>NW_012267272.1:5939753-5959672 GCF_000151885.1 Dipodomys ordii | reverse complement strand
AGCGTGGGCAAAGGCCGGGGGTCAGGCTTTAGCTGCTGAGGAAATGAGTGGAGTCTGGACAGCCGCGGGAAGGCCGAGGAAACCGGGAAAACAAGCCGGGTCCCGCGGCCTCTGCTGGCTGCCCGGGGCTTTAGAATGTCTGCTGCCAGAAACGAGGATTGTGGTCTGGCGAATGGGGGGTGTGCTCTCTGTGGTGAAGTGAAATCCCCGGGGAGGAGTGACAGTTCCTCCTGGAGTCTGGCCACAGAGGCCTTCCTGTGAGGAGCTTTGGTGGAAAAGGAGTCTGACCCACCGCCCTCCACACTTCCCCCTCCTCCTCCCCTCCTTCTCCTCCTCCTCCTCCCTCCTCCTTCCTCCTCCTTCCTTCCCTCCTTCTCCTCCTCCTCCTCCCTCCTCCTCCTTTTTGTTATTCTTTTTTTTGGGGTGGCTGGGGGGTGGGGTGTGCCGATACTCAGGCTTGAGCTCAGAGCCTTACACTCTTGCTTGGGCTTTTCCGCTCAAGGCTGGTGCTCTACCACTTGAGCCAAACCTCCGCTTCCAGCATTTTACTGGTTAATTGGAGATCAGAGTTTCATAGACTCTTTCGGCCTGGCTGGCTTTGAGCTGTGATCCTCATATCACAGCCCACTGAGTAGCTAGGATTACAGGCATGAACAACTAATGCTGGCCCACTTTCTTTTTAACTTTGGAAGGTAGCTTTCCCTGCCTTCCATTCCGATAGACATTAAGGCAGTGTCTCACGCCTGGAATCCTAGCTACCCAGCAGGCTGACAGCTGAGGACTATGGTTGGAAGCCAGCCCCAGCAGGAAAGTCTGGGAGAGTCTTTTTTTTTTTTTAAATTGTGAAAATACCATATAGAGGAGTTATAATTACATGGGCAAGATAAAGAGTACATTTCTTATCAAGCATTGTTGTTTGTTTCCCCTTCCCATCCCTTCCCATCTTCCACGCCCCTGCAAAAAAGTGCCTGGGAGATTCTTATCTCCAATTAAGGAGCACAATGTTGGAAATGGAGGTTTTGCTCAGGTGATAGAGTGCTAGCTTTGAACAAAAAAGCCGAGCAAGGGCATAAGGCCCTGATTTCAAACATCAGTGCACACACACACACACACACACACACACACACACACACATTGATTATATCTAATCTTAAGAATCTCTTTGTGCATCTGTTTTTCTTTTCAGACGACTAGCTGTAGAAATATTGGGTCATGGGCATGAGTAATGTAAAATTCAATAGATATTGACAGATTGCTCTCTGAGAAAGCTACAAAGAATTTACAATTCGGCAGGGTGGGGTAGCACATGCTTGTAATCCCAGCTCCTTAGTGGGTAGAGACAAGAAGATTTTGAGCTTACATAGTAAGTTCCAGGCTAGACTGAATGACACAGTGAGATTACACACACACACACCACAAAACACCCGTCAGGCCTTACACTTTTTTGTTTTTGGTCCAGTTGTGGGGCCTGAACTCTGGGCCTGGCCGCTGTCCCTCAGCTCTTCAGCTCAAGGCTAGCGATCTACCACTTAAGCCACAGCGCCACTTCCGGCTTTTTTCTGTTTGCTTATGTGGTGCTGAGGAATCGAACCCAGGGCCTCAGGCATGCAAGGCAAGCGCTCTACCACTGAGCCACCTTCCCAGCCCCCTTACACTTTTTTTGGCTGGGGGCCTGGCTCCAGGGGTAGAGTGTCTGTCTAGCAGATTTGAAGCCTGAGTTCAAATCCAGTATCATCAAAATAAAAAGAAGAGAACATTTTAGTTTCCAAATGTATGAAAGGTCTGTTCTCTCTCCCCCACAACGTGAGGCCTACCATCTACCTTTTCTATTTAAATCTATACCTATATGTATATATTTGTGGTGCTGGTGGAACCCAGAGCCTTACAAGGCAGGACAAGTACTCTCTGAAGGGCTTCTGCCCCAGACTCTTCAATCTTTGTCTAACTGATAAAAAGGTGAAAAGCACTATCTTGCCCTTCCTTCCTTCCTTCCTTCCTTCCTTCCTTCCTTCCTTCCTTCCTTCCTTCCTTCTTTCTTTCTTCCCCCCACCCCTCTTTGCACGGTGTGAACTCAGGGCCTCCACTCTGGCTTAGTCTTTTTTCTTTTGGTTGGTTGTGGGGCTTGAACTCTGGGCTTGAGCACTGTCCCTGCACTCTTCAGCTCAAGGCCAGCACTCTACCGCTTGAGCCACAGCACCACTTCCATTTTCTAGTGGTTTATTGGAGACAAGAGTCTCTTGGACTTTCCTGGCTGGGCTGGCTTTGAACCATGATCCTCAGATCTCAGCCTCCTGAGTAGCTAGGATGACAGGCGCGAGCCACTGGCATTTCTATTCTCTAAGTCAGGAGTGATTCTTGCTGGATTTTCATTTTTAGCTGAAAGAAATCATCCTGAAGTTTTTACCTATCAATCGTCATAAGCATTTCTTTTTGTTTCTTTCCTCCTGCAGGCTGAGGCTGGCAAGATGGCGTCGGTGTTTCGCAGTGAGGACATGTGTCTGTCGCAGCTGTTTCTGCAGGTGGAGGCTGCGTACTGCTGCGTGGCGGAGCTGGGAGAGCTTGGACTGGTTCAGTTCAAAGATGTAGGTCCTGCATTCTTTGCAGATAAGAAAAGGCGGGACCGGTGTAGATAAGGGAGCCAGATTTCCCCGTAGTCAACAGAATGCTTTCTCCTGGGAGTGGAGCCTGGAGCTCTAGCTTGGAGCAAAAAAGCCAAGCCAGAGTACAAGGTCCTGGGTTCAAGCCAGAGTACCAGCCTCCAAAACAAACAAGTAAAGAAAAATACTAATACAAAAAAGTCCCAGAGGTGAGGCTCAGCCTGTCAAGAAGGAGCCCCTGAGTTCAAATCCCAGAAACACCAAATAATAATAATAACAACAACAACAGCAGCAGCAGCCAGGCATAATGGCCTACACTTGTAATCCTAGCACATAAGAGACTGGAATTTCAGGCCAGCCTGTCTCAAAAACCAAAAAAAGCCAGGCGCTGATGGCTCACACCTGTCATCCTAGCTACTCAGGAGGCTGAGATCTGAGGATCACGGTTCAAAGGCAGCCTGGGCAGGAAAGTCCATGAGACTCTTTGTCTCTAATAAACTACTAGAAAACCAGAAGTGGGACTGTGGCTCAAGTGGTAGAGCACTAACCTTGAACTGAAAAGTTGAGGGACAGGCTCAGAGTTCAAGCCCCACAACTGACAAAACAAACATACAACAACCAAATAAAAATTCAAAAAGATAAAAAATAAACTAACCAGGGCTGGGCATGTGGCTTAATGGTGGAGTGCTTGCCTAGCATGCATGAAGCCCTGAGTTTGATTCCTCATACACAGCAAAAGCCAGAAGTGGTGCTGTGGCTCAAGTGGAGAGTGCTATGCTAGCCTTGAGCACAGAGTGGCTCAGGGACAGAGCTCAGGCCCTGAGTTCAAGCTCCAGGACTGGCAAAATATAAAAGTACACAGATAACAACTAACAAGGAAGACGTTGGCAGCTATTGCTACCTAATATATACCTTTCCCCCCTACTTTCTCCTAGTTAAATGTGAACGTAAACAGTTTCCAGAGGAAATTTGTGAATGAAGTCCGGCGGTGTGAGTCTCTGGAACGCATCCTGCGTAAGTTCCCTTTCCCCCGGGCTGTGGAATGGGGGAAATGGCTTCGCCCATGATTTGTGCGGCTTCGCAGGTGGGAGGAGGCTGCGGGCTCCGCTGCGCCCCTCACCGGCGTCGTTTCAACCCTCAGATTTTCTAGAAGATGAGATGAAAAATGAGATTGTCATCCAGTTGCCCGAGAAGTACCCGGAGACCCCTCTCCCTCGGGAGATGATCACCCTGGAGGTAAGCTCTCCATTTCCCATCTTCCCCTGGCTAAGGACAAAGCCACTCAGGAGTTCGGTCTGTACTCCAGGAAAGGCGAATGCCCAACTTGGGGGGCCATTGTGCCAGTCCAGGGCAGAAGTTTGGGGATGCTCACTGGGCTTAGAGTAGGGATTTCCTTCCTTCCTTCTTTCCTTCCTTCTTTCCCTCCCTCCCTCCCTCCCTCCCTTCTTTCTTTCTTTCTGTCTTTCTTCTGTCTCTCTTTCTGTGGTGGGGCTTGAACTCAGGGCCTGGGCACTGCCCTTGAGTTCTTCTGCTCAGAGCTAGTGCTCTATCACTTTGAGCCACAGCACCACTTCCAGTTTTTGAGTGGTGTATTAGAGATAAGAGCCTCATGGACTTTCCTGCCTGGGCTGGCTTTGAATCGTGATCTTCAGATCTCAGCCTTCTGGGTAGCTAGGATGACAGGCGTGAGCCACTGGCTTCTGGCAAGGATCAGGGATTTCTTTTGTGGACACATGAGTAGTGCCACTGCCTGGGCCACATGTGGCCTGATGAGTCCCCTGTCCCACCTCTCTTCTGCCGTTTTGGCTGTTTGTTTTAGGATAATAAGGAGGCCTGCCTGCTCCAGGGGCAGTTTGCCTTGTCACACGCTGCTCACCTTGCTGTTTCTCTCCTCTTAGAAACAGCGCTGGCAGAGGGCCGGCAGCAGAGACTAGCTCTGATCAGAGGACACGGATACAAAGTTGGGGGCCTTTCAGTTAATTCACAGAGCCCAGCAAAGGCACCCTTTAAGCTGCCTCTTAAACCTTTTTTTTTTTGGGGGGGGGAGGAAGGAATTAGTCATGGGGCATGAACTCCAGGCCTGGGCGCTGTCCCTGAGCTTTTCTGCTCAAGGCTAGAGCTCTACCACATTGAGCCACAGCACCACTTCTGGTTTTCTGGTGGTTAATTGGAGAGAAGAGTCTCATGGACTTTCCTGCCTGGGCTGGCTTTGAACCGTGATCCTCAGATCTTGGCCACCTGAGTAGCTAGGATTACCTGCGTGAGCCACCAGCACCTGGCTTTGCTTTTCAACTAGTGCCTTCTTCCATTCCTCCCTGCCTCCTCCCTCCCTGATTGAATGTAGGGCTTTCTACTCATAAACGCAAATTAGGTGTCTTCTACACGGAGGTCTCTCCTCGACCTGGCTTCTGCAGGTCAAGTGGGAGAAGACGTAGCTTTTAGCTGTCACGCTTGATGGGGCCTGTCCTCTCTCCTTCCCTTCCTGCCTCCTGGAGTCTGGAAGGGCTCCTCACTCAGATGGTCGGTAAAGAGGAGCAGACTTCTCCAAGCTGAGCGATTTCTCCAAGTGCAATTACTTTCTCCTTTTGAGTGAATCTATCCCCCTCCCCTGTCCCCCTCCCCCCCACGCCCAGTTTTCTTTTTTCTTTTTTTTGGTCCAGTAGTGGGGCCTGAACTCTGGGCCTGGGCGCTGTCCCTCAGCTCTTCAGCTCATGGCTAGCACTCTACCACTTGAGCCACAGCGCCACTTCCGGCTTTTTTCTTTTTGCTTATGTGGTGCTGAGGAATCGAACCCAGGGCCTCAGGCATGCAAGACAAGCGCTCTACCACTGAGCTACCTTCTCAGCCCAGCTTTATTTTTTCTTGAGGCAGGATCTCATTAGGTAGCGCAGGCTGGCCCAAACACAAGATCTTCCTGTTTCCTTCAGCTTCCTAAGTGTTGGGATTACAGGCATGAGCTACCATACCTGCTTGAAGCTAGCCTCACTGTCTTCAAATGCTGTGAAGCTACAGTAGTATAAATCTTGATATTCTACTACAGATAATGAACCCTCCGAGAAAATACTTGGATCTTGTCATGTTAAAAATCTTGCTATTTTGGAAAAATACTTCGGAGGCATTATGACTACAACTTCTCCTATATCACTTCCCATTTTAACCATTTTATTAGTCTAACCATTAGTCTATTTTATTAGTCTACTCCTTTATCACTTCCCATTTTAACCATTTTATTAGTCTACTCCCATCCTCGCCCCATCCTCCTCCCTCCTGCTGGGCTACCACTGGCCTTTCTCCTCTCCTTGTTCACACAGTGCTTCACACTTAGGGTGCCTCTCCCTATACCTCCGCTGCTTCCAAGTCCAGCCCATCTTCCAGCCTCAGTGAAGCTCTTCTTTGTCTCGGCAGCCCCTCCCACTGCGCTGAGCCTGAGCCCATTCCCAGCCCCGCCCCACCCCGCCCTGCTTCTGTGTGGCATTTCCTCCTTGTTCCTCTAATTCCTGACTCCCGAGTTTCTGGGTCTCAGGAATTCTGAGGAGCCCAAGGAGCTTTATTTGTGTGGATTATCATAACTGATATTTAGCGTATAAACAATCTAAACAGGTAGGCCATACACAACATGTACTGATTTAACTGAAGACAGGATCCCATTACACAGTAATATGGCGAACATGAAAATAAGTTTTTCTAAGACAAAAACTTTAGTGAGGAGAGTGGAAATGTTACAAATGCCCTTCCCTCCCCTCCTTCCCTTCCTCTTCCCTTCCTTTTCCTTCCCTCTCCACTTCTTCCCCTCCCCTTTTCTCTTCTTCTTCCCCTCTTCTCTTCAATTCCCTCTCTCCTCTTCTTCCCTCTCCTCCCTCTCTCGTTCTCTCTTCCTTCCCCTCTCCTCCCCTTCTCCCATTCCCTCTCCTCCCCTCCTTTTTGTGTTTTACTTAGGGGAAAGATGCCTTGGGGTCCCCACGAAGCTCCTTTCTCGTGCCCAGAGCACCTTCCATCTTCCCCGCGTGGAGATGGGTCAGGCTCAGCTACGGTCTCCCCATGCGCTGAGTTTGTGACTGGACCCATCAGCTGCTTTCTTTTCTTTTCTTTCTTTTTTTTGGGTCCAGTTGTGGGGCCTGAACTCTGGCCTGGGCGCTGTCCCTCAGCTCTTCAGCTCAAGGCTAGCACTCTACCACTTGAGCCACAGTACCACTTCCGGCTTTTTTCTTTTGGCTTATGTAGTGCTGAGGAATCGAACCCAGGGCCTCAGGCATGCAAGGCAAGCGCTCTGCCACTGAGCCACCTTCCCAGCCCAACCATCCAGCTACTTTCTCTTCCACCCAATGCCTGTTGAGGTTTTGGTATCAGCCTGGTTTATACATAGCAAATAGGAATGTGATAGCTCTTTCTGCCTGGCTTACCTTCTGTTTCCTTTCCCATATAGACTATTCTAGAAAAACTGGAAGGCGAGTTACAGGAAGCCAACCAGAACCAACAGGCATTGAAGAAGACCTTCCTAGAACTGACAGAACTGAAATACCTCCTGAAGAAAACCCAGGACTTCTTTGAGGTCTTTTGGTGGGGACTGGAGCCCAGGGTCTTTCCTGCTTGCTCACCTTTGAACACTGGCTGGTTTGGAATATGAGCAAAACACTGTCTCTGTACCCACAGTCAGGTTATGGGTGAGGGGCAAAGGATTCTGGGTAGTAAGGTGGTACTGGCTGATTTAGAGGAAAAACTATTACAGTGCTCATTAAAAAGTATGCATCCAAAATGTCTCTGACAGAAGGGAAGCTGGCACGTAGGGGCTGTTAGATTGGTCGGATTGAGGGTTGGGTAAGGAGACACTCTCGAAAGTTCTCATGTGGAAAGGAGTACTCTGCTTTTTCACTTCTGTTAATTATTTGTGTAAAATTAAAGCTTTATTAAAAACAGACAAAACCAGCCAGGCACTGGTGGCTCATGCCTGTAATCCTAGCTACTCCAGAGGCTGAGATCCAAGGATTGAAGTTCAAAGCCAGCCCAGTCAGGAAAGTCTGTGAGACTCTTATCTCCAAAGAACCACTAAAAAGCTAGAAATGGAACTGTGGCTCAATTGGTACAGCACCATCCTTGAGCAAAAAAGCCCAGGGTGAGCACAACTCAGGCCTTGTGACCCTGAGTTCAAGTCTCAGTACTACAAGAAGAATGAGAAGAAAAAAAAAAGAGAGAGAAAAGTGTAGGGCTGGGGTACTTTTTCCAGTTACTTTTACATCTAAGTGATGGTATTGGTGTTTTGGCTTTCAGACAGAAACTAATTTAGCTGAAGATTTCTTTACTGAAGACACTTCGGGTCTCTTGGAGTTAAGAACCATACCCACGTTCATGACTGGAAAGTTGGGGTGAGTGGAATTCTGTTTCCTAAGAGTTATGGCTGGATGGGGGTCCTCATTCTTAGTTAAATGTCTGGCAGGTGGAACTTTTCCCTATGTTGTTTTTAGAATACTGTTTAATAAAATGCATTTAGAATTTGAGGCTTTTTTTTTTCCAGGCTTGGGGCTTGAACTCAGGGTCTGGGCACTGTCTCTGAGCTTCTTTTGCTCAAGGCTAGCACTCTACCACTTGAGCTAAAGCACCACTTCTGGCTTTTTCTGTGTATGTGGTATTGAGGAATTGAACCCAGAGCTTCATACATTTTAGGCAAGCACTCTGCCACTAACCACATTCCCAGTGCTGTCCCTGACCTTTTGTGCTCAAGACTAGTGCTCTACCCCTTGAGCCACAGGTCTACTTCTGGCTTTTTGGTGGTTTATTGGAGAGGATAGTCTTGCAGACTTTCCTGCCCAGCCAGCTTTGAATTGTGATCCTCACATTTCAGCCTCCTTAGTAGCTAGGATTACAGGTGTGAGCCACCAGTGCCTAGCTAATGTTTTGAGTTTAAAAGCAATTAGAAATGGTATGGTTAGATAATCGAATTATAACCATGCAGCAGTAATGTAATGTGTGGCATTCAAAAGAATATTTCATTCCGTGTTTAAATGAGATTGATGGATTTTAAAAACTTCTTCACAGGTGCGAACCACTGCATTTAGCTTTTTAAAAGTATTTCTGGTGCTTCACACCTGTAATCCTAGATACTCAGGAGGCTGAGATCTGAGGATGGCAGTTCAAAGCCAACCTAAGCAAGAAAGTCCCTGGGACTCATCCCCAATAAACTACCAAAAAGCCAGAAGTGGAGCTTTGACTCAAGTGGTAGAGTGCTAGTCTTGAATAATAGAAATGCAGTGCCCAGGCCCCAAGTTCAAGCCCCAGGACTAGCACGAAAAACACACTAAAGTATTTCTAAATATTTCAAACATTGAGTTTGGAGTTGGTATTATTATTATATTATCTAAAAGGCATGCTTGCTAGGTAGGTACTCTAACCACTTGAGCCTTGGCCCAGCCAGAGTTTTTTAGTCAATAGCTCTTTTAGACCCTGCTCTTTGAGGTGCTAGACATTGAATGAAATGAAAAGAAAATACATTTATTTAAGTTATTTTTCCTAACTTATTTATTTAAAGCCTTTACATTATCTTAAAGGTAATACATTAAAAGTCATAAACTGCCCCAAACTGGTGGCTCACGCCTGTAATCCTAACTACTCCGGAAGCTGAGATCTAAGGATTGTGGTTCAAAGCCAGCTGGGGAAAAAAAGTTTGGGAGACTCTTATCTCTATTAACCAGAGAAAGACTGAGACTGGAGGTGCGGTTCGAGTGCTAGAGTGCATGTCTTGAGCAGGAAAAAGCCAGGCAAGGCCCTGTGTTCAGGTGTCAGTACCAGCACAGAAAAAAACCAGTAATAAATGAATGAAAATGACTGTTTTCAGGCCATATGAGGAGCTCAGGTCAGCAAATACCTAAATACCTGCATGAGGGGAAGAGTAGAAACGGATAGAAGTCTTCTATTCATAGCACATTTCCCTCTTTTTTCTTCTTTTTGTGCTGATTCTGGGGCTTGAACTCAGGGCCTGGGTGCTATCCCTGAGCTTTTTTGCTGAAGGTTAGTGCTCTACCACTTGAGCCACAGCTTCACTTCTTGGTGGTTAATTGGAGATGAGAATCGCCACATTTTCCTGACTAGGCTGGCTTCAAACCACAATCCTCGATCTCAGCCTCCTGAGTAGCTAGGGTTACAGGTGTGAGCCACTGGCACCTGCTGTGTTTCTGTATACACACATATATGTATAAATGAAACAAGGCCATTGTTGAACATTGGCTTCCACCAGCTACAATGCTATCATGAGTAATCTTTCCTATCAGAGAAAACAGAAAGTCCAAAGAGATTTGGGGTGGGTTGGGGCTGGGGTACCAGGTGGCTTTGTGGCCACTGTCCCAGAACTGCTTGTGGAGGGGGACAGATGCCTCAGCGTGTCCGTGCCCCATGCCCCGTGCCTCAGTGGTGTCTTCTCTTCTCCCTGCCAGGTTCACAGCTGGTGTGATAAACAGGGAGAGGATGGCTTCCTTTGAGAGGCTGCTCTGGCGAGTTTGCCGGGGAAATGTCTACCTGAAGTTCAGTGAGATGGACACGCCACTGGAGGATCCCATCACGGTGCGGGGAGGGGAGGGGAGGGCAGGGAGAGGAGGGGAAGGGAGGAGAGGGCAGGCCTGCAGGAAGCACGTTCTAGATTCCCATGGCCTGCCCCATGGGTGCCCACACACTCAGAGCATTGTGGCTTTACGCCAGGACATGAATACTGCCTCCCTCCTTCCCTCCCTCCCTCCCTCCCTCTCTCCCTCCTTCCCTCCCTCCCTCTCTCCTTCTCTCTCTCTCTTTCTTTGTTTCTTTCTTTCACTTTCTTTCTTTTTTTGCTTGCTTTCTCCCTGTCTCTCTGTCTCTCTCTCTCCAGGTCCATCCATTTATTTGCATCATTTCAAGCTATGTTGGATAAGAAAAATCATAGTTACATGAAAACTTACAATAAAAAGAATGCACAATACACTTATACCCAACAGGTGTGGCTTGAACTCTGGGCCTGGGCGCTGTCCCTGTGCTCTTCAGCTCAAGGTGAGCGCTCTACTGCTTGAACCACAGCACCACTTCTGGTTTTCTGGTGTTTTATTGAAGAGTCTCATGGGCTGGCTTTGAACTGCGATCCTCAGATCTCAGCCTCCTGAGTAGATAGGATTACAAGCTTGAGTCACCTATGCCCAGCTTAGGGTGTTCATTTTTAATTCTTGCACTTTTTTTCTCTTGCCTACAACCCTAGGTAGGAATAATGCTATATGTTTTTCTATGGGGATAGATATTATTGTTAGATACATGATGTTTTCTCCCCTAGCACTATGTATTTGTTGGTTATTTATTTATATATCATGCTGGTGAGGATCAAACTCAGGACCTAGAGCATCCTAGGCAAGCACTCTACCCCTGAGCCAGATCTGTAGCTGTGTACCCTTTATGTAGATTATTTTACATTTGACAGTGGTTCATCACTTTTTGTAATCATGGCTTGGTAGGTAATAGTCCTGTAGTAGAGAGTATGAAGTAAATGTCTAGAAAATGGTGACCAGGGACATTGGAGGTCAGAGTGGATCCCTGGTTCTAGGGGATCAGATGACCTCAGTGATTCAGCGAAGGACCAGAGTAGCTTCTTCTATGGGTCGAGGAGACTTTTCAAATAAGGTAAAGCAGCCAGCTGTAGCAATCCCACAGCATCTTTACCCCCTTCCTGAGCCGCGGCCGCAGAGATGGCTTATTCTGATATCATTTTCATGGATGCCTAATATTTGCTGAGTGGACTAAACATTCTTTATTTCTGGGCATTTCATTTGCATTTCCCTTCTGAATATAGATGCCATTAGGAGCATCTTAATGCATGTGGATTTTTCTTTTCTTTATTTTTTTTTTAAATTTTGAGGTATTAGAGTTCAAACTGAGTTTCTCACATTTGCTTAGTGCTCTGTTACTTGTCTCATGGACTTCCCTGCCTGGGCTGGCTTTGAATTGTGATCCTCAGCTCTCAGCCTCCTGAGTTGCTAGGCTTGACTCTTATCTCCAATTAACTACCAAAAAACCAGAAATGGTGCTGTGGCTCAAGTGGTAGAGTGCTAACCTTGAGCAAAAAGTTCAATGATTGTGCCTTGAGTTTAAGCCCTAGGACTGGTGTGTGTGCATGCACACACACACACACATTAGTTACTCCTTTATGTTGGTTAAATGTCAGACACAAATTCATCCCTTCAATGCAGAGTATGTGGGTTAATTCTGGTGGGCCAGGCTAGCTCCTTTCATGTGCAATAGCTCTAGTAATCTAGTTCCTCTTCTGGCTGTTCTTGTTTTTTAATCACATTCTTAGAATGAATGCTGAATTTAAAGCCCACCTGGGTCTATAGTAGTGGAACAAGTAGTGAGCCTATTCCTGTGAAGCTTAAACAACTGTTCTGATTTTCCAGAAAGAAGAAATTAAGAAGAATATATTCATCATATTTTACCAAGGAGAGCAGCTCAGGCAAAAAATCAAGA
The DNA here is from genome assembly GCF_000151885.1 of Dipodomys ordii. NCBI lineage: Eukaryota > Metazoa > Chordata > Mammalia > Rodentia > Heteromyidae > Dipodomys > Dipodomys ordii. The sequence continues at coordinate 5,947,613 of NW_012267272.1, read as the reverse complement.
AGATCTGTGATGGGTAAGAGGGACCATTCATGGCTTGGTTACCGATGGTCGGGGTCGGAATTGGGGACAGAGGTGTACAGTGCAATACAGGACTGGGCCGCATGCATGCTTGTTAGGATCTCACTTGATAAGATTATGACTAAAAAGTGCAATTGACGTGTGTGTATGTGTGTGTGTGTGTGTGTGTGTGTGTGTGTGTGTGTGTGTGTGCGCGCGTGTGCCATTACTTGGGCTTGAACATAGAGTCTCTTGCTTAGTATTTCTGCTCAAGGCGGACACTCTACCACTTGAGCCACACCTCCACTTCTGGCATGTTGGTAGTTAATTGGAGAGAAGCATTTTATAGATTTGTCTGCCTAATCTGGCTTTGTACCACAATCCTTAGATCTCAACCTGAGAAGCTAGGATTATAGGCATGAGCCACTGGCACCCTACTAACATGGTATTTCAATTTATTCCTTGGTATATACCCCTTATCTATTGCAGAAGAGTAGGCATGCTGAGCTGGTGTGGAGGTGGAGCCCTGTAATCCCAGGTGTCCAGAGGTGAGGCAGGAGGATTATGAGTCTGAGGCTAGTCTTCAGTCTTTCTCCCCTCCCTCCCCGCTCCCCCCCTCAAAGGCACAGTGCGTAGCATGGCTATGCCCCTTCCAAGCAGACATTACTCAATTCAGAAGTGTACAGTATACAGGAGTAGATCCTAGAGGGAGAGAGATGCCAGGCCTGCGGAATTTATTCTGGAACAGCTCTCAGGCTTTATGGTTTGAATGCAGCTCATTCACACAAGAGAACCATGGCTTCAGTGTCTCGAGTGAGGGGTGTGACAGGAATCCTTGAGCGTGGGATTTATTTCCTCTTTGTGTGTGTGTGTGTGTGCCAGTACTGGGGCTTGATCTCAAGACCTGGGCGCTGTCCCTTAGCTTTTTCACTTAAGACTGGGGTTCTACCACTTAAACCATAGGTCTACTTCTGTTTTTTTTGCTGACTAATTGGAGATAAAAGTCTCACAGCTATTCCTGTCCAGGCTGGCTTTGAACTTTGATCCTCAGATCTCAGCCTCCTGTGTAGCTAGGATTACAGGTGTGAGCCACCTGCCCCTGTCTCGGGGACTCATTTTCTGACTGTCCACCAGGAGGGTGTCCTGGTGCGGGGCGGGGAGGAGGGCCCTCCATACCAAGTCAGCAAACGCTGGCCTTGAAGAAGAGCGACTGAGGCTGCCTTTCAGCAGTCAGTGTGGGTGTCCTTTGGATTGTGTTAAACACAGGTTTCGGGCCACCATCTACCCCTGTCCAGAGCCTGCAGCGGAGCGCAGGGAGATGCTGGCTGAAGTCAATGCGAGGCTGGAAGATTTAATCACCGTGAGTGAGGGGCTCAGGGGTCTGATGGGGTGCCTCTGCTTTTGCGGTCCTGTTTCCCGGGGTGCCGGCTGGAGGGTGTGCTGTGCTGATCTGGTCGCAGCTGCAGGAGATTGCACAATGAGAAAATAGTACTTAGTATGCTGAGGGTAAGTAATGCTTGCTCAGGATCTGACCACAGCCCTAGTCAGCCTCAGGAGTCGGCCCTAATTGGATCAAAGGGGCCCTTGATTGCCAGCCTTTGCATCTACATCCAGCTAACCAGTCTGACCAGTGTTCAGTTGTTTAAGCTAATTAACTACTTCCATAAAAACAGTCAGTCAAGTTTCACCAGCCCAACTTCTCTTCCCTGGCGATGGATGGTGTGTGTCACCAGCGAGGGTGACACTGAGCATGTCTGAGGTGAGAGCCTTCTCCAGTCAGAGTAGCTTTGCAAGTGGTCCCTGAAGCCAGCTGTTGGTATATTCTAGAACATTCTAGTCAACAGAACTTTCTGGTGCAGCCCACCAGTTCCGGTGTTGGAACTAGGAGCTCTGGGAACGTGGCTAGTGACGCAGAGGAACGGAACTTTGTTGTGTGATTTTAATTAAATGTGAATTTAAGTAGCTGCATGTGGCTACTGAAAAAGCTGGCATAACTTTAGGTCCTAAAGGAGGGAGCTCAGAAAGCAGATGCGTGTGTGTGTGTGTGTGTACACGCACGCGTGCACGTGCATGTGTGTATGTATTAAAAGCCTTGCCTAAAAAGACATGTAACTTCCCAGAAAAATCTGTTTTTTTTTTTTTTTTTTTGGGGGTCCAGTCATGGGGCCTGAACTCTGGGCCTGGGCGCTGTCCCTCAGCTCTTCAGCTCAAGGCTAGCACTCTACCACGCCACAGTGCCACTTCTGGCTGTTCTCTTTTTTGTTTATGTGGTACTGAGCAATCGAACCCAGGGCCTCAGGCATGCAAGGCAAGCGCTCTACCACTGAGCCACCTTCCCAGCCCCCGAAGTCTGTTTTTTTTTTTTGGCTGGGACCTAAACTCAAGTCCTTATGCTTTCTTCTTGGCTTTTTCAATCAAGACTTGTGCTCTACCACTTGAGCCACAACTCCACTATCAACTTTTTTTTTATGGTCCTAGGGCTTGAATTTAGGGCCTGGGTGCTGTCCCTGAACTTTGTTTGCTCAAAGCTAGCACTCCACCACTTTGAACCACAGCTCCACTTCCAGTTTTCTGGTGGTCCATTAGAGACAAGAGTCTCACAGGCTTCCCTGCCCAGGCTGGCTTTGAGCTGTGATCCTCAGATCTCAACCTCCTGAGTAGCTAGGATTACAGGTGTGAGCCATTGGTACCCAGCTCAGAAGATCTGTTTATTCCTTTCATCTTGTCCGTTCCTTTCTTCCCTGGGCAGTTGCTCTTGAGGTCCCCCCCCAATACTGCATGGTAGTGTTCAGGAAAATGTGCTGAAGGAGGAATCCTGAAAAGTCTGTTTATGTCTATGGTAAACAGAAACCCCTGTCCTGTTGTGGGATTTGGGGTGGTCTTAGTGAAGCCAGCACTAGCTTCTCTCCTGACCAGTCTGAGCCAAGGATGAGCACAAGGCCACCTGGGCTGGGCAGTCCTTTCCAGCACGGCTCTTACAGCTCAGATCGGGGAGCAGGTGGTGGCACAGGGCAGCTGGCGTCAGGTGCCAGGGGACTAACTGACCGTGAGGGACCCATTCTTAAAGTGTGGGGAATATTCCCCCTGCTTATTCCTGTTTGCAGAGAGAGTGGTTAGCAGGTGTTTCCTAATGAATATGAGCTGTTCTTGTAACGTGAGCTTTGTTCTAAGGAGTATGGCAGTGCCGCCAAGGTGAAGTGTCTCCTGGAAACCCTCAGGCCAGGTTGAACCATTTCTTTAGGGACCTTAAGAGACACACCAGTGACCCCCTGGCTGTCACGAATCTGACAGCTGCAGAGTATCGCTTGTGGTCTGTTATGGTGGCCACATGTATTTATTGGATCATTAAGCATAAAGACTAATTCCATTAAATAAACTTAACGAGAACCAAATCATCCATTCTTTCCTCCCTTCACTGACCCATTTGTCATTTATTGGCGAGGTTAAGTATGAAAAGCATTTTGATGGTTACACTGATGTATACCGTGAGGCAGCTGTAATAAATGACCACAAGCTGGATGTCTTTATTTCTCCTCCTCCTCCTCCTCCTCTTCCTCTTCCTCCTCTTCCTCTTCCTCCTCTTCCTCCTCTCCTCCTTCTTCCTTCTCTTCCTCTTCTTCCTCTTCCTCCTCCTCCCCCTCCCCCTCCTTCTCCCCTCCTTCCCCTTCTCCTCTCCTCCTCCTCCTCCTTCTTCTTCTTCATTTTTATTTTTATTTGGTTGAACTCAGTGCTAGGGTGCTGTCCCTGAGCTCTTTTGCTCAAGGTGAGCACTCTACCACTTTGAGACACAGCTCCACTTCTGGTTTTCTGGTGGTTTATTGGAGATAAGAGTCTCACAGATTTTCCTGCCTGGGCTGGCTTTGAACCACGATCCTCAGATTTCAGCCTCCTGTAGCTAGGATTACAGGCGTGAGCTACCGGTGCCTGGCTCTGGATGTCTTAACAAAAATGGATCCTTCACAATTCTGGAGTTATGTCCAAAGTCGGTGTGTCTTCTGGGCATGGTCAACAAAAATGGATCCTTCACAATTCTGGAGTTATGTCCAAAGTCGGTGTGTCTTCTGGGCACGGTCCCTCCATGAGTGTGCGGGAGGCTCCTCTTGCCCTCTTCCAGCCTGTGGGGTGCTGTGGTCCCGCTGTGTGTCCCTCTCCTCTCCGTTGTGGTGGCATACTGTTCTTCCTGAGAGCCTCCTCTCTAAATTTCTTTGAAAGACAGCAGCCCTGTTGGACCAGGATCCACTGTAAGCCAGTACAATCTCATCGTAACTTGATTACATCTGCAGAGACCCAAATAAGGTCCAAGTCACACGCATCAGAGTTCAGACTGCAACCCAATCTTTTGTGTGTGTGTGTGTGGGGGGGGCATGATTCAACGTGTCACCACAGAACCATGAGGAAGGGTGTCTGCTAGGGCTCTCCGCTCCGCTAGGGAGGGTAGCCAGCGGGGAGAGGTGAGGTCTGGGTGGGTAGGAGAAGCCCCACGCTGGAGGAGCCTCTGTGTCTGTCATCCCACGCGCGTCCTCGCGTTTCTGTGCCTTGTCTTTCTTTCAGGTCATCACGCAAACGGAATCTCACCGTCAGCGGCTGCTGCAGGAAGCAGCTGCCAGCTGGCACGCCTGGCTCACCAAGGTGCAGAAGATGAAGGCCATTTACCACATTCTCAACATGTGCAACATCGACGTCACCCAGCAGTGCGTCATCGCCGAGATCTGGTTCCCAGTGGCCGACACAGGGCGCATCAAGAGGGCCTTGGAGCAGGGCATGGTGAGTGTGAGTGTGTGTGTGTGCGCGTGCGCATGTGTGTGCTATGTGTGCATGTGTGTGTGCACGCGCGTGTGCGTGTGCATCTTTATGGGCTCCCCATGGTGGCTGGCCTTGTGAACTTCTCAAGGACTTGGGTCACATTTTTCTCCATCCTTGTACCTTTGTTATCACTGCTAAGCACGAACTATGCTCAGTATTTATTTATTTATGTATTTATTTTGTGTGCGTGTGTGTGCGCGCACACCCACACACACCCGCACACCCATACTGGGGCTTGAACTCAGGGCCTGAACACTGTCTCTTAGCTTTTTCACTCAAGGCTGGCACTCTGCACTTGAGCCACAGCTCCACTTCTGTTTTTATTTTATTTTTTTGCTGGTTAACTGGAGGTAAGAGTCTCAAGGATGCTGGGCACCAGTGGCTCACGCCTGTAATCCTAACTACTCAGGAGGCTGAGATCTGAGGATCACGGTTCAAAGCCAACCTTGGGCAGGAAAGTCCATGAGACTCTTACCTCTAAGTAACCACCAGAAAACTGGAAGTGGCGCTGTGGCTCAAGTGGTAGAGCGCTTGCCTTGAGCTGAAGAGCTCAGGGATAACACCCAGGCCCAGAGTTCAAGCCCCACTACCAACAACAACAACAAAAGAGTCCCAAGGACTTTCCTACCCAGGCTGGCTTCAAACTATTATCCTCAGATCACAGCTTCCTGAGTAGCTAGGATGACAAACATGAGCCGCTGGTGCCCGACCAGTGTTTGGTCCTTATAGCTCTCTGTGTTTGTCTCCCGGATATTGACTGGGCATCAGGAGCAGGTGTAGGCGCCCCTGGGCAGGCTGTAGAAGCGGGTGGACAGCGTACGTGTTTGGAGGCTGTGATTTCAGGTCAAGCGAGGGTGGAGGGAAATCGGACAGGAAAGTGATGATAGATGGCGTAGCTAATCACCTGTGCACCCGTGGATTGCACCCGTGGATCGCACCCCGTGGGTGTCATGCACATAGGACAGGGACAGAGGGGACCGACAGTGTGAGGGTCTCAGACACGCAGGGCCCAGGTAGGAGGCAGCGCAAGCCTGGCAGGGCCGCGTGGCAGGGGCGCTTGTGGGCAGAGGGAGCCCAGGGGCCTTGGGGAGGTGGGTGTGAGAATAAGAGCGTGGGCGATCTTTGCCTCTTGCTGACGGACGTGGGGAGCGTGTTTGAATCATTTGTGGGATGTTGAGGAGAGGGAGCCTGCTGGGTTGAGGATCAGGGCGGCACCTGTAGCGGGTGGGAGCCATGCTTAGTCCTTTTGGTACAGAAGAGGAAATGGAGGCCCAGGGAGTTCACCTGCTACCTGGCTCCAGGCACAATGCTGAAGGCAGGATTTGAATACAGGACATGTTCCTCCTAACCCCCGGTACACTCCTGTGTCCCCACCCACAGCCCCCATATTACCCAGATGGGATATTGGGAAGAGGCACGTCTGCTTGGACGGGGCAGGCAGGGGGGCTTCCTGGAGGAGGCAGGGCATGAGCGGGACCATGCGAAGCTTGGGGGAGTGGGGGAGGGGAGGTGGTGCTTTACTGCGGGGGTTAGAGCGTGACCCCCCTCCCACTCCCCATAATCATGAAGGGGCCAGACTTACTCCCAGGCTACTTAAGACAGTTTCTGCAGGGGTGGAAGGGAGTCGAAGGCCCCGGATGGGGGACCTGGAGGAAGGGTAAGCGGCAAAGGAGAGGGTGCGGTGGCTTCTGCCAGGCACACGCCGCTTGCAGAGGGTGCGCACACACAGAGCAAGGAGGTGAGCAGGCCTTGCCAGGCTGATCTCATAACAGGGCGAGAGAGTCCTGACCTTGCGGTGTGACCTTGGGCGGGGAGCCATAGCCCACGTCAGGCTCTCTGCTGGTTAACTGGAGTGCAGAGTCTCAAGGTCTTTCCTGCCTAGGATAGCTTTGAACCCCAGTCCTCACATCTCAGCCTCCTGAGTACGTAGGGATTACAGGCGTGAGCCACCCAGTCCAAGATCTCTTTTACATCTAAGGTGTACTAGAGGATGTAGAGCCAGAATCCTAGGTCTAGAAAAGTCTGAGAACAAATGGGGGTGAGGAGAGGGAAAGAGAGACAGAGGGAGCGAGAGGGAGGGGGAGGAAGGGAAAAGGGGGGGGAACTGCTCTCTATCAAGGTCAAGAGGTGTCCCAAGCCTGGTGCCAGTGGCTCACACCTGTAATTCTAGCTACTAAAGAGGCTGAGATCTGAGGATGGCGGTTCAAAGCCAGCCTGGGCAGCAAAGTCCCTGTGACACTCTTATCTCCAATTAACCACTTAGAAACTGGAAGTGGCGCTGTGGCTCAAGTGGCAGAGCGCTAGCCTTGAGCAGACAGAGCTGAGGGACAGCGCCCAGGCCCAGAGTTCAAGCCCCGTCACCACCACCACCACCACCACCACTACCAACAACGAAGGGATGTCCCCCGTTCATGTGACAGGTCTGCCACCTCTTCTTTCTGCAGGAACGTAGCGGCTCCTCCATGGTCCCCATCTTGACTGAAGTGGAATCTAAAACAGCTCCCCCCACCTTTAACAGGACCAATAAATTCACAGCCGGCTTCCAGAACATTGTGGATGCATATGGCGTGGGCAGCTACCGGGAGATCAATCCAGGTAAGATCGGATACATTGCACGGTGGGCGAATGGGAAAATTCAGTACGGTGGCCCTCTTGGGGCAGGGGAGGCGAAGTGCTTAAAAACCGACATTCTTGAAGTCGATGTTGGTTTTCTAATGTCCTGCCCTTCATACATTCCAGCTGCTAAAAGATGTGTTGCCTTCTGCCTTACCTTTGTTGTTGACGATGTAGCTCAGCCTGGTCTCAGACTCACAATCCTTCTGCCTCTGCTGGAGGCTGACGTGCCTGTGAGTGACTGCTGGCGGTGTGTGGTGTGTGGTGTGTGGTGTGTGGTACGTGGTGTGTGGTGTGTGGTGCGTGGTGCGTGGTGCGTGGCGCGTGGTGTGTGGTGTGTGGTGCGTGGTGCGTGGCGCGTGGCGCGTGGTGTGTGGTGTGTGGTGCGTGGTGCGTGGTGCGTGGTGTGTGGTGTGTGGTGTGTGGTGCGTGGTGCGTGGTGCGTGG
>NW_012267272.1:5936824-5939609 GCF_000151885.1 Dipodomys ordii | reverse complement strand
GTGGTGTGTGGTGTGTGGTGCGTGGTGCGTGGTGCGTGGCGCGTGGTGTGTGGTGTGTGATGTATGCTCACGAGCGAGACACAGACGAATGGTGGTGGAGAGAATATAGAAGACAGCCATAGACATGTTTGGTGTGTGCTGATACTTGGAATTGAACTCAGAGCCTTGCCATGCTGATACGCTTTTCAGCTCACAGGCTGGCGCTCTACCACTTAGGCCATACCTCCACTCCAAGCTTTTGCCTACTACTTGCTTATGACTTTGTCTGCCCAGGTTGGCTTCAAACTGGCATCCTCAGCTCTCAGCCTCCTGAGTAGCTAAGATTACAGATGTGAACCTGGCAGAACATTCTTTTTAAATCTCACCAAACCTTTTTTTTAGTGTGTGTGTGTCAGTCTTGGGGCTTGAACTCTGGGCCTGGGCGCTGTCCCTGCGCTCTTCAGCTCAGGGTGAGCGCTCTACCGCTTGAGCCACAGCGCCACTTCCGGTTTTCTAGTGGTTTATTGGAGATAAGAGTCACACGGACTTTCCTGCCCGGGCTGGCTTTGAACCACGATCCTCAGATCTCAGCCTGCTGAGTAGCTAGGATTACAGGCGTGAGCCACTGGTGCCTGGCTTTCACCAAACCTTTTGCCAGTTGATGAAGTCTCTCTGAGACTGGAGTGTGTAAAGTGTGGAAGAATGTCCAGGCCAGGCACCAGTGGCTCACGCCTGTAATCCTAGCTAGTCAGGAGGCTGAAATCTGAGGATCATGGTTCAAAGCCAGCCTGGGCAAGGAACATCCGGGAGACTCTTATCTCCAATAAAGCACCAGAAGTGGAGCTGTAGCTCAAGTGGTAGAGTGTTTGCCTTGAGCTGCAAAGCTCAGGGACTGCACCCATGCCCAGAGTTCAGGCCCCATGACCAAAAAAAAAAAACCCCACAAAAAAAGAATGTCCACTCCTGGGCTGGTGGGTGTGGGTTGGGACTGGGAGAGAGGACAATCAGGAGACACGGGGAGGAGGAAGGGCTGTGATGGGGAAGTCTTTGTGTGGGTGGGAGCGGGGGTGGGGTGGGGGGGTCCAACGTCTCAGCTGTCTCTGTCCCCCCCAGCTCCCTACACCATCATCACCTTCCCCTTCCTGTTCGCGGTGATGTTCGGAGACTGCGGGCACGGGGTGGTCATGCTGCTGGCCGCGCTGTGGATGGTGATCAATGAGAGAAGCTTGCTGGCCCAGAAGAGCAGCAGCGAGGTGGGTGCGGCCCGGGCTCCTGGGGGCAACGTATTAAGTGGTGCGTGTGCTCTGCCAGCGGAACAAGTTTTCATGGAAAGACTAAGGGAGCTGGTGCTAGCGGCTCACGGCTGTAATCTTCGCTACGCAGGGAGCTGAGAGTTGAGGATCTCTGAAGCCAGTTGGAACTGGCAAGTCTGAGATTCTTATCTCCAATTAAGCACTAAAAAAAAAAAATGCCAGAAGTGGAACTGTGGCTTAAGCAGTAAAGAGCCAGCCTTGAGACAAAAAGCTAAGTTGGTGCCAATGGCTCGCGCCTGTAATCATGGCTGCTCAGGAATCTCAGACCTAAGGATCGCGGTTCAAAGCCAGCATGGGAAGAAAAGTCTATGAGACTCTTATTTCCAATTAACCACCCCAAAACCAGAAGTGGAGCTGTGGCTCAAAGTGGTAGAGCACTAGCCTTGAGCAAAAGAGCTCAGGGACAGCACCCAGACCCTGAGTTCAAGCCCCATGACCAACCAAAGAAAAGAAAAAAGCTAAGCAAGAATGTGAGGCCTGGAGTTCCAGTACCAGCACACACACACACACACACACACACACACACACACACACACACACACACACACACACACACACACACACAGAAGGTAGATGGGGGAGCTGTAAAGTAAGAGAAGAACCAAAATTCAACACTAAACTATCAAACTCCCAGCCAGAGATCGCTTCTTTGGATAGTTTGGTGGACTTCACTCAGCATTTTGGGGGTATGTTGTTTGATAACACACTGACTCTTTTTAACGTTTGTTTTGTGTGTGCTGGTCCTGGGCCTTCTTGTATCCTTTAAGGTTTTTTTTTCCTTGCCAGTCCTGTGGCTTGAACTCAGGGCCTGGTTGCTACCCTTAAGCTTTGGTGCTCCAAGCTAGTGCTCTTCTGAGCCACTGTGCCATTTCCCACTTTTTGGTAGTTAATTAGAGATCAGAGTCTCACAGACTTTCTTGTCTAGGCTTTGCACCATGATCCTCTACCTCAGCTTCTTGCGTACGTAGGGTTATAGGTGTGAGCCACCATGGCCTGGCTCCTTTAGCGTTTTTGCTCAATACTTGGCTTCTTGCACTTGAACTACACCTCTACTTCTAGCATTTTGCTGTTTAATTGAAGATAAGGGACTCTTGGGCTTTCCTGTCCCAGCTGGCTTCAAACTAGGATCTTTAGGTTTCAATCTCCTGAGTAGTTAGGATTCTTTTTAAATTTTTGTCTTTTGTGGTGCTGTGGACTAAACTCAGGTTTTCACGAGTGCTATACAGTCCATCACTAATCTACACCTCCAACCCCCTCTTTTTTTCTAACATTTTTTGCTCATTATAAAAATCATACCTATACTTTGAAAAATCTAGAAAACAGTACAGTCTACCACCTAGAGAAAAATCACAATGAACATTTTTTAATATCTTCCCATTTTGTGTGTGCTTATTCACAAATTCAGAAACTTCGAAAATGTTCATCATGAACCGGGCGCCGGTGGCTCACACCTGTCATCCTAGCTACTCAGGAGGCTGAGATCTGAGGATCAC
>NW_012267272.1:5920866-5935399 GCF_000151885.1 Dipodomys ordii | reverse complement strand
CTCATCTCCCCTCTCCTCCCCTCCCCTCTTCTCCCCTCCTCTCTCTTTCCTCTTCCTCCTCCACTTCCATCTTCTCTAAGACTGGGACTCACACTCGGTACCCGATGCTTTTGCTCATTGGCTAGTGCTCTACCAACATCCATGCCACCAACTCCTCATGGAATTGCCTTTACTGAGCAAACGATTTGTGTTGGTCATTGTAAGACATGGAGATCACTTTTAAGATTTCAGTGCATGAGCCAGGTATAGGTGGCTTACACCTGTAATCCTAGCTACTCGGGAGGCTGAGATCTGAAGATCATGGTTCAGAGCCAGCCTGGCAGGAAAGTCTGTGAGACTTTTATCCACCAGAAAACCAGAAGTGGTGCTGTGGCTTAAAGTGGTAGAGCGGGGCTGGGAGGGTGGCTCAGTGGTAGAGCGCTAGCCTTGAGTGAAAAAGCCAAATGAGTGTACAAGACCCTGAGTTCAAGCTCCAGGATTGGCATCATTAAAAAAAAAAAAAGAGCCACCAGCTGGGGGCTCAGGCCTGTGACCTAGCAAGTAAGAGGCTGAGATCTGAGGATCATGGTTTGAAACCAGTCTGAGTAGGACTCTTATCTCCAATAAACTATTCAGAAAAATCCAGAAGTGGTGCTTTGGCTCAAATGGTAGAGCGTTAGCTTTGAGCATAGAGAGGCTCAGGGACAAAGCCCAGGCCCTGAGTTCAAGCCCCAGAACCAGCAGAGAGAGAGAGAGAGAGAGAGAGACAGACAGAGACAGATAGACAGAGACACAGAGAGAGACAGAGAGGGGGGAAAAGAAAAGAAAAGAAAAGAACGGCAGGCATTGTAGATATGGTGTGGATTTGGGCCGCTCGGGGCAGCTTAGCTGCAGCATTAAAATCAAGAAGTCGATGGATTGTAGCATCAGCTCCCTGGATTGACCTCGTGGCTGATAGAATGAGGGGGGCAGGCCGGGAGGAATGGGGGCCATGCGAAAGAGAGACTGGAAGTGATGCCAACCCCACCTTCCCCTGTGTGTCCCAGAAGTCTGTCAGATGAGCATTTGCTCATCAGAGTGGGTGCACAGCGCTTCAGAACGGGGTGTTTGTAGGGAGACAGGATGTCTTGAGCTGGAGGGAAAGGTCCGTGTGGTGAATTGGGAAAGAGCAGGTCCTGCAGTGCTGGACAGTAGGAAAGTGCCAGGGACAGAGGTGTCGCCTGCCTGTGATGGTTAGGACTCTTTGTGTCATGTGCCTGAGCAGAAGTAGTTTCAGGGCTGAATTTGGGAACCTACACATCAAAGGTAATGTTTGCCCATCTTTCTTTTTTCTTTGTTGGTCCTGAGGCTTGAACTCTGGGCCTGGGCGCTGCTCAAGGCCAGTGTTGTACCACTTGAGCCACAGTGCCACTTCCAGTTTTCTGGTTGTTTTGAGATAAGAGTCTTACAGACTCTCCTGCCCAGGCTGGCTTTGAACCATGATCCTCAGATCTCAGCCTCCTGAGTGGCTAGGATTACAGGTCTGAGCCACCAGTGCCCGGCTGTCCATCTTCTTAGAGTCAGTATAAGATTTCTCTGTCATGTTCTGGAACTTCTGTGAACATGGGAGCTGGGAGGAACAGAGCAAAGGAGAGGAGCAGAAACAAATGTATGGTCTCCCGTATGGTCTTCCATAAGCCCAGGAGAATCGAACTTTTTTTTTGTACCAGTACTGGGACTTGAACTCAGGGCCTGGGCACTGTCCCTAGTTTTTTCACTTAAGGCTGGTGCTCTACTACCTGAGCCACAACTCCATTTCAAACTTTCCTGCCTCAGCTGGCTTCAAATTGTGATCCTCAGATCTCAGGTCCCTGAGCAGCTGGAATGACAGATGTGAGCCACTAATACCCAGGTGATCCAATAATTTCATGTAAGGAAATTCAAAAGTTTCACCTGTTTGCCAAAATGTTCAGGAAACATAAATGGAGGATGAGCAGAACAGAGAAAAGATTGGGGCTCCTTTAGCATAGGGGTTGGGATTTTAAGGGTTTGGTGATATAAAGCAACACCCTGGGCTTTGGTTGTTCTACAAGATCTGGACTGATGGCATTAGATTATTCCTTCCTCATCCGATGGGTCATCAATTCATTTTGTTTTGTTTTATTTTTCCCTCTCCCTGCAGTACTCATGTACTGGAAGCAAATAGCTACTTACAGCTGAACCCAACCATCCCTGGAGTGTATTCTGGAAATCCATACCCATTTGGGATTGATCCGGTAAGAATGTCTTCTGTGTAGAATGTTGTAGAGAAGCTCTCTGAATAGAGGAGGAAGAAGGACTGGAATGCATCAACCCCACAAATCTTGGGATCAGATGGATGAACATGAGCCAGAGGTTTTTTATGAAACATGGCGCTGGATTCCAGTACAAACCCTCCTTGTGATCGCTCTCAGCCCCACCGCTCTCGGCATCCTTCTGCCATTCCACTCGGAGTTAGGTGAATGATTCTGAAAAGCCCTTGGTTTGGTAGGAAGTATATTTAGTAGATACCTTATTTAGCATCAATCAGGCCCTTTCCTTTGTTGTTTTCTCTCAGGAGGGAGCATTTCTCCCTTTTATCTATCTATCATCTAGTGTGGGTACTGGGGCTTGAACTCAAGGCCTCATATTCTCATTTGGCTTTTTAACCTAAGGCTGGTGCTCTGTCACTCGAGCCACACCTCTACTTCTGGCTTTCTGGTGGTTAATTGAAATAAGAGGCTCATACCTTCCTTCCTTAGCTGGTTTTGAACTAAGATCCTCAGATCTTAGCCTTCTGAATAGAATTATATAGACATGAGCCACCAGTGCCTGGCAGCATTTTCTATTTTTTGTAGTAAACTACAGATTTGCTTACTTTTTTTTTGTCGGCCGTGGGGCCTGAACTCTGGGCCTGGGAGCTGTCCCTTAGCTCTTCAGCTCAAGGCTAGCGCTCTACCACTTGAGCCACAGCGCCACTCCCTGTTTTCTGGAGGTTAATTGGAGATAAGAGGCTCATGGACTTTCCTGCCCTGACTGGCTTTGAACCATGATCCTCAGATCTCAGCCTCCTGAGTAGCTTTGCTTTTACTTTTGTTTTAACTGCCTCAACACACATTTTAAAAGAAGATATCCAATTCGTTTTATTTATTTGCTTGTTGTATCCTAGTCAACTAGATGTGGGATGAACAAGAACAAAGGAGATTCCAGATACACATGCCCAAGCTTATGATAAGCCAAGCTCATGATGGCCCAGCACAGACTGCCACCAGGGGGCAGCCTTGTGCTCCAAATGAATATGAACAGGCTAGACTTGAACCTGGCAGATGCTTGACGTTCATGTTTTCATTTACAGCTTCTCTTTGTGGGCTGGAAGTGGAGATCTCAGTTCTGTCCCTTAACTTTTTCTGTTCAAGGATGGTGTTCTACCAATTGAGCCAGCTTTTTGCTGGTTAATTGGAGATAGGAGTCTCATGAGCTTTCCTGCCCAGGTTGTCTTTGAACCTGGATCTGAGCTTAGTTTTCTTAGTCTCCTCAGTTGCGAGGATTACAGGTGTGAATCATTAGCATGTGTCAGGTATTCTACAGTTTATGAACCAGGTCAAATCCTTGCAATCTGGTTTGTAAGTGTGAAGGGTTAGACCCAAATGCATGTGGTTATATTTGTAGACTGGAAAGCCTTATCTTTGGACAGAACCATGTGATGATCTCTAAGTAGCGAGTTGGTGTGGAGAGACCATGTGGCTTCCTGTCTTTTCCCAGCCCACATTTAAGGCATCAGCAAACTGTCTGCTGCCCTCAGGCAGAGCAGCATGTAGAAATGTACATTTTAAAGTCAATGGTCCAGGGCTGGGAAGGTGGCTTAGTGGTAGAGCGCTTGCCTTGCATGCCTGAGGCCCTGGGTTCGATTCCTCAGCACTACATAAGCAAAAAGAAAAAAAAAGCCGGAAGTGGCGCTGTGGCTCAAGTGGTAGAGCGCTAGCCTTGAGCTGAAGAGCACCCAGGCCCAGAGTTCAGCCCCACGACCGGACCCCCCCCCCCAAAAAAAAAATAATATAGTCAGTGGTCCAGATTTCTTCTTTACATGAAATTTTGTCTTCTGCTAACAAGTTAGAAAAGGAAGGAAAAAAGTTAGGCTGAAGGAGATGATGAGATGTTGAAATAAAGAATTTCCAGAAGGAGAGGGGGAGGGAGGGTAAGAGAAAAGAAAGAAGAAAGGAAGGAAGGAAATAAATTTAAGGTTCTTAAAGTAATACATACTTGCTAAGAAAATCTGGATAGAGAGAGAGGAGAGAGAGAGAGAGTGTGTTAGGTACTCACTCTCGAACTCAGGGCCTCGATCTCTTACTCAGGGCTGGTGCCCTGCCACTTTCAGCCTTTTGCTAGTTAATTGGAGCTAAGAGGCTCTCAGATTTGTCTGTGCTGGCCAGCTTTGAATCTCGATCCTCAGATCTCAGCTCCTCGGTAGCTGGGATTGCAGGCGTGAGCCACCGACGCCAGGCATTCACCTATTCCTGTCTTGTTTCTTTATCCAGATTTGGAACCTGGCTTCAAACAAACTCACCTTTTTGAACTCTTACAAAATGAAGATGTCGGTTATCCTTGGGATTGTGCAGATGATCTTTGGCGTTGTTCTCAGCCTCTTCAATCACATGTGAGTGTCTGGAGTTACCTGTCTAGGGCAGAGTCACCAGTGCGCTGTTTCTCTGTGCTGCCCTGTGTTGCCGGCCTGGCTGGAAACAGGGACTCTTTCTTCTACGCAGTCTGTCAAAAATCATTGGAAACACCTGCAAGGTGGGAGCTTTGTTCAAGCAGTGATCCAGGGAGGACTTGTGGAACTTCTGGCCGGTGTGCGACCCTGTATTCCATGCCCTCCCGCTGTCTCTGCTTCTCCATCTCCTCCTCCACCTCTTCCTCTGTTTTCTTTTCTTCTTTCTTCCTCTGCCTCCTCGTCTTCCTCTTTTTTTGTGTACCAGTTCTGGGGCTTGAGCTCAGGGTTCATGCTCTCTCTTGGCTTTTAAAAATTCTAAGCCCCAATCCTGGGGCTTAAAATGCACCTGGGCGCTGTCTCTGGGCTCCTTTTTGCTCATGGTTAGTGCTCTACTACTTGAGCCATGGCACCACTTCTGGCCTTTTCTGAGTAGTTTATTGGAGATGAGTCTCATGGACTTTCCTGCCCCGGCTGGCTTTGAACCACACCCTCAGCCTCCTGAGTAGCTAGGATTATAGATGTGAGCCACTAGTGTCCAGCTCCTTTGGCTTTTTTTTTTTTTTTTTTGCTCAAGACGGATGCTCTACCCCTTGAGCCATCCCTCTGCTTCCAGCTTTTTGCTGGTTAACCGGAGATAAGAGCCTCCTGGACTTTTCTGCTCAAGTTGGTTTTAAACTGCGATCCTTACATCTTGGCTTACAACTAGGTAAGATTATAGGCATGAGCCACTGGTACTTGGCTTTCTCTGAATGTTTTGTATCAAAAACACTTCCCAGTATTTCCTGTCTTTTCTGTGCTATGCGTACATGGCTCTGTTTGCTAGGGGAGCGCTCAGAAAAAGGCATGGAACATTCTGTGCTTGGGGAAGAGTATTTCAGTAGTAATGTGCCTTTCATGGTCTGTCTTCTGTGTCTCTGTCTCCAGATTCTTCAGGAAAATAATGAACATCCTTCTGCAGTTCATCCCGGAGATGATTTTTATCCTGAGCCTGTTCGGATACCTGGTGTTCATGATCATTTTCAAATGGTGCCAGTACGATGCCCACGTGTCCCAGTATGCCCCCAGCATCCTCATCCACTTCATCAACATGTTTCTGTTTGACTATGACGACCCCTCCAACGCACCCCTGTATAGCCATCAGGTATAGCTGCTTGTTAGAAAAGCTGCATTTAAGCTGAATGCTTCGAATGTCTCACATCTGTAATCCTCGCTGCTCACGCTGCTGAGACCTGAGGCACATGACTGTAAGCCATCCGGGGCAGAAAAATTCTTGAGATTCTTAACCAGCAAAAAGCCAGAGTGGAGGTGTGGCTCAAGTGGTAGAACACCAGCCGTGAGTGGAGAAGCCAAGAGATTGCAAGACCCTGAGTTTAAGCACCAGTACACACACACACACACACACACACACACACACACACACACACACACACACACACACACCCCAGTTTATTAAAAAAAAAACGCAGACATTAGTTGAGGTTCATAAGAAAGAAAATTGAATAGGAAGAAGATCAGAAGCATCTCTGTTTTATACTGGTTGTAAGTTTCTAGAAAACCAGTCTTGGAGCTGAAGGCATGGCTCAGCTGGTAGAGCACTAGCCAATGAGCAACAGCAATCAGGTACTGAGTTCAAGTTTTGGTTTGGACCAAAAAAAGAAAAACAAAAAAAGAAACTCAGTCTCTCCTACAGAATCAGACTTAGGGGCTCCTCCTATAAACGATAGAGGGCCAGCAGTATTTTCTTTTGCAAAACTATAAATTCCTCCCCCCTCCCCCCACTGGATATAAGAAGAACTCAGTGAGTAATCACTTTGGTAGTCTTGAGTGAAAATGCTAAGAGAGAGCACAAGGTCCCAAGTTCAAGGCCCAGTACTGGCATAAAATAAAATAAAAATCATTGATGAAGTACAAATGGACCCAAGATAGATTGCCACAGAATGGTGTGCTGAGTGAGTCACATGCTCTGGCTTTTGTGCGTCCCATATCACAGGTGATTTCGGGGAGTGGGCTTGAGGGCCGGGAAGCATCAAGCTGATCGCTACACGTGGCACCCACACTTCTTGTTCCAAGATTAGGCTCGGGAGCACATGAGCGGTGAGGGGTTACCTGGAGATAGGCCGTAAAGTCACAGCTGTCGCCGGTGGCTGGCGGGCATCGCAGGCTGAGCCCGGCTGAGCCCGTCCTCTTGCCCCACCTCTGGGAATGTGTGCTGGGAGTCGGTGCTGCTGAGATCACCCATGTGTCCCGTGTTCCCTGCGCAGCGCTTCTGTGGGCTTCATTATGATGATTTTGTTGGTCTTGCAGCAAGAAGTCCAGACCTTCTTTGTGGTGATGGCCTTGCTTGCCGTGCCCTGGATGCTGCTCATCAAGCCCTTCGTGCTCAGAGCCAGGCACCGGAGGTCTCAGGTAAGTCCAGGCTTGGGTGTGCCCACTGCGGGGTCTGGGTCCTCTTTTTTTTGTGGGTGTTGGTGCTGGAGCTTGAGCTCAAGGCTCAGGAGCTGTTGTTTGGCTTTTTTGCTTAGGGCTGGTACTGTACCACTCAAACCCTACCTGCAGGCCGGCATTTTGGAGATAGGGTCTTGAGGACTTTTCTGCTTGGGCTGGCTCCTGCTGCTTCCTGAATAGGATTCATTACAGGAAGGAGCCATGTGCCCAGCTAATTTCCAGCATAATAATCTTCTCTAACACATTAAATTGTGTGTATGTGTGTGTGCACATGTGCGTGTGTGTGTGCACACGTGCGTGTGTGCATGTGTGTGTGTGCATGCTAGCACTGGGCTTGAACTCAGGACCTGGGCATTGTCCCTTATCTCTACCTCTTGAGCCACAGCTCTACTTCCAATTTTATAATGGTTAATTGGAGATAAGGATCTCCTGGACTGTCCTGCCCAACCCAGCTTCCAACCATGGTCCTAAGATCTCAGCCTCCTGAATAGCTAGGATTACAGGTGTGAGCCACTAGTGCCTGGCTCTAACACATTAGATCTTGCTCCTAAAGGCTCTGCTTAGGATGTGTGGCTGCTGTCTCATGGTAGTTTATGATTTCCAAGAGTCTAAACTTGATTGTGTTATTGGTTGAACATAGGAGTATTTTAATCTAGTTTTACTTCTTTAATGAATAGTAAAAGTCGTTTTTTGAGCAGTGTCCTAGAGTTGTGAGATTTCATTACATTACATTGTAGATTGCATTGTAGAACCAGAGAAGTAAACACTTGAAATAAGTCAGCTCTTTATTTATAGGTGATTTTCCTCCTGTTGCTAAATATTTGTTTGAGCCATTTTTTTCCCTTTTGTTATACTGCTGGGAAGCTCAGATTTACTTGGAAGTGCTGAAGCATTTAATAATGGCCTACAGTAAATAGGATTTAGGGAGATTAGCCCTTCCCTGGACATTTGAGCCCCCCCCCTGACTTTATATTCCCCCTGCTCGCTTCCATTAGTGAGAAGGATTAAATGGACTGTATGGAGATCATGAATGTCTTAAATGGTTAGAAATATTTTCAGATTAAATTCTACTTTTCTAAAATCTCTGTTGAATATTGATCTCAAATGTAATTTCTATGGGAGATGGGGTCCGGGTCGGCAAAAAGTACTTGTGGATTGTGGAGTTAATGGAGGAGAGGCCAAGACAATGAAGGGAGATAGACCCCCCCTTATTAGAACTTGGAAAGCTGGGTTCAAGTTCAAAGTCCCAGGTTGGAGGCTGCCACTCAGCAGTAACATGGTCGGCTGTTATTCACAAGGTCCTCACAGCATTTAATCCTCAGCACCACACAATAGACACTCAAATTAAAAACAACAACAACACTGTGCACCACTCATATCCACACACCTCTCCTGAAAAGAAATCAAAGTCTCAACTGACCTTCCACCTTCTTGAGAGCATATTTTATTTAAGAGTTTGTTGGCTTGATTTTTAACTGGTAAATGTTTAAACATCTGGCAAGGGAATTTGCTCAGAGCCCTGCAGCTATGAAAGCAGATCCGCCAAAGACAGAAACGTAAAGCCGGGGGCAGGACTCGAGTGGGAGAGCATCTGCCAGGAAATGAGTCTGGAGGGATGTGGGACATTTAAAGCCACTCGCAAAGACTCGAAAGGAATGAAACTTAAGCAGTGCTGAACTGAAAATCCAAAATCTAGATGTCTCAGAACCATTTTTTTTTCTTTTTCTTTTTGGGTCCGGTTGTGGGGCCTGAACTCTGGGCCTGGCGCTGTCCCTCAGCTCTTCAGCTCAAGGCTAGCGCTCTACCACTTGAGCCACAGCGCCACTTCTGGCTTTTTTCTTTTTGCTTATGTAGTGCTAAGGAATCGAACCCAGGGCCTCATGCATGCAAGGCAAGCACTCTACCGCTGAGCCAACTTCCCAGCCCCGTCTCAGAACCATTTTGAGCTACAACAGGACGCCATGAGTGGAAAAGTCCACACCTGGCCTTGTGCGTCTGCTCACAGTTAAAATGCAGGTGGACCAAACCTATGGTTAATTTCCCTTCACAGCACACGTGTTTGGTATAACATACATGCACACAAGTAGATAATATTTGCACATAATTGTGCAAAGATTCCAAAATCAAAAACAGGGGAAATCAGCCGGGCGCTGGTGGCTCACGCCTGTAATCCTAGCTACTCAGGAGGCTGAGATCTGAGGATGGCAGTTCAAAGCCAGCCCGGGCAGGAGAGACCATGAGACTCCTATCTCCAATAAACCACCAGAAAACCGGAAGTGGCGCTGTAGCTCAAGTGGTAGAGCGCTCGCCTTGAGCTGAAGAGCTGAGGGACAGTGCCCAGGGCCAGAGTTCAAGTCCCACGACCGACGAAAAAAAAAAAAAAAGAATTTTACTACCTCATTTCATTTGTTTTCTAGAATGGGAAATAAGCATACACCTAGCATTAAAGATAATAAACATAAGGGCTGGGAAGGTGGCTCAGTGGTAGAGTGCTTGCCGTGCATGCATGAGACCCTGGGTTAAAAAAAGCTGGAAGTGGCGCTGTGGCTCCAGTGGTAGAGTGCTCGCCTTGAGCTGAAGAGCTGAGGGACAGCGCCCAGGCCCAGAGTTCAAGCCCCACGACCGACAAAAACAAAAAAAAAAAACAAAAAAAAAAACAGGGGAAATCAAAATATGTCTGATTCTAAGCATTTCAGACAGTGGAAAATTAATTGGTGTTACACTCAAACCTTAGTGTGTAACCAGGCTGAACAGAACAATAGCTGTCTAGTGTTCTTGTGCTTTTTCCCCCCTAAGCTGTTCTATACTATGATGCTTTTATTTTCAAGAGATTATCTGTGTTGGGAAAGTTATTAATCTTGGTAATTTTGCCCAGTAAAATTTTGACAGGGTGTGTTTTCTTTTTTTCTTTCTTTCTCTCTTTTCTTTCTTCCTCTCTCTCTCTCCCTCCCTCCCTCCCTCCTTCCCTCCCTTCTTCCTTTCCTCCCTCCCTTCTCCTTCCTTCCTTCCTCCCTCCCTTCCTTCCTTCCTTCCTTCCTTCCTCCCTTCCTCCCTCCCTTCCTCCCCTTCCCTTCTTCCTCCCCTTCCCTTTTTCCTTCCTTCCTTCCTTCCTTCCTTCTTTTCTTTCATTCTTTTCCTCCTCCTCCACCACTACCTCCTCCTCATCAGCCTCCTCCTCTTCCCTCCTCCTCCTCCTCCTCTTCCTCTTCTCCTCCTCCTCCTCCTCCTCTTCTCCTTCTCCTTCTCCTCCTTCTCCCCCCCTCTCTGTTTCACTATTAGAGCTTGACACAGGGCCTGGCCCATTGTCTCTTAGGATTTTTTTTTTGTCCTCAAAGCTGGCACTCTACCAGTTGAGCCACAGCTCCATCTCTAGCTTTTTGGTGGTTAATTGGAGGTAAGAGTCGCAGATTTACTAGCCCAGGCTGGCTTCAAACCACAATCCTCAGATTTCAGCCTCCCAAGCAGCTAGGATTACAGGTATGAACCATCAGTGCCCAATCTGCAGGATGAGTTTCTTTTAACAACAGGGCTCTTCGATGCGTGTATTGCCTTTCTGTAAAAAAGGCATCATTGCAAGTTTCTCCAGTGCAATGGGATAAAAGTGCGTGCTCTGTCTGCAGTTGGACTACCTGTATTTGGGTCCTGACTCTCACTGGCTTTGCCAGCCTGTGGCACTGGACACAATTTGAAACTTTTCTGTGCTAGTTTAATTTTCTATAAAATAGGCTGATAAGTCTACGTATATAAAATAGTTGTTTTGAAGACTCAGTGAGATAAGTTTAGACCAGGACCAAATACCTAGTTAACCTTTTAAGTTTTTAGAGATAGTGTCTTACTTTGTAGCCTAGGCTAACCTTGAACTCAGCTGTCTCCCTGCCACGGCTTCCCAAGTGCTGGGATTACAGGCTTGTAACACCATGCCTGGCTTATAGCTGACACTGAAGGAGAACTTTCATTTGACATAGTACTCTTATTTTATTTTTATTGTAAAGGTGATGTACAGAGGGGTTACAGTTACACAAGTCAGGTAGTGAATACATTTCTTTTTTAACAGTAGCATTCTCTTGCTCATTTTCTCCCAGACTTCCCCTCCCTTCTCCCTCCCCACCAAGTTGTATAGTTCATTTCAACATAACGTCTAGTGAGTATCACTGCTGAGTTGGTTCATCCTTTGTCCCACCATTTCTGTGCTTCCCTTCCCCTCCCCAATCAGATAAACTTATATACAAGACAGAAAATTTAAAAAAAAGTGATAAAAGGGGAAAAAAGCAAAGAAAAAAGAAAGAAAGAAAAAAGAACCACAAACAATACAATAAAAATACCTCTTGTTTCCATTTCTTGGAGTTTATGTTGATAAGCATCATTTTATATGATTGTATGCACATAGCTATTGAGCACTTGTGATACTCTCCTAAGAATATTCTCCTTTGGTCTCACTGTGTGAATGTTTAGAGTCCAGTTTAATTAATCATGTCCAGGGTAAGGAGAACTCACTCCAAAACTCCTTAAACTCTTCAATAAAATAGACAGGGAAAGATCATTACCAAACTCATTTGATGAAGCCAGCATAACCTTCTTCCC
This sequence comes from Dipodomys ordii, assembly GCF_000151885.1. Classification (NCBI taxonomy): domain Eukaryota; kingdom Metazoa; phylum Chordata; class Mammalia; order Rodentia; family Heteromyidae; genus Dipodomys; species Dipodomys ordii. The sequence goes on along the minus strand of NW_012267272.1, from coordinate 5,923,686 downwards.
CAAGCCAGATAGGGTCTCATCAAAGAAAGAGAACTCTAGACCCATCTCTTTGATGAACATCAATGAAAAACTTCTCAATAAAATTCAGCAACTAACCAAAAAAAAAATTGTAACACTATGATCAAATGGGATTCATTCCAGGAATGCAAAGCTGGTTCAATACACTCAAGTCAATGAGTGTAATTCAACACATCAGCATGAGCAAGGACAAGAACCACATGATCATCCCAGTGGACGCAGTACTGGTGTAGTTCTAAAGGTGACTTTGGCCCTCTCTTCCTTTGCTTCCTGACAGCTGCAGTCCTTCACACTCCACTCAAATGCCACAGATGACATGGAGGGTGGCCATGCCAGCCCGTCTGCTCAGAAGCCTTCTGCAGCAGCCCATGGTGCCCAGGATGACCATGAAGAAGAGGTATGGGGGACTAGAGCACCCAAGGAAGACTGGCAAAGGTTTTAGAAGTAGGATCTAGTCTTTTTTTTTTTGGTCAGTTGTGGGGCTTGAACTCTGGGCCTGGGCATTGTCCCTCAACTCTTCAGCTCAAGACTAGTGCTCTTCTACTTGAGCCACAGTGCCACTTCTGGCCTTTTCTGCTTATGTGGTGCTGAGGGAGGAATTGAACCCAGGGCCTCATGCATGCGAGGCAAGCACTCTACCACTGAGCCCAGGATCTAGTCTTAATGGTCATTGGAGTGTAATCACTGGCCTGCCTTCAGTGGACTGGGGAGAGTCTGGGGACCCCGCTGGCCTCTGCCCTATAGCCCTGACTTCTGGGAGTTTGGGGAGACCCCAGCACAGTGGCAAATCTACCAGGATCAAAGCTGCTCCATACCAACCAATCTGGGAGCATTTTAATGTTTTGGCTAGATACTCAGGTAGGTATGGTTGAGTATCAACTACAGGTGTAGTAGCACAGAAGGTTCTAGAGTCAGCTGTATGGTCAGCTCCATCTCAGCAGTGGCCCTCGGTGGCAGCACAGCCCTTATCTAGCTGAAGTCTGGAAGTCAATGGGTTGCCATGGCCTGCTTGTTCTTCTGCCTCAGCTCTGCTCCGCCCCCGTCTTGGTTTGGTTCTTTGCTTCTCACGTGATGGAACAGCTGGCTGTGTTCTCACCATGCCTGAAGTCGCCACTGCCCTGCCTGGCTCGTTTGCCTCGAGCTCCCTGCTGGTGTTCGATAAGAGATCTGCTTTCTGTGGCCATCAGAGACGCTACAAATGGCACCATTCATGGGATTCATTAACAAGATTTTTGTTTTCATTTAAACTAGTAGATAGGTAAATCAAATTAACCTAATTAATTGCCCAAGATTCCAAGTACAGAGAATAAACCCTCTACTCCCTGCTGGTGGCTACTGATACTGCCAGCTCTGTCTGCCACACCTGCTGGGGTATTTTCGAAGCCAACCCACTTACCTTTGGACTCAAGTTCTAGCCTGTCTGGCATGACTGCCTTGCGTGTCCTCATGCCCTGGATATGCTCGGGCCGACCCCACCTGCACCTTCACGCCAACTGGCTCTCCATGTTTGAGCAACTTTACTCTCCATCCACCCGCAAGCGTAGGCTTGACTCTGCCTCCTTCCGAATGCCTGTCTCTTTCCTCTTCCTCACCCTCTTCCTCCTCTTCTTCTTCCCCTTCTGTATCCAAACTTAGGCAATCCAAGGTCAAGAGCATAGTTCTCCAGGCTGACAGATCTGCCCCCATATCAGCTGCAAGTCTGAGTGGGAGGGGGGTTTCCAGAGCCGCCATCACTTCAGACCAGCTGTCCACACATCGGGGGAAACCCTCAGCCTCGTCAGTGGTTCCTGGAACAACTTATGACCTTAGGAAGGTGCTGCCTTTTTGTTGTAGCAAAAGGACACAATTAAGAACTAGGCAGAGACGCACGGGGTGAGATCTAGGGGTGGAAGAGTTTCATAGGTGCAGCTCCGTGTCCTTAGAGACAGGTTATAGTCCTGGCACCAAGGGTGCTGTAGGCACCCCCCTGCCCCAGGTATTCCTGGGGTTCCATGATATGGACACGATTGGCAACAGGCAGCTCCCCCAGCTCCCCCATGCCTGGAGGTCAGCCCCAGCCGTGTGATCATGTGGTTGGACTCTCTGGTGTGGTCAGGTTGGATCCTGGTTGAATCAGTGTCCATTGTGTCTATATGTATAGCAGTATCACACTGTACTCCGTGAATATGTACAAGTGTCTCATGTTCTTAAAACAAGAAAACTAGGTTTTACCCCATGAATACGTGTTCTATGTTCCTTAGGGACAAAAAGGAAAACACCGATTTTTAAATGATCTCATGACAAAAAGACAGTACTTAATGACAGAACTAGAACATTCTCTCTTCCAGTTCAACTTTGGGGACGTCTTTGTCCATCAGGCCATCCACACCATCGAGTACTGCCTGGGCTGCATTTCCAACACGGCCTCCTACCTCCGGCTCTGGGCCCTGAGCTTGGCGCATGCGCGTGAGTGAGCACCAGCTTGTCACCTCCTCCCTGGTGGGCCGAGCGGATGGACTAGTAGCCCAAGTGCCTTCTCTTGAGTTATTCGTAGCAGGTTTTCCAGAAGAAAGGTTGTTTTAACATCGTTTTACTGTGCACATATGTATCCTTAAGTGATTTAGTGTAGTTTTATATGGGTTTTTGAGTTCCTTCCTCCCTCCTTCCCTTCGTCCGTTCGTCCCTCCCTCCCTCCCTCCATCCCTCTCTCTCTCTCTCTCCCCCCCATCTTTCTTTCTTTCTTTCTTTCTTTCTTTCTTTCTTTCTTTCTTTCTTTCTTTCTTTCTTTCTTTCTTTCTTTCTTTCTTTCTTTCTTTCTTTCTT
>NW_012267272.1:5876029-5920816 GCF_000151885.1 Dipodomys ordii | reverse complement strand
TTCTTTCTTTCTTTCTTTCTTTCTTTCTTTCTTTCTTTCTTTCTTTCTTTCTTTCTTTCTTTCTTTCTTTCTTTCTTTCTTTCTTTCTGTTGTGGGGCTTAAACTCTGGATCTGAGTGTTGTCCCTAAGCTCTTCAGCTCAAGGTGAATGCTCTACCACTTGAGCCACAGCACCACTTCTGGTTTTCTGGTGGTTAGTTGGAGATAAGAGTCTCACACAGACTTTCCTACCTGTGCTGGCTTTGAACCGTGATCCACAGATCTCAACCTCCTGACTAGCTAGGATTACAGGTGTGAGCCACCAGTGCTTTCATGTGTGTGTGTGTGTGTTTGTGTGTGTGTGTGTGTTACTACTGGGACTTGCTCTCAGGGCCTGAGTGCTATCTCTTAGCTTTTTTTTTGCTTAAGGTTAGTTAATTGAAGATAAGAGTCTCACAGATTTTCCTGTCTAGGCTAACTTTGAACCTCCGTTTTCAGATCTCAGTCCCCTGGGTAGCTAGAATTACAGGCATGAGCCACTGGTGCCCAACTTACCCATGTTTGAATTTGTACAAATAGGATTTTGTCTTAGTGAGTCTGTGCTGAAATTATAAGGTCCCATAGACACCTTAACAAAGACAGGTATGTTCCATAGTTCTGGAGGCTGGCAGTCTCAGCTGAGGGGGCTGGCCTCGAGGTTCTGATGAGAGCCTTTTTCCTAGCTTGCAAATGGCTGCCTTCTCCATATGTCCTCCCAAGCTGAGGAGAGAGAGGGAGCGAGCAAAGCCTCCTGATGCTTCTTTGCAAGTCATGTCAATTGTTTTTACCCATCTGGTTGCCAATAGCTCCAATTTGCTTACTCCCCTGGGTGAATATCACCCTGTGTTTGTCTGTCTCCCTCTTCCCCAAACTCTGCCACTGTGAGCAGCGCTGTTGGAGGCAATGGTGAGTGCAGGTGCCGGAGTGGAGCTGCCTTAAAGCTGGCCAGGATGGCAGGGATCCGCAGGAACCAGGTGTGCCCTGGGGCCGAGCATCTTCCTCTTGCCTCCTGCAGAACTGTCTGAAGTGCTCTGGACCATGGTGATGAACATTGGCCTGCGCGTGCGCGGCTGGGGAGGGATCATCGGCGTCTTCGTCATTTTTGCTGTGTTCGCTGTTCTCACAGTGGCCATCCTGCTGGTCATGGAGGGCCTGTCCGCCTTCCTGCACGCCCTGCGGCTCCACTGGTAAGCCTGCCTGGCCCCTGGAAGCTTGGGGCTGCAGAGGGCCAGGACAGGCTCTGGGGCTGGTGGGGGGCGTCCGTCCTGTCATCACGGGATGGGAGCGACTTAGGTTCCTTTTTAGAATCTTAGTTTCGACATCTGTAGAACATTGTGTTGTACACATTTACACATTTACACATGCTCAGTGCATGCGCCTTTCATTTCTTTCCCTCCCTCCCTCCCTCCTTCTAAAGAAGAAACAGAAGGAGGGGAGGAGAGTTCATGGAAGCCTTTGACCTCCACAGGTGTGCCCAGAGACAGTCGGCCCTCTCTAGGCTGAGCATTCTGCATGTGCTCTTGCGCTTCCCCTACTGCCCTTCACTGACATGTTGGCTGCTGTTCCTAGGCCAAGCATTTGCACCATATCTAGGGGAGAGAATCGCAGCATCCCCGGCTTCCTTGATGATAGCGTTTCCCCAAGTCACTAACAACGTACAGACACGCACGCTGTAATGTCACAGAGCACAAACGATCACGGGTGATCTTGCTTTGTGGCAGTGAAGAGACTCTAGGACAAGGGTCTCTGGGGGTAGACCCAGCAACGAGAGGCAGGATGGTGACAGCCGATCTGTCTCTCTGCATACTGCTGTCTTCTGATAATGTTGCACAGAGAGGACGTCCTTGCTTGTGATGGAGGCTAAGGACGGTCAGGATGCGGGGAGACACTGTGCAGTGGTCATTGGGGCCTGGAGGAAGTGATGGGGAGGGGGGGGAAGAGGGAGCCATCAGTATTCCTATGGTAGCCATTTAGCCTAGGCTGCCTTCCCCTGACTTGACCTTGATTTTATGAGTGCTCTTCTTGCCTCTACCTTCCAGCCTCTAATGGATGTGTTCTGCCATTTTTCCCCCCCTTCCCTTTCTCTCCCACCCACAGGGTGGAGTTCCAGAACAAGTTCTATGCTGGGGCTGGGTACAAGTTTTCTCCCTTCTCCTTTAAGCATATTCTGGAAGAGACGTCCGAGGAGTAGGCCTGGCTTTGAATGTCTGTACGTCGTGGTGCCAGCAAAAGAAGTTCAGTCTTGTCTCTGATGTCAGGCCTGGCAAGGCTGTCCCATGGAAGAATTATTCTTGGCTCCCTGAAGTGTGGGGCTATGTATTTGTTGGTCCTAAGCCTTGGGATTTGATATGACTTAACCCGGCCACAGAGGAGCTGCTACTTTTGGCAAATCATTTTGACTTCGTTCTCAAATAATAAAATGATTGGAAAAATGAGCAGGCTGTTACGTGATATCTTCTTGCACCATTTCCAGTGGCCTCATCAAGAACACAAACATTTAGGTCATGCACTCCTTCTTGAAGATGCCTTTTATTCAAAATCATTCCATAGCATTTAATACCGATGATTAGCAGTCAGCGAGGAACAATGGCGTTACACAAACACATCTGCAAGAAAGAAGGATCGTGTTTATTTTCTTCCATCACCCCCGACCCCCCCACTACCTCTTTCCCTTGTCTGAGGCTTAGCACTAGGAACTTTCTCATGCATTTTTCAGTCCAGAGGAAGGAGAACAGGTAATGTTCCTGGCTGGAGGCAGGGCCTCCCCTGGTGTGGCTCCCCTGTGTATTGCTAAATCAGGTGACATGCAGAGTGACATCATGCAGTCTCCGACATTGTTCCCTGTCAATGCCCATGATACCGGAGAAACCACAGAAGGAGTGTGTCCACAGAAGGAGTGTGTGGGCTGGGGCTGCTTCTGGTAAACAGTGGAGCGAGGAGGCATCTACCTCCTAGTCCAGCCCATTACCTTCTGAGCCCATGGGTCCAGAAGTAATTTCTCAGGCTTACCTGGACTGGCAAACTCCCAGGAGCCAAACTGCATTGTCTGAATGACCTTAATGCATGTGAATTACAAGATCGCTAGCAACCACACGGCTGGCATGAAAGGTAAATGTTTTTGTGGTGCTCTATAGTTTACAAAAATATTTTCACGTGATATCATTTAACATTTCCATTGGGGGGTGGGAAGGGAGGAGGGGAGGGAGATGGGAAGGGATGGGAAGGGGAAACAAAGGAGGAGGCAACAGTGCTTGATAAGAAATGTACTCATTACCTTGCCCATGTAATTGTTACCCCTCTGTACAGTATTTTCACAATAAAAAATATCCATTATCAATAAGTTATGAAAGTTCCCCAAAGATAAATCACATTCCAGATCATCTTTTGGATGGGGCGCTAATTTTCAACCCCCTTTTACCCACTGTCCTAGTTTTCTTTTCTTTCCTTCTTTCCTTCTTTCCTTCCTTCCTCCCTCCCTCCCTCCCTCTCTCTCTCTCTCCCTTCCTTCCTTCCTTTCTTTCTTTGGTGTGCTGATACTGAGGCTTAAACTCAGGGCTAATGCTCTTCCTTGGCTTTTTTTGCTCCAGGCTGGTGCTCTAACAGTTGAGCCATACCTCACATCCAGCTTTTTGCTAGTTAATTGGAGGTAAGAGGTAAAGTCTCATGGACTTTTCTACCCATGCTGGCTTCAGACCTTGACTCTCAGATCAGCCTTTCTGAGTAGCTAGGAGTACAGTGCTAAGATTGGTGCTCAATAAGGTAAAGTAAATGTTAGACCTGACAGTCTCCACAGCCCCAGATGCCAGTGCTGCGTCTTGTCCCAGCCAGTTTTAGGCACGGCATTAACGCAGTCAACCTGGTGAAGGTGAGCAAAAGAATATGAGTTGACGTAGGAAGACATACACCTAGCCAGGAGCCCTTGGCTTGTGCCTGTACGCCTAGCTAAATAGGAGGCTGAGCTCTGAAGATCAAAGCTGGAAACCAGCCTGGAAAGTCCAATTAACTAGCAAAAGTGAGATGTGGTGCTGTAGCTCAAGGGGTAGAACACCAGCCTTGGCTAAGAAAAGTCAAGCAAGGGCACAAGGCCTTCTGCGTTCAAACTCCAGTACTGGTGTACATGCACGTGTGTGCATGCATGTGTGTGGTGTGTGTGTATGTGCACACACAAAGATGTACATATTTGAGTTTCAACTCTGAGGCCTTATCACAAGCCACCATGGGGCAAGAAATGGAGTTGTTCCCCTTTCTGCCGAATGGGGTCAATGTCTTTGGGACTGAGCCCTGGGCAAGGTGGAGGTAGATGCTCAGCTCCTAATGGCTTAGTGGGAAGATCAGATGGGATGTAACCGGCAGTGCTAAGTGTGCTGTCAGGAGTTTTAAGGTCCTTAGCTTATGGCTGCCGGGCTCAAGGGCCCCCCACAGGATCTTCCACACTTAGATGGCTTCCTAACCATCCATGCTTCAGCCAGGACAACTTCCCTCTTCAAACACCCTCCAGCCCCTCCACCCCCAGCATAGCATGCTCATTTCTTCCAAGGTTTGGAAGCTGCTTACAGTCAAGAAAGGATGTCATTTCCCCTTTAAAAAGGGTGCAGGTGTCAGGTGAGAGCTGCTGAGAGGGGGCGGGCCGGTGACACTCACTTGCCCAGATGCTGGGTGGTTTCTTAGAGCAGTTTGGAAAACGGAGGAGCAAGGGGAGGATGAGACCGGGCCTCTGGGAATAGCAAAGACGGAGGCTTTGAAAAGTCATCTGTGCTCCAACATCTGGAAAAGACAGCTGTGGCAACTGGAAATTGGAGAAAGGTTTTCCAAGCAACACAGAGGTAAACTTGCCGGCCTAGATCTGCATGCATTTTCCTATGAGAGAGAGAGAGAGAGAGTGAGTGTGTGTGTGTACCATTATGGTATGTGGCTGGAGGCCGATGGAGTTGTGAGAATTTCATTCTTTTTTAAAGATTAATATTGTAAAATAAATGACATTGCATACAACCCAGTGTCCAAAGAAATCTATAGGGGCCCAATTATTTCTGACTGGGAAAAAAATCCAATGTATCAAAAATACAATAAAAGAAAGGGCCCACCAGGTCCTTGGAATTTCATGAAGCCTGAATTCTGTCTGAATCTCTGAATTTCCGAGTAAATCCCTAACCAATCCATTCCCTTCTCCAAGTTGTCTGGTGGTAGGTCATGCATTATAGAATTTTAGGGACTGCTGGTAAAGCGATGTGAAATGTTTGTTTCCAGATTATTCCCTATTCTTCTAGTTTGTCTGGTTGAACCTCCCTCCCTCCTTCCTAAAACAGCCTTTCTGGTGTTTCTTTTCAAAGTTAAGACCACAAGTTCTTTTAGCAATGTTCCTGTGTTCATCTCTGAAATACTTTGGCTTATCTTTATTGTTTATTTATTTATTTTTGCTGGTACTGGGGCTTGAACTCGGGCCTGGATGCTGTCCATTAGCTTTTTTTGCTCAAGATTAGCTAGCGCTGTACCACTTGAATCACAGCTCTACTTTTTTTTTTAAAGTGGTTAATTGGAGATAAAGAGTTTCATGGACTTACCTACCAGGGCTGGCTTCATGCCACAATCCTTAGATATCAGCCTCCTAAATAGCTAGGATTACAGGCATGAGCTACCAACCCCCAGTTCAGCCTTTTCTTTATGAAACTTTTGGTTCAGACTGGAGAAGATGCTAAGAGAATGCTTTATATACGTGCTTTACCTCTGTGCTGTGATTCATTTGGGATGGAAGTCCCTTTGCGATGTGCAGCTTCAATTGCTAAAATCTTGATAACCTATCACCCTGTCCCCCGAATATGCCAGTCGAAGGACTTTGCTGGAAACCCAGAGGAAGCTAGCAGGGTAGGACTGAGGACTCTGTCCCTTGCAGGTAAATGTGTACATCTACTGCTCCCATCCCTTGGCACCTTCCCCTGGCACTGGCGCTCACCTGGCCTTGCTCATCTCAAGGTTCACGTAGAAGGAAGATGGCTGTTAGAGATGGCAGGTGTTGAACAGTGCTTCTGGTGCCTGGGCATGGGCCTGGGTCTGGGCGCATGAACAATTCAGCTAGCAAACTGGGCGGGTGGGAAGAAGGCAGGGGAGGGAGGAGCCGGAGAGTAGGAAGGGAAAGAGAGTAATGGGCCAGGCTGGTGCCCATCCCCTCTACCAAGTGAGCTTTGAAGGGTTTCTTCCTGTAAATCAAGTGAGTGTGAGGCAGTGCGGAGGGACAGGATCATGCTTTTAGAGACATTTCCATGTCCATCTCCATCATAAGACATTCGCATAGTCAGATGAAGGAACTGGTTTGGGTGAATCCTGGTGTTTAGATACCTGGTTGGACAGGTTTGGAACTTTCCGAATAGGAAACAGTGTAACTGAGTTTCCCCAAGCCACTTAAGTTGGTTGAAAACTGGTATCTTAGCAAAGAGGTAGCCTTCCCTACTCCCCAACTTTTATTATTTATTATTATTATTTCTAATGTGTGTATCAGTACTGAGGCTTGAATTGAGGCCCCCTCATTCCTGCTTTTTTTTGTTCAAGGCTGGCGCTCTTCTACTTGAACCACAGTTCCACTTCTGACTTTATTTTGGTTGTTGGGGTTTGAACTCAGGGCCTGGGAGCTATTCCTCAACTTTATTGTCTAAGGCTAGTGCTCTACCACTTGAACCACAGCTCCAGTTCCTGTTTTCTGGTGATTAATTGGAGATAAGAGTCTCATGGACTTTCCTGCCTGGGCTGGCTTTGAACTGTGATCCTTAGATCTCAGTCTCCTGAGTAGCCAGGATGACAGGTGTGAGCCACCAGTGCCCAGCCATTGTACAACTCAATGGCAAAAAACTCTTTAATTTTAGTGGTAGTGGGGGTTGAACTTAGGGCTTTGTGCCTGCTCAATCACCTGAAACATGCCCTCCAGCCCTTTTAATTTTCTTTATTTTTGAAAAGGGTCTAACCTTTATGCCTACACTCTCTCCCCTGTAGTCTGACTGTTCACACTTCCCCTAAGGTGGGAGTGTGCCTCACCAGACCCAGCTGTACTGGTTGAGATGGGGTGTAGACAATGCCTCTCTGGCATCCTCCCAAGTAGGCAGGGAAAAGGAAAGAGTCTCTGTAAAAAGGTGAATAATGCAGGGAAGCGTAGAGACGAAAGCAAGTGAGAACCTTAAATTATACCCTTCCATAGGTCATCTCTGCCCGCTCCTTTTCTCTGGCCAGACTCCACTTTTCAGTATGTTTCCTGTAAGTCGCCATGGTCTCCGCCCCGCCCATCTGTGCCAGCCAGTGGACCACAAAGGCTTCTGAAACAGGAACTTTTCTTTTTTTGGTGGTGGTGGGGTGTCGTGGGGCTTGAACTCTGGGCCTGCGCACTGCCCCTGAGCTCTTCAGAATAAGGCAAGTGCTCTACTACTTGAGCCACAGCGCCTCTTCCGGGTTTCTAGTAGTTAAATGGAGGTAAGAATCTCATGGACTTTCTTGCCTGGACTGACTTTGAACCTCGATCCTCAGATCTCAGCCTCCTGAGTAGCTAAGATTACAGACGTGAACCACCAGTGCCCAGCTAAGAACTCAGTTTTTTTTTTCTTAAATTTTCTTGTACACTTACCAGTGCTCATCAAATATTTGTCAGAGATCAAACATGGTTTTGGACAACCTCTCTCTTGATCTTTCTCCATCTACAGATGTCTAAATTTAAACAAGATTGTGCATATTGAGGTCATTACATAGGTACCTACTGGAATTCTGTTTTCGTATATGCTGGTACTGGGACTTGAACACCAGGCTTCCCTCTCTCTCTCTTTCTCTTTCTCTCTCTCCTTCTTCCTCTACCTCTCTACTCTCCCCTCTGTCTCATTTGGCTTTCTTACTTACAGCTCTAGCACTCTGTGGAAACAAAATCTTAATTAGGAATCTTCTCTTTGTTTAAAAAAGGTGTAAATTCACGAATGAGTGCCTTGGCTTTACAGAATCAGCTCTAGTTCAAGGCCAAGTGGGAAGCCGTATTGTGCCCTGGCCCCCGTGGCCAGGCTCTAGGTGAGAAGTCTCCGATGAGAGAAGGAAGGAAGGCAGGGTATGAGCGGCCCATGATCCGCCCATTCATATCCAGACACAGCCTACACCCAACTAAAGCTCATTCTGCTCCATGGGAAATGGCAGATTCCTTGCCTTCCTTACTGATCAATACAGACAATGAGACTTGCTGGAAACATTTATTTATTTTGTTGGTTATGAGGCTTGAACTCTAGGCTTAAGTATTGTCCCTGAGCTCTTCAGCTCCACTTCTGGTTTTCTGGTGGTTTATTGGAGCTAAGAGTCTTACAGACTTTCCTGTCTGGGTTGGCTTTGAACCATGATCCTCAGATCTCAGCCTCCTGACTAGCTAGGATTACAGGCGTGAGCCATCGGCACCCGGCTTTGGAAACTGTTATTATCTCTCCAACGTAAACCTTTATTGTTGTTAAAATCATAAAACATGTTCAGATTGTGATGGGATATCAGAAAACATGACTGGTAGAAGAGATTTCATATTGACTCTGGATTTAGGTACTTTATTGGTGTATGCTGGCACTGGGCTGGAACTCAGGACCTTATGCTCTTGTTTGGCTTTTCTTTGCTCAAGGCTGGTGCTTTCCTGCTTGTGCCATACTCCTGCTGCTTAACTAAAGAGAAGTACCATCGCTGTTATTGTTAAGCATTTTAATTGCAATTGAATTCAAAATGAACTTACTAGGCTTTAAAAAATTATTTTCTCACCAGAATAAATCATTTTATTCCTTAATACTAAATGGCCAGACTTCTGTTTGGTTTTAAACTTGCTTCTATGATTTGTATTGCTATTTTTTCATTAAAAAAAGTAATAGCTGGGAGACTATGGCTCACACTTGTCATCCTAGCTACTCAGAAGGCTGAGAGCTGAGAATCATGATTCAAAGCCAGCCCAGGCAGGAAAGTCTGTGGGACTCTTATCTTTAGTTAACCACCCAAAAGCAGGAAGTGGAGCTGTGGCTCAAGTGGTAGAGCACCAACCTTGAACAAAAAAAGCTCAGGGACAGTGCCCAGGCCCTGAGTTTAAGCCCTAGAATAGGCACACATGCATACATGTATACACACACACACACACACGCACGCACGCACGCACACATATACACACAGAGGAATAGATAAGTGGACTGGGTACAGTGGCTCACACCTGTAATCTTAGCTACTTGGGAGGCTGAGATTGGAAGAACAAACATTTAAACCCTGGGCTCCCACAGTAGCTTTTTTCTGCTACATGAAAACAATAACTTTCTTTGTGGTACTTCTTTGAGAGAAAAGATTGCATAGATTATTTTTGAGTATTTTTCACCTCCTTTCCTTCTGGAAATCTTTGTGACAGTGTTAAAAAGTCAAAGATCATCTAGTGAAGGGTGCGGTGGTGTTGAGAGCCATTTTGTCTACGTCTCCAGCTACTTAGAAACTTCTTCCATCAGGGAACATGAGAGACAGCCTTTGATGTCTCCCTAGGAGCTCGCAGGACACACGACACAGCGCCGGCCTGACAGAGGTTCACAGCCTTGGTGTGTGATTCTAGGAAGTGTCTCTGTGGCTGGTTTTGTTCTGAATCATGGATGACCAGGGTGCAGGGTGGACTGCACAGCTTGTGACCTTTTTCTGCCTGGTGACAGACCGAAGAGTCAAGACTGCAGTAGTTTTCTGCAACGATTTTGGCGGCAATCATCGTCTCTTCTTTAGTCATCCTGAGGCGGGTCTGAGAGACGTGGACATGGACTTAGCAGTAGGCAGTAGGCCTTGAAAGCAGTCTGGCTGGGTTACTGCTGGAAGCACATCAATTTGGGTGTGGCTGAGGGCTGAAGACAGGCCCTGGGACCCTGACTCACTGCTGTACTCCAGCCACAGCGTAGCAGCTCCTCAAACTGTCCCTTCCCTCCCTACATTCAAATGGTCACTGCGGAGCATGTCTATTAGCAGGTCAGAGGAGAGCTGCACGAAGGCTTCCGGGTGACACATGGCCGTGAACTTGTGCTCCACCATCTTTTTAACACTCTGCGCTAGTTCCTCACAAAGAAAGAGGTCAGCAAAACACAACGCTCTCACACAGTTCTCTGCATTAGTGAATAATTGGTTGGTCGTGAGGCTTGAACTCAGGGGCTGGGTGCTGTCCCTTATCTTCTTTTGCTCAAGGTTAGCACTCTAATACTTGAGCCACGGCGCCACTTCCAGCTTTTTCTGTGCATGTGGTGCTGAGGAATCAAACCCAGGGCTTCATGCATGCGAGGCAAGCGCTCTACCACTGAGCCACCTTCCCAGCCCTACCTCCTGTCAAGTCAGATGCAGTGATTACAGCAGCCCCATTTTAGAGATGGGGGGACTGTAAGGGCACAAAGGACAGATTCCTCAAAGCCACACGTACAGTACATCGTAGGGAAAGAATGAAAAAATGGAGCCGCCCAGCTCCATAGGAACTGTATATGTGAGAGTGGGAATTCCTCCCTCCTACGTTGTGGTTGAAGGCTCATGGAGTTGCACGGAGCCACGTGGGTGATGTGTGGCACACACTCAAAAATCACTAGAGTTCTTTTCTTCTTCTCTCCCTCAGGTCCATCAGCGCAGCTGGGTGGGACTGGAATTATTCAGATGGCAGCCAAGCAGACGGAGCCCGTCACCTTCATCAGCCTTAGGAAGCTGAGCCAGGGCGTGCCCGAGCCCCAGCAGAAAGGTGAGGCCGCTGTAGCAAAGACTCTAGCGCTCTCAAGCACGGATTCCTTTACCCCCGAAAGAGCTCGAAGTTACCCGAATATTCTCTGAAGGAGAGCAGATGCTCCAGGATTCCCTTCCCACCAAGGCCCCCTCTCCCTCAGACTTCACCTTCCTCCTTAGAGACAAAGACGTTCACGGTAGAAGATGCTGTGGAGACCATCGGGTTCGGACGCTTCCACATCGCCCTGTTTCTGATCATGGGCAGCACCGGGGTGAGTGAGTCTTGGAGAGACTTTGAGTCTCCAAAGCTGATGAACAGCCCCAGGCTGTCCATTCCGAGGGAGGGATGTGTGTGGCAGGGAGCTAGTCCCCTAGCGATGGTTCATCCGAACACCACCGCCCCTGCTGGGGGCAGGAGGCTGCTGCCGAGCCGATGAATGCCTGGACCTCTGCAGTCTGGAAATTCAAAACTCATTTGAAGATGGTGGTGGTGGAGGTGTTCGAGGAAATGGTGCCAGATGCTCAAACTTGCTCGTAGGGAAATCACCCGGGACATCGTCCAAAATCCCGGTTTGTCAGGTGGTCATGTTAGAAACTGTCAGGAGGGCTGGGTGACAGTGGTCCACGCCTGTAATGCTAGTTACTCAAGAGGCTGAGATCTGAGGATTGCTGTTTGAAGCCAGCCTGGAAGGAAAAGTTGGTGAGATTACCTCCAATTAACCAGCAATTAATTGTGCATGTGATATACCTTGATCAGATTCCCCTCCTCCATCACTCTCCCTCATTCCCCCCTCTTCCCTCTCAAGCCAGTCTCAACACGGCTTATGGTTTTGTTTTCACACATGGACAAAACGTATTTGGGACCTTGCTATATCATCCAGACCCTCCTTACACTTCTGATTCTCCTGCCTCAGCCTCCCAAGTGCTGGGATTACAGGCATGTACCACCACTCCCTGCTCTACTACAGTAGTTCATCATCCAACTAGCAGGGCAGTGGCTCTGTTTCATCATCCACGTCGGTAGGTGACTGGGGAAGGGGAGGGAGATCAGGACTTGGAGGGGAGGTGACGTCAAGTCGGCACCTGGAGCCAGCGTGGCTCCCCGCTTCTCTTTAAGGTTGTGGAAGCCATGGAGATCATGCTAATCGCCGTGGTGTCTCCCGTCATCCGCTGTGAATGGCAGCTGGAGAACTGGCAGGTGGCACTTGTCACCACGGTGAGTCCTGGCGTCCTGGAGGAAACCAGGGGAAGCTTGGGTCACAGGGCTGGCCCCTGTGACGGCAGGCCGGGGAGAGGGCTCTGGGAAACTTCCACTCCTCACTCACTTGCTGTCTGGTCAAGATGGCTGGATACTAAATTCAAGAATGGACCTGTGGCAAACGGTCTCCTCACCACCCTGTTGCTCTTACTCTGCATCTAGATGGTGTTTTTTGGCTACATGGTTGCCAGCATCCTCTTTGGCCTCCTGGCTGACAGATACGGGCGCAGAAAGGTAGGTGCGGGCTCCCGGGGGAGGGGGGAGTCCTCTGAGACAATCCCACTCTGCTTCTCTTCAGTGGCAAGTTCTAGCAAGCTCATGACAGACGCGGCAGGAACTCCCCTGCTACCGTGCATCCTGAACTCCAGGCGTGGCTTCTTGATTTCTCCTCCCTTCCCAAGACTCTGTCTCCACACCTGTCCTCACGAAGCTGAAGCTGGCATACTGATTCAGAGGAAGCATCAAGACACAAATGACAAATTCTGATGACAAACTCTGGTCTCTTCTCTCTCTTTCTCTTTTCCTCTCTCTTATGTTATCCCATTTTATTTTATTTTGAGACAGGATCTCCCTATGTAGCCCATTTTGACCTGGGCTGTGATTGACCTGGAATTCATAATCCTCCTTACCTCTGCTTCAAAAGTGGCAATAGATTTGTTTGTTTATGCCAAAACTGGGGCTTGAACTCAGAGCCAGGGCATTCTACCTTAGTTTTTTTCATGCAGGACTGGTGCTCTAGGTTAGTGCAATAGCTCCAATCTGGTTTTTTTTTGCTGGCTAATTGGAAATAAGAGTCTCGTGGACTTTTCTGCTTTGACTGGCTTTGAAGTATGAGCCTCAGATCTCAGCCTCCTGAGTAGCTAGAATTACAAGCATGAGCTACCAGTGCCGTTATAATTAATTTCTTACATAATTTGTTAAAAGCCTATCTGTCTGTCTGTCTATCTCTCTATCTATCTATCATCTATTCATTCATTTCTGGGATTGAATTCAGGATTTTGCATATGTTCTGCCAATAAGTTACATCCCCTCAATTATAAAATTCTTTTTCTTCTTTATTTTGTATTTTGAACCCGTATCATTCTTATAATTAGAGAAAAAGCAAATATTTTACATTTTCCCTATGATCTTCCCACATAGTGTTTCCTTGGGCTTCTAACCAACCCATGAGGAGGTAGGCATGTGTGTATGTGTGTGTGCATACATGTGCATGTGTGTGCATGTGCATGCACATGTGCATGTGTGTGTTACTGGAGACTGAACTCAGGGCACCCCCGAGTCAGGCGCTCTGCCACTTGAATTGCTTTTGGTTTCTGAAATGCCAGATCACTTTTGAAAAGTTATCTGACTCAAGGGAGGTGATGGGAGGGAAGGAAGGAGAGGGAAAGAGGGAACAGCTGATACCAAGCAAAAGGAAAGACGTGTACATATCACCCAATCTGTAAAGTAGTTTTATTGTTAAAGGTCCTAGAGTTCATAAGCAACGTAGATTAAGATAACGATGACTATCATTGTGAAGATTAAAAGGTGTTTGTGGGTTAAAAAGTTATCTGAACTTGGAAGGCCCAGGGCCCAGCAATGAGAGAAGAATGAGGACACTTTCATTCTGTGTGCGTGCCATGGCTGACCAGTGATGGCCAGCCACAGTTCCTCGTAGCAGAAAACGCTGGGGTCGGAAGGAAGCATTGCCCTCAGAGGGGGCACTGCCCTCTGCCCACACGGAGGCCTGTCTCGTTAACAAGCTCTTTTTTGTCGCTTCAGATTTTGCTCATCTCGTTCCTGTGGGGAGCCTATTTCTCCTTGCTGACCTCTTTCTCTCCCTCGTACATCTGGTTTGTCTTTCTGCGGACCATGGTGGGCTGTGGCGTGTCTGGCCACTCACAAGGGTAAAGACATCCCCAGAGGCTCTGGGAGAGAAACGGACACCCACGCACACTTATGCCTGTGCACCACTGCATCTACCCAGTGTGCCCTCCTGTGTAGAGCAAGCTCAACTTTTCATTGGTTGAGATGAAGGGATCTTGGACACTTGTTAGCTGTGCTGGCCTGGAACCTAACCACGATCCCCCCAATATCTACCCTGTCCCTCAGTGGCTAGGACTAGAGGTGTGAATCATCAGTCATTTTTTTAGACCAGGATTATTTTTTTCTAGAGTAAATAGTACTAAAACGTTCTATATTAGGTAACCTGTAGCTGATGTTTCTTGTCAAGAATGTACAAGGGCTTGGATTGGTCCCGAGCACCAAGCCAACGAAAAAGAAAGAATGAGAAAGAAGAAAAGAAAGGAAAAGAAAAGGGTTAATCTAAACAGGATTTATTCATTTTTTTCCCCTGTGCTAGTACTGGGGCTTGACCTCTGTTTACGGTTTTTGCTCAAGGTTGGTATTCTACTACTTGAGCCAGAGCTCTATTTCTAGTTAATTGCAAATAAGAATCTCAGACGATCCTGCCTGGCTTCGAACCTTGATTCTCAGATCTAAGTCTCTTGAGTAGCTAGGATTCCAGGAGTGAGCCCCTGGTGCCTGGCTATAATTGATTAATTTCTTACAAGAATTTTGTTTGGCCATAAGCACGAGAAACATTAGGAATGGCCATGGTAAAATGTCAGTGCCCTGCAAAGCCGGGTCAGGTGTAGTGAAGTGGACACAAGGCCTCTCGTGTGTCCTGTGCTTGGGTCTTTTTGTGTTTGGGTGTGACGTTGTTATGCTAACTGTTCTGGTTTGGGGGACCCTCCTTGACTCTGCAGGGCCTCTCAGGCATCTTTTCCTGGGTGCTTTGGAGCAAGTTATCATTAAAATAGAATGGGAGACGTGAACACATCTAATTAGTACCTTAATGTGTTGGAGAAATAATTATTTTTCCCTGTGGCACAAGCTAAGCACTTTGAGCCCTAATGGAGAAGAAACTAAGTAGAATTTAAAACATTCCTTAGAAAACAGTTAAATAACTTTGTGAAAAATCCCAATCCTGACTGATAATAGCACCCGTGAAAAACAATTAGAAAATGGGTGGGATATAATTCCATTTTTTTCTGTTGTTGTTGCTTGTTGGTTGTGGGGCTTAGACTCTGGGCCTGGGCGCTGTCCCTCAGCTCTTCAGCTCAAGGCTGGCGCTCTACCACTTGAGCCACAGCACCACTCTCATTTTTCTCAGTCTTCTGAGTAGATAGGATTACAGGCGTGAGCCACCAGTGCCCAGCTTCCATTTTTTTCTATATATTTCACAAAATCAACGTGTACTTAAAGTACCTGTGCGTTGACTGATTTGTTGTGAAAATTATTTACCTTCTCCTGAGTGTATTTTAATTTCCCCAGTATATTTTAGAAAATGGGAAATCAGGCTTGGGAAACAGTTTACCTGTTTTTTGTTGGGAGGAGGCAGAACAGATAAAGTGATTATTTCCTAAGTGATAAAACCTTTAAAATAAGTTTCAAAATAAGATAGTAACAAAGAAAATTATTTCTCTTAGGTTGACATTAGCTATAATAATTATATATATATATATATATATATATATATATATATTATGAAAATACTGTACAGAGGGATTACAATTACATGGACAAGATAATGAGTACATTTCTTATCAAGCATTGTAGCCTCCTCCTTTGTTTCACTATAATAATTATATTTTAATATACAACAAACTTTTATGTGTTTACTTCTTTCTTCTTTTGCTGGTCCCGGGGCTTGAACTAAGCGCCTGGGCACTGTCCCTGAGCTTTGGTGTTCAAGGCTAGTGCTCTACTACTTGAGTTATGGCACCACTTCTGGCTTTTTCTTAGTAGTCTATTAGAGATAAGAGTCTCATGGACCTTCCTGCCTGGGCTGGCTTTGAACTATGATCCTCAGATCTCAGTCTCCTGAGTAGCCAGGATTATAGGCGTGAGCTGTCAGTGCCCAGCTGTGTTTTGAATTCTTTATCCCAGTGACCAGATAAGTATGATTGCTCAAAGAAACATCATTTGGTCTTACAAAGGTAAAATGACTGTGTTTCCCCCTTTCCTCTTTAGGTTAATCATAAAGACTGAATTTTTACCCACCAAATATAGAGGCTACATGCTGCCCTTGTCTCAGGTAAGGAAAAGTGGGAATTCCACCCCGATTTCCACCTGCAGAAGGGTATGACGCTCATGGTTTTCCTTCTGGCCAGTTGATTGGTCTTTTGGTAGTTCATTTTCTGTTAGCTGGAACCACCTGAAAAACCATTGGGAATGTTTGAAGCCAGAGATCCAATCCCGAGGTTTTCTGAACCCAGGACTTTATTTGAATATGGGACCATCTTCCTCAGTTCCCAGGAGATGTCCTAATGGCTGATTCGCTGGAAGCCATGTGGGAGGGACTTCCTGTCCTCCCTGAGACTTCTGCCTCCTTCCAAGGATGCTGATGTCTGGAAGCTCATCAGTGGCCAGCCTGAGGGGAGGTGACATAGTTGTCTCTTCACAGCTGAGTTTTCGACAGTGCTTCTGGCCCTGCTCAGCTCTGGCTGGCTTTTGATGTGAGGTTGTGTATCTGATTTGAGGTAGATACCCTGTCCTGTTCCCCATGGTCTCAGTATCCCCAACCTGATCTTTTGCAGGTCTAGGAGTGAGACGGCTCTTCTTTCTGAAGCATTATGTATGTGGCAGCTAGTGAAGCAGCAGAATTGACACTGAGTTCAGGCAACTACAACAATGAAAAAAAGGAAGAGGGCTGGGAAGTTGGCTCAGTGGAAGAATGCTGCTTGCTTTGCATGCATGAGGCCTGGGTTCGATTCCTCAGCACCACATAAGCAGAAAACAAGCCCGAAGTGGTGCTGTAGCTCCAGTGGTAGAGTGCTAGCCTTGAGCTGAAGAGCTGAGGGACAGCGCCCAGGCCCAAAGTTTGTGCCCTATAACCGGGGGAAAAAAGAAGAGAAAAGGGAAGAAAGAGAGTGAAGGAAAGAAGGAAGAAAGGGAAAGAAAGGAAGTAAAAGAATAAAAGGAGTAAGAGAAGAAGGGTGAGAGTAAAAGATGGGAGGAAAGGAATGAAGGGAAAGAGGGAGAGATGGAGAGAAGGAAGGGATGAAAGAGAGAGGGAAGGAAGGAAAGATAGGGGAAAAGAAAAACAATCTGAACATTAGATGTTGTCTCTACACCCCTCCCTCCTTTCTTCTCTGACCTTGTTACAATGAATGCACAGACTGACTATGTCATGTTTGGATTGTACACTTTTTTGGGGGGGAGGGGAGGACGTGGGGCCTGAACTCTGGGCCTGGGCACTGTGCCTCAGCTCTTCAGCTCAAGGCTAGTGCAGGTAATGAGTGCATTTCTTATCAAGAATTGTTGCCTCCTTTGTTTCCCCTTCCCATCCCTTCCCCCCCCCCCACACACAATGTTTATACTTTAAATCATCTCTAGATGACTTGCTTCCGATGACTGCTGATAACTGTATAGTCGCTTTACTGCATTACTTAGGGAACACTGACAAGGAAAAAATCTGCGTGTGTTCAGAACAGACAGATTTGTGGTGCCCATCGATGTGGAAGGCTGATGCTATCTGTGTTATCACTAAACACCTGGAGGAATAGCCAAGGAACACCTCCCTGAACATTAGACCGGGTGACCAGTTATCCAAACACCTTACAAGTTCCTCAGATACAACCTCCTCAGAACAGATCTCTCCTTTGCCCCCTGGAACCTTTTATTTCTGTCTTCCTATTCTCAGGCAATAGCAAACAGTAGCTTCTCCATCAGCAGAGCCGCAAACTCGGCAGCCATGGTGGTTCCCCCTTTCCCTCATCACCACCCAATCACCAGACTTCTAACTCCTCCCCTACTGAGGGACCCTCGACCCAAGTGACCAACAGCAAACCTTGTTGCCATTCCTCAAAACTGTCACCTCCATCAGTTTGAAAACTGATTTTAAAAACAACAACAACAAAATGAGTCCATGGCATTTATTGATTATAATACCGAGGTCATCAGAATGGGGTGCATACCACAGCTCAACAGCAGGGTTCATCAAACAATATGAACAGATGTTTTCTTAAATTCACAGCAAGAACACACACACACACACACACACACACACTCACAAACTGTGTAAGAGTCTTAATGACTTCACACCGCAGGATCATTTCTAGTTGGAGACACTTTGTAGTGCAGTGCTGTTATTTCCTTTTAGCACGATCCGACCCAGTTGTTTTCTTGGCTTTGGTTTAGAATGAATTTCTTCTGCGTGGGCTAACACAAGGTTCACGCATCCAACCAAATCAACGACACAGCCCTCTATCTGCATATTCTCTTGCTCGCAGAGCCACATCTGAATTTGAGAGCTATTTTCTAATTCCTGAAGATGAGGCTGATGGGCGGCACCATCACCTTTTGCACTTTTTGGCCGAGGCCATGGTACGCCATGGTGGAGTCTTATGAAGGCCACACTGACCAGCACACAACTCTAGAAGGCAACTTCCCCTCTTTTTTTCTTTTTTGTCAGTCGTGGGGCTTGAACTCTGGGCTTGGGCGCTGTCCCTGCGCTCTTTAGCTCAAGGCTAGCGCTCTACCACAGCACCACTTCTGGTTTTCTTATGGTTTATTGGAGATAAGAGTCTCACAGAGTTTCCTGCCTGGGCTGGCTTTGAACTGTGATCCTCAGTTCTCAGCCTCCTGAGTAGCTAGGATTACAGGCATGAGCCACCGATGCCCAGCTCTCATTTTTTTTTTTAAACTCCATTTTTCTAGAGAAATCTTATCTAGTTACTTTGACTACTGCACTGGTCATCTGTGAGGCCTCTGCAGAAAGTCCTTCCCCGTTCCCCAAGTCACTTTCCATCCCATTATCCTTTTTTTTTAATAACCCTAATCACGTTTATTTTTGATAGTCATCCCTTTTTTGGTCCCCCTAAGAATCTTCTAATGTTATCTTCTTCCTGCTCCATGAGATCAAGTGGTATTAACACACACTCCTCCTTTTCAGATGAGAGAAATTCTTGAGCTAATGCTGGGAGTTATTTGAATTCCTAACCAGTGAGGCCTGGTCGCAGTTCTGTTATTTGTTGATATAAAATTATATCTAGTTGGGGTGCTGGTGGCTCACGTCTTTAATCCTAGTTACTCAGGAGGCTGAGATCTGAGGATCATGGTTCAAAGCCAGCTGGGGCAAGAAGACCCTTGAGACTCTTATCTCCAATAAACCTCCAGAAAACCGGAAGTGGCACTGTGGCTCAAGTGGTAGAGTGCTTGCTTTGAGCTGAAGAGCTCAGGGACAGCGCTCAGGCTCAGAGTTCAAGCCCCACGACTGACAAAAACAAACAAACAACAACAAAAAAACAAATAAAGACCTCTAGTGGCTGAGTGCCAGTGGCTCATGACTGTAATCCTGAGATCTGAGGATCATGGTTCAAAGCCAGCCCAGGCAGGAAAGTCCGTGAAACTCTGATTTCTAGTTAACCAACAAAAAGCCAGAAGTAGAGGTATGTCTCAAGTGGCAGAGGACTAGCCTTGAGCAAAAAAGCTCAGGGACGGCACTCAGACCCTGAGTTCAAACACCAGGACAGATGCAAAAAAAAAAAAATCTAAGATATATTTGTAAAAACAACAAAATCCAAGTGTGGAGTACTGTGCATACTACAACACCGTTTATGAAACAAAGAACAAAATGCGTCCTTATGAGCTTGGATCTTTAGAAAACCTTTAGAAAGCTGCAGAAGAAAGGGGTAGTATTGGCGCCTTCTGAGAATAGCACCCAGATGGCAAGAGCGAGGAGAAGAGCTCACGGCCTTCTTCCTTCATATGGGGATCCAGGGAGTCTGCTATCTAGTCAACAAAAAGGAATAATGGTTAATACTCCCTAGTGGGTCAAACTTTTAAAAGTCGGGTGATCCTACTGATTGTCTCCGTAGCTAAGGCAGGGAAAACAATTTACAGAAGACCAATTGAGCCACACAGAAGCAATGTGTCTGATACATCCAAGATAGCAGCGGTAGTGCCAGAGTAGGACTCTGACTGTAGCTCCTCAAAGACACCTGCTACCCCGCGTGTGATGTGAAATGCTGAGCACATGACATAGGAGACCTTGCAATCTTGTGTGTCTCTTTCCCCAGGTTTTCTGGCTTGCAGGCTCCTTGCTCATCATTGGCCTGGCCTCTGTGGTCATCCCCACCATTGGGTGGCGCTGGCTCATCCGCATTGCCTCCATCCCTGGCATCATCCTCATCCTGGCCTTCAAGGTGAGCAAGCGCTCATGGTTGAGTCCCGTGCGCCCTTCCAGATGGACTACTGGTCTTGGTGCAGCACAGATTCTGTTTATTTTTTTCTGGTGCTGGTTCTAGGGCTTGAACTCAGAGCTTGGGAACTGTCCCCTAGTTTTTTTGGTCAAGGCTGGAGATCTACCCTTTAGCCAGATTTCCACTCCTGGGTTTTTGGTGGTTAATTGCGGATAAGAATCTCTTGGATTTTCTTGCCTGGCTTAGAAAGCCAATCCTCAGGTCTCAGCCTCCTGAGAGCCTGGCCCCTTGTTCTTAAATGGGCCTCAGTGGCCAGTGTTTTTGTGGCTCAGAGCCACGCCCAGTGTGCTCTGGGACCAGTGGCCAAGTGAGCTGCTGCTCAAGTGAGTGGCTTGACTCTCTCTACCATGTAGACTAAGACACGATGGCTTTCTTCTCAAGCTTAGCTCATCATTGGATTCTCTTGGACTTAGGACCCAATACAGGCCTAGGATCTCTTCTCAGGGGGTTGTTTTCAAGCCTAGAACCTGAAATGCTAATTGTATAATCGATGGAGTATTTCAAGTCGAAATAATTGCAGACATTTGAGTTTCATGCTTTGGTTTTTTTTTCCCCCAGTGTCTCAGTTCCCCTGGATTTCCCTCTCTAGAGACTCATTTTCCAGATCAACTTTGGGTCCAGCAGAGAGCTTGCTGAGAAGGCTTGCTGTGCCTTTGACCTATGGTCCCCCTCCCCCCCCCCCCGGAGTGTGGGGCTGGCATGGATGGTATGGTTGGCAGTGGTGCCCTGGGTATCCAGCAGTTGTGGTCCTGATGTTCTTTCATATTGGTGCTTAGTTTATTCCCGAGTCTGCCCGCTTCAATGTCTCCACCGGGAACACGGAGGTGGCACTGGCCACTCTGGAGGGCATCGCCAAGATGAACCGCTCCGCCATGCCAGAGGGGAGGCTGGTGGAGCCCATTCTGGTGAGTTCACACTCCACCTCTTTCTTCCACCCCCACCACGGGCCTTGGGAAGTCTGTAGTTGTGCAAGGCCAGAGGGAAGGGACTAGTTTGCAGTCTAGGCCTGGAGGCAGGACGGTGGATCAGAGTAGAGGTGGGACCTGATGTCGTTTCATCCTGGCTGCAGTTCCGTAGCTCTGCTGAGTTACTCTACAGCATTAAAAAGTATTTTGTTTCTGAGTTAGCATACTTCAGGATTGTAAGGGAGTTTCGTTGTGATAATTGCATACGTGCATATGGTGTACTTTGAACAAGTTCATCCCTTCCATTATATGCCCATTCTTTTCCCTCCTCCTTTTCGAACAGTGATGGATGGGTTTGATTTTGCTGTGAATGTATGTATGTATGTATTCATGTATTCATGTATATATGTATACATAGATGGAGGTAGATATTTTTCTTTATGTTAGTATATGTATATATGTATATCCATATGTAGATATATACATGTATGCATGTATGTATATATATATATATATATTCCACCTATTGGCTGTTGGGTACCTTTTCTGATTCTATCATTTGGCTGCTGTGAACAGTGATACAATAGACAGATGTACAAAAGACATAGGTGTCTTTCTGGCATATTGATTGACTCTCCTTCTGATACATGGCCAGTAGTGGAAAGGTAGGGTGATAGGGAGGTCTATATTCAGTCCTTTGAGGAACCTCTAGACTGATTTCTATAGTTGTTGTACTAGTTTAACCCCCCCCCCCCCCGCCAGCACTGTAGAAGGTTTTCCTCTTCCCATGTCCCTGCCAGCCAGCATTTGTTGTCTGATTTCTTGATGATGGCCATTCTGCCTGGGAGTGAGTTAGAATCTTCTTCTTCTTTTTTTTTTTTTTTGGTCAGTCATTGGGCTTGAACTCTGGGCCTGAGCGCTGTCCTTCAGCTCTTCAGCTCAAGGCTAGTGCTCTACCACTTGAGCCACAGCACCACTTCCAGTTTTCTGGTTAATTGGAGATAAGTCTCACAGATTTTCTTGCCCAGGCTGGCTTTGAACCATGATCCTCAGATCTCAGCTAGGATTACAGATGTGAGCCACTGTGCCTGACATAAGTTGGAATCTTAATGTAGGTGATTTGCATTTCCTTTATAACTAAACATGTATAACAGGGCTGGGAAGGTGACTCAGTGGTAGAGTGCTTGCCTTGCATGCCTGAGACCCTGGGTTCAATTCCTCAGTACCACATAAGCAAAAAGAAAAAAGCCGGAAGTGGCGCTGTGGCTCAAGGGGTAGAGTGCTAGCCTTGAGCTGAATTGCTGAGGGACAGCGCCCAGGCCCAGAGTTCAGGCCCCACGACCAGAGCCAAAAACAAAACAAAACAAAAACCAACATGTATGACATTTCTTCATGTATCTATTACTAATTGTGTCTCTGCTAAGAACTTCTATTCAAACTTATTTGTCCGCTTATTAATTGGAGTTTCTGTTGCTTAATTTTTTGGACTCTGTATATTTTGGATATCAATCATTTAGCTGATGAGGACTTTCTCCCATTCTGTGGGTTGTCTCTTGCCTTCTCTATATTCTTTTTAAGCACACACATTGACCAAAAATCATTATGCATCAGATAAAAGGAGAGTCTCTTATCTTTGAGCTTTGAATTCTCCATCCTCTCATTTATACATTAAACCAGTCTTGTTTTTAGTACTTTCCTTGTTTCTCTTTTTCCAGCCAGACTTTTCTGCATTGATTTGTTTCAGATTGATTTCTTATAAATTTGTAGTTTGTGTTCCATTTGATGTTCTGTGTCTTTTAATAAGGATTTTGGTCAATTTATATCTTCTGTGTTTACTGGTATGTCTGGAATTCTCATGCGTTTTAACTGAGTTTTCTTTTCTTTTTCCTTCCATTTGATCGAGTTTGCTTTCCTTCTTTTTTATTGGCTTATCCTTTTATTTTAGATGTTACTATTAAGTATTGAAAATGCTGATTGAACTATCAAATGTTTCTGTGTGTTAGTGGTACACTCCTATATTTCTAGCTAATCAGGAGACTGAGATTTGAGGATTGTGTTTCATTACCAGCCTGGGCAGGAACCTCCACGAGACTCTTGTCTCCAATTAAACAGCAAAAAGACAGAAATGGAGTTGTGGCTCAAGGGTAGAACACTAGCCTTGACCACAAAAGATCAGGAATAGTGCCTAGGCTCTGAGCTCAAACCCCAGGTAACTTTAGTTCCTCCTGATCAGTATAGTGAACTTAAATATTATCTTGCCAATGCCCATTTTAAAAATCACTTTTATCTAATGTTTTAGGTTTACTTTGTTTGTAATTTTTTCCTAAATAAGTTATTATCTAAAAGCCAGTATCATAAGCTGGCTTTATTATTAGTTCCTAAGCTTTGTTATTATCACTACTGATTTTTTCCATTTTCTTCTTTTGTTTGGTTAACTTGATTTCATTCTCAATATTCAACTGTTAGATATTAGAATAAGACACATGATAGGGATCTAAGTTTGTCTTATCCAAATAGCTAACTAGTCCTATTGATGCACTTTCATTGGATAATCCACTTGTTATATGCTTGAAGTTTTTAAAATAATGATCTTTTGTTATAATAATGTATTTGATTACATATAAGAATTTATTATATGTTAAAGATAGAATTTCTAGGGGCTGGGAAGGGGGCTCAGGGGTAGAGTACTTGCCTTGCATGCATGAGGCCCTGGGTTCGATTCCTCAGCACCACCCACATAAGCAAAAAGAAAAAGCTGGAAGTGGCGCTATGGCTCAAGAGCGCTAGCCTTGAGCTGAAAAGCTGAGGGACAGCGCCCAACCCCAGAGTTCAGGCCCCATGACCAGAGCCCCCCCCCCCCAAAAATATAGAATTTCTAATTGTTAAAAAAGGGATAAGTAGGTCTATGTATTATGCATAAGTATGCTATGCATTATATGTTATATATAAATTATTATAAAATTATATGATATAATATTGTATGATATATACAATGGACACATAGTATATATTATATACTCTATATACATAATATATAATATATACTATATACACATAATATTTATTGTTGGCCTAATATGATAGTTTTGTTTATTTAGTTAATAAACCTCATCAGTTAATTGCTGTATATCTACTGTTTTCCCCTTTCCATGACCCAGGATAAAAGAGGAAGGTTTGCAGACCTTCTGGATGCCAAGTATCTACGGACCACATTACAGATCTGGGTCATATGGTAAGCACACGATTACTTCAGTCTGGGTGCTGGTGGCTCATGCCTGTAGTCCTAGCTACTCAAGAGGCTGAGATGTGAGGATCTAGATTCGAAGCCAGCATGGGAAAGAAAGTCCATGGAGGTGTGGCTCAAGTGTAGAGTGCCACCTTTGGGTGAAAAAGCTGAACAAGAGTATGAGGCCAGGAGTTCAAGCCCCAGTACCAGCATAAAAAAGGAGGGGGAGTAAACAGATCACTTTTACTACACTCAATGATCAACTCTGCGCCATAAACCATGCTAAGAAATGTTCAAGCTTGCCTACTAACTGGTAAGTTTGCAATATATATTTAACAAATGTTTTGGAAGGAAAAATTTTATATGCATAATATATGACATTATATATTATGCATTATATTATATATCATATACCACATTATATATTATAATGACTATATATTATGTAATAATAGTATATAACATTGCATAATATATAAACAATATATACTATATATCATAAATTATATTGTATATTATAATAAACAAATGTTATATATGTAATTTTTCCCAGCAAGGTATATACAACTCAGTTTAAAATCAAGCAAGAGACTTGAATAGGCATGTCACTAAAATTGTAAATCAGATAAACGTGCCCAATAAACTAGATAAACATATCAAAAGACAGTATTAAAGTCTCTGGGAAAATTCAAATCAATACCCAACAAGAATTAAACACCAGTGACTCATGCCTATAATCCTAGCTAATCAGGAGATTAAGATCTGGAGAACTAGGTTTCAAAACCAGCACATGCAGAAAAATCCAAGAGACTCTTGTCTCCGAAATAACCAGCAAAAAACTGGGCTGGTGTTGTTATTGTTGCTGTTGTTTGTGTTGGTAGTATCTGTTTTTGCTTTAGAGTTATTTTTTTAAGTGGGGGCAAAGTGGGGGGGCACAGAATGGGAGGGAGGAAGGTGAACAAATGCAATCATGTATGTATACACTGTGTGGAAAAATGGCCTATATAACTTGTAGACAAAGGTGGGAAGGGGAAACGGAGCAAAAAACGGGGTGACACTGGGGGGGATAAAAGGAAATGTACTCATTACCTGACTTATAAAATAGTAACTTCTCTGTACAACACCTTAATAAAGTTATATTTTAAAAAATACTGGGCTGCTGAGTACTGGTGGCTCACGCCTGTAATCCTAGCTACTCAGGAGGCTGAGATCTGAGGATCATAGTTTGAAGCCAGCCTGGGCAGGAAACTCATTGAGGCTCTAAGCACCAAAAAAGTCAGAAGTGGAGCTGTTGTCAAACAAAACAAAACAAAAAACTGGGCTGGAGGGGTTGTTCAAGTGGGCCAACCTGATTAGTGCGAGGCCCTGAGCTCAATTCCCAGTACCACCAAAACAAACACCCACATAAACCAACAAGATACCATGACAAATCCTCCAGTGTCCAGAAATAGCTATGAGGAAAATGTCTGACTATAGCAAATGCTGGGAAAGACATAAAGCACCTGGGATGCTCACATTTGCTTAAACGAGCCCCATCTCTCTGGGAAACTGTCCAGCAGTACCACAGTTGACAATGTACCTACCCTATATCTTAGGAATTCTAAGTTTTCATCCAATAGAAATACACACTGTTGTGTTCCCTAAAGACATTTGCATGGAGGCTGTGGATGATTGGCCAGCTGCCTTTTCTGGGCTGTGCCTTCCTGTTTGTCGCCCCGCCCCTCTGGGCTCTTTCTGTTCTTCAGTTGGCTACAAGCTTTTGCTCACATGCTCTTTTCTCACTTCCAGGCTGGGGATCTCTTTTGCCTACTATGGTGTTATCCTGGCCAGTGCTGAGCTGCTGGAGCGGGACCTGGTCTGTGGTTCCAAGGCAGAGTCACAGTCGCCGGTGGTGGTGACTGAGGGGGACTCAGCAGAGAGCCACAGCCCTTGCCACTGTCACCTGTTCGCCCCCTCCGACTACCGAACCATGATCATCAGTACTCTTGGAGAAATTGCTCGTAAATGTCCCTCTGTGTATTGGGGTGGGGGCCGCTCTGTTTTAGGTAGGGAACTGCTACTCAGAGTCTCAGGCTGGAAGAGTGACCCTGGGGCAAAGCTCCTCCTTAGAAGAACTGTACACATTTTGGGGGGGGGGGGTCAGTTGTGGGGCTTGAACTCAGGGCCTACGTGCTGTTCTTGAGCCTCTTTATGTTCAAGACTAGCACTCTACCAATTGATCCAAGTTTTACTTCCGGGTTTTGAAAGGTTAATTGGAGATAAGAGTCTCTTGGGGACTTTTCTTTCTAGGCTGGCTCAGATCTCAGCTTCCTGAGTAGCTAGGATTACAGGTGTGAGCCACTGGTGCCTGGCACACATTCTTAAATCATGCTGGGGTCTTGGGTTGGGGTAGGAAAGAATACTCTGGGGGGAAGAGAGCTTTGAACTATTACATTGTAATTATTATTTTTTTTTGTCGGTCATGGGGCTTGAACTCTGGGCCTGAGCACTGTCCCTGAGCTCTTCAGCTCAAAGCTAGCCCTCTACTGCTGGAGCCACAGCACCACTTCCAGTTTTCTGATGGTTTATTGGAGATAAGAGTGTCATAGACTTTCCTTCCGCAGCTGGCCTTGAACCTTGATCCTCAGATCTCAGCCTCCTGAGCAGCTAGGATTACAGGTGGAGCCACTGGCGCCTGGCTTATTATGTTGTAATTCTAAGCTTGACATTTTTTGTTCATTGGATGTATCTTAGAATTTGTTAGATTTCAGTTGGCAGCACGATTCCTGTCTTTGCTGACATAAAATGATAGAACTTAAAATCAGTAATTCTTGGCCATGTACAATGGTGTATACCTGTAATACAAGCACTCAAAAGGACTGGGAGAGTTCAAGGGCTACATAGCAAATTCCTGGGGCACATGGGTATGACTATCTCAAAAAGAAAGAAAGAAAAAAAGAGCTGGATTGGCTTACTCTTATAATCCAAGCTGCTCAGGAGGCTGAGATCTGAGAAAGCAGCAAGCCCAGGGAGAAAAGTCTATGATATTCTTATCTCCAATTAACCAGCAAAAAAAGCTGGAAGGGAAACATTGGTTCAAGTGGTAGAGTGGTTCAGCCTTCAGTGAAAGAGCCAATCAGGAGAATGAGAGCATAAAGCCCTGAGATTAAGCCTTAGTATTGACACAGAAGAAAGAAAGAAAGAAGGGAAGGAAGGAGGGAAGGAAGAAAGAAAGAAAGAAAGAAGAGAAAACAAAGAAAGGAAAAGAAAGAAAGGAAAAGAAAGAAAGAAAAAGGAAAGAAAGAAGCTGGCGCTGGTGGCTCACGCCTGTAATCCTAGCTACTCAGGAGGCTGAGATCTGAGGATCATGGTTCACAGCCAGCCCAGGCAGGAAAGTCCATGAGACTCTTATCTCCAATAAACCACCAGAAAACTGGAAGTGGTGCTGTGGCTCAAGTGGTAGAGCACTAGCCTTGAACTGAGAGATAGTGCCCAGGCCCAGAGTTCAAGCCCCATAACCAACCAAAAAAAAAAAAAAGAAGAAACAAAGAAAGAAACTTGTGGTGTCTTGAATGTAATGAAAAATAGCACAAAACATTTACATTATTAGTCTAAAAGTAAACGTAGTTTATAATAATCACCATGGGCATAAAAATGTCCTTTATCTACACTAGGGCTTGTCATTTGTGGTCCCCATGTGAGAGAAGTACATTGACTAGGCCGCTCATTTGGTGACACTGGAGTCTGGGATGGAAGTTGATTCTTTCTGAAATAACCACAGTACATCCCCATCAGGGTGATAAAGATCACTTGTGCTACAGGGTCCTAGACATTGTCCCTGCTGTTTGCTTCCTAGTGAATCCTTTGAATATCCTGGGTATCAACTTCCTGGGAAGACGGCTGAGCCTGTCCATTACCATGGGATGCACAGCTCTATTTTTTCTTCTCCTCAATATCTGTACTTCCAGGTATTTTCTCTTTGATTGCGTCAAACAAGTTTAGTACAATGATTAGCCAATATGGCCTCCTGATCTCCCAAGTTCAGTGGGGTGCTGGGACTAGTCTCTTTCTCCAGGGACAGTAGAGAGCATGTTGCTTCTAAAGACTCTTACTTGGTGCCACACCTACTTCCTTTTTACACCATGCCTCCTTCAGCTACCATTGGATATGGGTGCAGTGGTGGAGTCCTTATTATAATTCCCTACCAAAGCATTTAGAAGGTTTATACAAAGCTTCCTGGAGCACTGGAGAACAATCCTAGTATTTACCAAATTATCTAGATGAATGCGATAGTTCAGTGGACTGTACAATCTGTCGGTCACCTGGAATTCCCTTCATCCCTAATTTGTAATCCTACGGTGGCCCGAACTGTAATATGGTCAGCCCTCTGCATCTGTGGGTTCTATATCCACAGATTCAAACAACTAACGACTGGTTGAAAATATTAGAAAAAATCAAACATTTACTTTTGCACTGAAACTATGCAGACTCCCCCCCCTCAATGTTATTGTTTTTTGGACAATACCAGAGCAACAACTGTTTACCAAGTAAGCTAGAGATTTAAAATATATGAGATGATGTGTGTAGGGTGCATGCAAATTGTAGGGTACTTTAGAGAAGGCACTTTAGCATCCTGGGGTGAGGGTGTGCTGAGAGCAGTCTCTTGTGCTGATTATGTATTGTGCTAACTGCATCATTTTTCAGGTCATATGCTTATCTGGGGGAATGGGAGGAAGTTGGCTTTAGAATTCATAATCTGGCCAGTTGAGAAGCAGCTCCTGCCTGTGGTTCTGTGTGTCTGTGTTGTAGCGTCTACAGTGACCCTGTAAGACAGTCCACGTGACCTTGAATGACTTTCCCCTGCTTCCTGTTCTTTAGTGCCGGTCTCATTGGCTTCCTCTTTATGCTGAGGGCCCTGGTAGCAGCAAACTTCAACACCATCTACATTTACACTGCTGAGGTGAGCTTTGGAGAATGGGTCACGCATTGGGGTATGCAAGTCTGGCTAATTAAAGAAGGTCTCAATCTGTGGATAATACATCCTCAACCCATTAATTTTGGACAATTACCCTAAAACATACCATAAAAATATTAGATTCATTTAATATGAGATTTTCCCCCCTCTCTCATTTAGTCTATTAGTCCATCAGAAGAAAGACAAGGCCTTCTCCTTTTCTCACTGAAAAGCAAGCTCTGTGTGAGCCAAATTTTGTAGCTAGGACAAATACAGAAATAATCTAAGAGAGGAAATACTCATTCCAGTCACAGTTTAAGGGGTGTCTATCCATGATTACCTGGGGCCAAGAAGAAACATCATGGAGAAAGGGTATAGTGGAGAAAGCTGCTCACCTCCAGGCTGCTAGGAAGCAGAGACATAACAGGAAAAGATCAAGACATCTTCCAAAGGCTGGCCCTTGGCTATTTGCTTCCTCCAGCCAGGTCCCCCCTTCCACAGTTCTGCCACCTCTCAATTGTCTAAGTTTTAAATGCATCAACAGACTAAATCCATTTAGATATCTGTTATTTATATCTAAACATTAGATCAGAGCTCTCAAGATCTAGCCATCTCTAAAAACACCTTCAAGGACAGGTGGGTACCCGACTAATCTCCTAGGTCTCTTAAAATCCAATCAAGTTGACAAGATTAACAGTCAGGGTCTTGCATTTGAAAAACCAGCTATTAACTCAGCTCCAAGCCTTTAGAATATGAAGCTCTCATCTCTCCCTTGTTTTGAAATTTGAATGTTTATTATTATTATTATTATTCAGGGCTTTCTGCTCTTAAATTTTTGCTCAAGGCTGTGACTTGAGTCATAGCTCTACTTCTGGCTTTTTGATGATTCACTAAAGATAAGAGTCTAATGGACTTTCCTTCCAGGGTTGGCTTTGAACTGAGATCCTCAGATCTGTTTCTGATCTGAGGTCTGAGGCTCTCCTGGTCTCCAGATATGAGTTGGTTCAAAGCCAGCCTAGCCAGTAAAGTCTGGGAGACTCCATAGGTGTAAAATAGTTGCACTGAGAAAGTAGAATATACCATAAGATTCTTCAGTAGCCAAGTACAATTGATGACTGAATCTTGACTAGAGGAGCAGGCTCCTGGCTTTCTAGTCAGTTCTATTTGCTGTAGCTGTATTAAAGATATTGTCAGAGCTGGGTGCTAGTGGGTCACACCTGTTATCTTAGTTACTCAAAAGGCTTTGCTTTAAAGCCAGTCCAGATAGAAAAGTATGTAATATTCTTTTTTTTTTTTTTTTGGGTCAGTTGTGGGGTTTGAACTCGGCCTGGGTACTGCCCCTGAGCTCTTCAGCTCAAGGTGAGTGCTCTTTTACTTGAGCCACAGCGCCCATTTCTGGCTTTCTGGTGGTTAATTGGAGATAAGTATCTCAGACTTTCCTGCGCAGGCTGGGTTTAAGCCATGATCTTCAGATCTTAGCTTTCTTAGTAGCTAGGATCACAGGCATGAGCCACCGGTACCTGGCTGTGATATTCTTGTCTCCAACTGAGCAGCGAAGACCCAGAAGAGGAGCTGTGGCACAAATGAATAGGACACCATCCCTGAGCTACAAAAGCTAAGGATCTGAGTCAAACCCCAGTAGTAGTATACTTATGTGCGTGCATGTGTGTGCATGCACACACACAAATACACACAGATTTTGCTAGATTATTTAATTCTTTGGAAGTATTTTCTTTACCTAGAGAACCATGTTTACACATTTATACCTCTAAAATGGAACTTTTCCCTCTTGGTTCTGTAGCCTACCTTTAAAAAGTTACATTTGAATATTATTTAAATCTTTTTAAGTAATTGTTCCCTTAAATGATACTCAGTGTTTTTGCGGCTGACATTTTTATATTAAATAGGAAAATTTCAAAGTTGTGTCCCAGAGAAAATGGGAATCTTTTATGTCTGAAGTCTACTTGAAAAAAGAAGTACATACAACCCCCAAGGTCCTGGGGCTGGAGGAGAGGAAATTCCGAGAAGAGCCGTCACTCAGTGGGGCCCTCTGCTCCTTTCCCTACAGGTCTACCCCACCACAATGCGTGCTCTGGGGATGGGCACCAGCGGGTCCCTGTGCCGCATTGGGGCAATGGTGGCACCGTTTATCTCCCAGGTATGGCCAATAGCATCTGGCAAAATTGGGCATCTTAATGGAACCTAAGAGGTGGTAATCACATTAGGCTGCATGTGAGTTGGGAAAGCGTACTGCAATGAGACTCATCCATTGAATGAGGAGGTTTCACCAGAACAGGTAGTTTCTAGACCTTTCCACTTTGTCCCAGGGTGACTTCATAGTTAAGAATGTCCTTGTTGCTGAGTTCATGCCTGTAATCCTAGCTACTTAGGAGGTTGAGATCTGAGAATCACGGTCTGAGGCCAATCTGAGCAGGAAAGTCAGGGAGGCTTTCATCTCAATAAACTATGTAGAAAAAGCCAGAAGTGGCTCAAGTGCTAGCCTTGAACCAAAGCAGCTTTAGACAGTGTCCAGGCAGAGTACAAGACCCAGGACCAGCAAAAGTCCTTGTTAAGACTGGGTGACAGGGGCTGGGAAGGTGGCTCAGTGGCAGAGCACTTGCCTTGCATGCCAGAGGCCCTGGGTTCAATTCCTCAGCACCACATAAGCAAAAAGAAAAAAGCCGGAAGTGGTGCTGTGGCTCAAGTGGTAGAGCGCTAGCCTTGAGGTGAAGAGCTGAGGGACAGCGCCCAGGCCCAGAGTTCAGGCCCCACGATCAGACCCCCCCCCAAAAAAAAAAGACTGGGTGACAACCACCAAATGCTTGACTGTTAGCAGTATCAAAGTGAAAAGGTGTAGCCAAAAGTTGTATATAGATCGGCAGGAATTAGTCCTTCATGTGGAAAAATAGGCACCAAACAGGAAGTTCTGATCATCTCATGAAGCTTTATGAGTAGAGTCGGGATTCATGAGTTGTCTGTTCAGAGACCGGGAGGTTACATCTGTTCTGAGAAAACCTCCTGCCATTTTGTGCTGGTAGGGGTGAGGGGCGGAGGGGGAGTACATTTGCTGGGGAAGTATGCCACCCACTGAGGAGGGCAGAAGCAGCTAACAAGCATGGATGGAAGAACAGACATCTTATCTTTCTCAAACCCTCGTTTACTCCAGAGATGCTGCGGCACTGTAGGAAGAGCCGTCTGATCTGGCCAGTACATATTAAGGCCAATTATACAAAATTTACATACTTGCTGGCCCAATTAAAATTAATGTTCTAAATGCAGTGTGTGTGCATCACTGGCTGTAAAGTCCCATTATTTAAATATAAACACATGTTTATTCTACCTTGGGTATAAAAGACCAGTGTAAGCTGGGTGCTGGCGGCTCATGCCTGGAATCCTAGCCACACAGGAGGCTGAGCTCTGAGGAACATGATTTGAAGCCAGTTTGGGCAGCAAAGTCCATGAGATGATTATCTCCAATAAGCTACCAAAAAAAAAAATAAATAAAAGCATGAAGTGGAGCTGTTGCTCAAGTGGCAGAGCGCTAGCCATAAGCAAAAAGCAGCTCAAGGACAGTGCCCAGACCTTGAGTTAAAGCCCCAGGCCTGGCACAAAAAACTACAAACAACAACAACAAAAAAAACACCACACCCCCAAACCAGTGTAGAAGTGCGTGGCAGAGCGACTGAGTCATTCTGTGTGACTTACAGGTTCTCATGAGCGCCTCATTCCTGGGAGCCTTGTGTCTTTTCTCGTCGGTCTGTGTTGTGTGCGCCGTGTCTGCGTTCACTCTCCCAATCGAGACCAAAGGACGGGCACTCCAGGTGAGTTGTGCAAGAAGCTCTTAGGTTTTCTCAGGATTGATTGATTGATTAATTGATGTTGGTCATGGGACTTGAACTCTGGGCCTGGGCGCTGTCCCTCAGCAGTTCAGCTCAAGGCTAGCGCTCTACCACTTGAGCCACAGCGCCACTTCCTTAGTTTTTTTCAACTACCGCTGTTTGACCAAAGGATGTGAACTTGGTTATAGGGGCATCTTCGCTGAAGCAGACATAATGTTATAACACAACGTTTGGTTCCAATTAAAAAACAAAACAAGATTGGGTTTCCAGTTTTCCCCACACACAGCTTTGAGCCACACTGAAGTTGAAGTAACTGTTGATTCGATCCAAACCTTGTCCTACCACACAGCAGCTTGACTCACAGGGACAATGGATCCGTTGAGGTTTGGTTTAAGCATTCTGCCCATTCCCGCTGTGCACACAGATGTAAGCCCTACAGAGCTCAAGGTGATGGGAGAAGCCAAGGGTGCCTTGTGTTGGTTGGTCCTTCCACTTACTCCACTTTCCCTTCCCTAGTCCCCGGGCTGCAGGTGTCAGAGCTTCAGTGTGGCTGCTCTGAGGTGGGCTGCAGGCCCTGGCTTGCAGGAAGCCATACCCCAGGGCACCATGTCATCATCAGGAAAGTTGGTTGGAGCATGGGCCCACAAGGACCAGGGGTCATCCTGTCACGATGACTAAAATGACCTCCAGTTCTGCTGTATATGATTGTGTTGGGAAGAACAAAGTTTCAGAGTGGCAGTAGGTTGTTCCTCCCCTCTCCCCATCCCCAGAAATCCAACTGTGTGCCAGGTACCCCAAATGGGGTCTGCCTGACTGTGGAGGAACTGTCTGCTGTGTGAGCTCCTTCTACAGTGCTCCCTAGTCCCAAGTCCTGCTGCGAGGACTGGGCTGTTCTCCTGGCAACCACTGAATTTTCATCACACACATGCAAGCACATGTGTGTGTGCACATGTGCACACACACACACATCTGTAATCCCGGTAGTCAGAAAGCTGAGGCATGAAGAGCAAGAGTTAGCGGCCGATTTTCAGTGAGATTCTCTCGCTTCTCTTCCCTTTCTCTTTCCTGCCCTGCATTTCCTTTCCTTCCTCCTCCTTTCCCTCTTTCATGCGCACAAAGATGGCCCCAAAGTATACAATTGGGCAGTCACAAGAGAGAGACCTTTCCTAGCCATCTGCCGATAGTTGTATTTAATAAACGATAGTTATCTCAAAGTACAGGTTGGGGCTCTGATGCTGTCCCACCTCAGGACATTTTTTTCCCTAGTATATGCAGTTTGTGCTCTGTCACTCAGGATGCAGGAGGCTGAGATCTGAGGATCAAGGTTTGAAGCCAGCCAGTCAGAAGGTCTTTGAGACTTATCTCCAATTAACCACCAAAAAGTCAGAAGTGGAGCTGTGGCTCAAATGACAGCACTGGCCTTGAAACAAATAATAATCTCAAGTACAGCACCCAGGTGCCTGTTTAGGGGAAAGCACGAATCTCTGAGGTTATTGAGCAGCTGCAGTCACGTGCTTTCATGGCTGAATGTGCCTTGCTCTTTCCCCATTCTTCTTACTCAAGAAAGATGTAGACTAATATTTTTAGCTCAGATAGCTATCTTCTGAGTAAAAGATGAGGGAGATGCTACTGAGTAAAATGAAAAGTCTGATTTTTCTCCTAACTTGTTTGAAGGTAATGTGCCTCTTAGTCACACATTGTGACCCATCATTGAGTGTTTAGACACTGAATTAGATGACTCAGGTTTCCTTTTCATCTTAAATATAAGTGTGTTTTCATCTGTTACACAAAATAACCACCTAGGGCACCAGGAAAGCAAATCATCTCAGGGGCCATGCTGGAAATTTGGATACATGATAGCCCTGTCAGTCAGTGGCTATGTGTCTTAAAAGATACATGTGTGTATACCCCAGTGTTGTATTTCATAGAAAGTTAAAAATGTTTAAGCCCCTAAAATTTAAAAGTGAAGACATGTCCAACTGCTTTGACTAGCTAAATCAGCTTTGTCATCAGTTTAAAAGCAGTTTTGAGCAGAGTGCCAGTAGTTCATGCTTGTAATTTTCGCTATGCAGGAAGGCTGAGATCTGAGTAGTACAGTTCAAAGCCAGCCTGGGCAGGAAAGTTCATGGGACTCTTCTAAGTACTAAAAAAGCTAGAAGTGGAGCTGTAGCTCAAGGGAGTAGAGAGCTACTCTTGAGCAAAAACAAAAAATCTCAGGGATGGCATTCAGGCCCTGAGTAAAAGCATTACACACACACACACACACACACAGAGTAAAAGCCCCAGTACCAGTACACACACACACACACACACACACACACACATACACAGATCCTGCCTCATAACTACTTTAAGAAATGTTGATGAGCTCAGTGAAGTAAAAACAAAAAATCTTGAAAGGAGCTGGGCACCAGTGGGCTCATGCATGTAATCCTAGCTACTCAGGAGGCTGAGATCTGAGGATCAAGGATCGAGGCTCAAAGCCAGCCCGGACAGGAAAATCTGTGAAACTCTTATCTCCAATAAACACTCAGAAAACCAGAGGTGGCACTGTAGCTCAAGTGGTAGAGCGCTTGCCTTGAGCTTAAGAGCTGAGGGACAGCGTTCAGGCCCAGAGTTCAAGCCCCATAACCGACAAAAAAAAAAAATCTTGAAAGGTATGTTTTTCTATATGTCATATTACACTAGATCTACTAAATCCTAAAGATAGTTACTTGTAGTTACAGATACACAAAGATAAATGCTCTTAATTCCTTGTAAATTTTTACTGTTTTAGTATGCAGTGTCAGCTAGATTGAGAATATATGGAAACTTTAAAGTATGTGTATTATTGATCAAGTAAATGATTTTGTTTTCTAGCAAATTAAATGAAGACCAGCAGAGCTACATTTACCAGAGGAGAAAAAAAAGAATTTTATTTTCTTGGGACTGTGACATATTTGTAACAATTTGATTTCTGTATGTTAGTACTTAAGATGGACTATGTATTAAAAAGTAACTGTAGCCCTCAGATCTCAGCTTCTGTAGTAGCTAGAATTAGAGGCACTGGGCTATCAGTGTCCAACTAAAGTCTTATGTAATTTTAGGCCAAAATGTATCTAATGCAAAGATGTCTTAACTTGTAGCATTAGCTATGTGACTAACTCTAAATTATAAAGGCCCAAAGTTAGTAGCAATTTATCACCAATCAATTAATGATGCTCAGTATCTTCCCAATAATTTCAGGCCTCTCAGTTCTTGTGGGGGTCCTCCAGGATAAGGGAGTTTTATACGGCTCCCCAGCACAGTCTAGCATCCAGACTTTGAGATATTAGTCTACTTACTATCAACCATGAATGTAATTTGACCAATCCTTGATAACTGAGGTAGGTTGTTCTAGCATATTTAATAGTAGTAGTCACAAAAACACATTTCCAATTATTTACCTGTAAGAATTTTTTTTTCTCTCTCTCCAGTCCTGGGGCTTGAACTCAGGGCCTGGACACTGTCCCTGAGCTTCAAGGCTAGTGCTCTACTATTTGAGCCACAGCACTTCTGGCTTTGTTTATGTGGTACTGAGGAATCGAACCCAGGGCTTCATGCATGCTTGGCAAGCACTCTACCACTAAGGCACACACTTGGCCCCTTGTAAGAACTTTTTTTTTTGGGGGTCCAGTCATGGGGCCTGAACTCTGGGCCTGGGCGCTGTCCCTCAGCTCTTCAGCTCAAGGCTAGCGCTCTACCACTTGAGCCACAGCGCCACTTCTGGCTTTTTTCTTTTTGCTTATGTGGTGCTGAGGAATCGAACCCAGGGCCTCAGGCATGCAAGGCAAGCGCTCTACCACTGAGCCACCTTCCCAGCCCCTGTAAGAACTTTTTTATGAACTGAGTTATTAAAGAGTAATAAAACTGGGATCTCTGTGCAGCCACACGTGTGTGTGTGTGTGTGTGTGTAAAATAGAAATGTCAGAACCAAATAGGTTTAGATGTAAAAGAGAAGTCGTGCAGATTCTTTAAAGCATAGTCTAACAATAAAAACTTTTGTAATATGAATACCATTATTTTGGACATTTTGGGTGCTGGCCTAGTGAATGTCTATGAAGATCAGATCAGATAATCAAAGTCTGGTACCTCAACATCTGCCTTTCCTTGGGGCAGCCTACTTCTCAGTTTAGCACACTTTCATTTCAAGGGTGAAGAAGCACTTCACTATGCTTCCCCTGTAACAATGACAGTTGTGCTCATTAGTCATTTGCAATGGAAAACTCTTGGATTAGATTTTCTGTCACACTTTTCTGGGCGGTTAAGGGCATTAGAACAAGAACAAAGATTTCATACTCCCAAATTTCCTAACAAATAGTGGAGATGTTAAAAATAGCCTCTCTTCCATGCCACAATTCATTGTCTCTCTACATTTGAGATTGTGCCAAAATAGAACTTGGTTGAATGTTGTTAACTACCAAGGAGGATGTTTTGGGACTCAAATTAGAACTTAATTATTCTATTCAAAAAAACTAATTTTAGAATCAAGTAGACTATCTCCCATTGAAAATGGAGTGAATACTCAACTTTTCAAAACAGAATTTTAAAAGAATAGTTATCAAAACCTTTCAAACTTTATAGGTAAAAGTCATGTAGTGAACTTTCAACATAACCTGTAAAAGTCTCCAGCCTGTGACTTTCTCCATCTTCCCCTTTCAGGCAAATAAATTCATGGCATAGTTCTCCTACTTTGTGTGGAATATTGATGGAGGATATCACCCATGTTCCTTCCACTGTTTTTATCTTTCATCACTGGATATTGATATACAAGTTTTTTTTTTTTAGCACTTTGAGCCATATTCCCAGCCCACTGATTATCTTTTAAGGCTAATGAAATACATGTGTTACCTACTTATGGACCAGGAGCTTGTCCCTATGTGTCAATACTACATCTAGAAGAGATAGGTAAAATTCTACTGTTGGATCGTCAATGTTTTCATAAAAAAATTATTTGCTGTGGTAAAATATTCACAGTAAAAAAAGTGAGCAAAAGTTAATTTTTATTAAATTCAAAGCACCAGTTCCCAAGGGGAGGGAAAAGCCCCCACACAAAACAATAAAGAAAACCAAATTTAGGCTATTGCCAAAGATATCCCTGGCAATATGCAAAACCTCCATGAAGAGGCTTTGATCTGACAAATGTTCCCCTCAGGAGCATTGGTCACCTGCATGTGAATCGCACGTTCCCATCCAAGATGAAGAAGGTACAATAAATGTAAAGTCATCGATTTTTAATTTACACAGACCTATATAAAACAGTTGACATATGTACATGATTATTGCAAGGAGGAGCTTGTTAAGAAATCAGATGAATTCATGATCATGTCCATAATCATAATGACTAACCAGATCACTGGATTCCTCTTATTCATACTGAATACAGGTAAACAGAAAATGAGTATGTTTCTAATTTAAACATAAAATCCTTTTGTTTCCATGCAACAACTTACTTTTGGGGATTTACATTCTTTGGGTCAGGTCTCTGCAAAAGGAGAAGTTCCTCCTTTCATTGTCTCTCCCAGAAAGTCAAAAGGAAAGATTTTACACTGTTAACACCAGAGGATTTTGAAATGCAAATTCATAAAAGGAGCAACTGGCTGTATACTCACCCAGTAACTGTGAAGCTAACCTTTGACAGCATTCATGTAAGTCGTACTACATAAGAACTTCTGTGTGGTACATACAACAGAAAGACTATTGTTTAGTCTGGAAAGGAAAGCAAGTGTGCCATGGAAACTGCAAACCCAAAATAAAAAAAACAAGCAGGACCCATTAATCCAAAGCACAAGGATCACATTGTAGGTGGGGATACAAAGATGGATTGTACATGTAATGTGGCATACTTAACACATTCATACTTCTACCATCATAGACCATGACATCCTTTGGATTTCCTTCATGTCAGAAAAAATCAGATACTTGTGACATGGGAAAGCTGTCATTGAGTTGGAACTGATAATCTTGGCTTCAGCACACTCTGCCCACTTATAAGCTATGGTCTAAAGTAGGGTTCCATTTGGCAGTGGGCTCTTGGTCCCCAATCTACTGGGCCACATAAGTTCGAAGTGGGGTTGAGGTTGAATTTATGTGGTCACATAATCACAATAATCACATTGATCATTCTGAAGTATCTGTGATCTCAAAATGAGCATGGGGTAGTCAGGCTCAACTTCTAGTTTATAGCAGAATGGAATTGAATGGATATTTAGTTGGAACACACCTGGGCCTGGGCACTTTTTAATGTCATAGGACTTCTTACAAAAGAGCTATTTGGAGAGAGAAACCCAAAACATTTGCATTGAAGATGATAATCTATACTATTAGAGGAAAAATGGTTTTCACTGTCTTTCATTCGGCAAAAGACGGCAATGGTGAAATAAAAATACCAGTTTGAAAAATTCACATGGATGTACTGTAGAGAATTCTACTTCCTTAGGCTCTATTTCCCCTACTGATGATTCTAAAAATTGTAGAGGTAGGGGAGAATAAATTATCAACAGAGCAGTAGTCTAAGGTATGAATAATAGACTTATTAGCAAGAGTTCCATAGCACTGTGTTGAATGAAGATGCTGGAGGAGCAATAAGACAATTAAAAGGCGTTATGTGTCACTATAAAATTTGCTCAAATAGTCTTTGGAGAACAAATGTCAATTGTATATTCAAAATAACACAAGATTCATCATGGTGTAACACACTTGGAAAAGTAATTACTAAGACTTTTTAACAATTAATACATAGTTGGCATATTACAGACGAGTCTATATAGAAAATAAGAAGCCATTGCTAATTTCTCCTTCTATCTCCAGTGATATCTGAAAATTCTATCAATTATCCACAGAATATTTTCAAATTGCCCATTTTAAGCAATAAATGATAGCTGGTTAAAAAACAAGTTCTTTTTGTCTTAATGTGTGAGATGCTAGAATCAAAGAATTCAAGTCAGTTATATTCTTATTCTGTCATCTTAGAGAAATTTCCTCCAGTCAAACATTAATTGTAGTGTTAATTAATAAAGGTTTACTGTGGCAAACTGAACACATTCATGTGTAAGTATTTTGTCAAATGTTGGTCTATGTGGCCTAGCAACTTTCTTCTCTCTTAATTTAGTTTGCTGTGCTGACAATTCATCTAATCCCCAGGCCCAGTGAAAAAAATAAAACACTTGGGTGTCAGCTAAGTTAGTTTGGTGTGGTCCATGAAGAACTGCCTTGTTCCAAAAAGATAGATCTTTTGTATCTCTATCGGAATAAAAACGAAGTTCTTCATGAACTTAGCCTAATCAGAGTTGGAATTTGAGGTCCTGATTCTTAAAAAAAAAAAAAAAATCAATTAATTAATTCACCAAACAGAAACCAGAAGTTTCAGGAAATACTTTCATCTATAATTTCTGTCCCAAATTTCTTCCCAGATACCAAACATACTCTTTACTCGAAATTATAGACAGATGAAAAGGAAAACTAAACCAACACACACACACACACAA
The DNA here is from genome assembly GCF_000151885.1 of Dipodomys ordii. Classification (NCBI taxonomy): domain Eukaryota; kingdom Metazoa; phylum Chordata; class Mammalia; order Rodentia; family Heteromyidae; genus Dipodomys; species Dipodomys ordii. Next base: position 5,880,192 of record NW_012267272.1, on the reverse strand, counting down.
AATCGTATCCCTTTTTCAGGGCAACTTGTATTTAGTGTTTCTCAGGGGCACATAATGAAGAAATCTTACACCAAATATGGTACACTCATACACACTACTGGATATTTTGGTTAGTTCTACTACCTGCTATAGGCTTGCTATAAAAGGATCAACCTGCACAGTTGAAAAAAAGCCAAAAAACCACACAGACACACAGCAAAAACAAACGTGCACACTCTTACTTCGAGAAGAAGCTGAACAAAATCTACATCTAGAAATGGATGAAAAATGGCCTTGAAAACCTGCTAGACCAAACACGTCTACAGACAAGGTAAGAATAAAAGCAAAAATCAACATTTGTTTTCCTGATTTCTTTAATATAGTTGCCATATTACATGATATACTATTAGATCCTTCTGAATATCTAATCTACAACCCTTTTGGTATACCAGTTGGCATCCTGGTTGAAAGAACTTTTGTTACTGCCCAAGCCCTGGTAGTACTTTTAAGAACAGTAAACTAATTCATATGCTTGGACCATAATCAATGGGTAGTGGCATTTGTAATCTAAAAATGGATTAATGCACACATTCAAATTATATTACATTTCAACGGAGAGGTCATACAAAGTCTATTTCCTTTCCCTAGTAGCTGTCACTCAAGAGGTGGGAAAAAGGTTTTCATTTAGTTTTCTTTCATGCTTGTTTTTTCTTGCTTGCGTGCTTCATTTTCTTCTGCATCTTTTTCGTCTTCCATTTATTTGCATCCATTTTATTTGATAAGTTAAAAAATTTCATTTCAGGAAACCAAAGTCTGGTAAACAATGAAAATAGATCAGAGGTCTCACAAACTCATCTTTGCAGGAGGTTAAATTAATGGCAAATGTTTTTTGTTTTTGAAACAATAAGACAAAAAATATCTAAAAATAAGCATATGCCAATGGTGCTACTTATTTAAGCAACTGGCGTTCCTCGGTGCTTTTGAGGCGTTTCTTCCGGGGCTGTACAAAGTCATCGTCTGAGTCATCACTACATCTGTTATCCTCTGATTCATTCCTGAATTCGAGTTTAGGAAACCTTTTTTCTGGATAAAGGTTCTTTAGAAGTTCTTCAAAATAACTTTCAAGTTTTATACCGGCACTGGCTACTTCTGAATCAGGCTGTTGGAGAAAGATAGGAATTTGATAAATGAAAGCCCACATTTTAGACAGTTAATAAAAGTAATCACTTACACTTTTGACTTGTGAGTTTATGAAAACCAAGAGACCATTTTCATTAAAAAATAAAAAATCTCTGCTGTGGTAATGTTGGTCTTAGATTAAAAAAAAAGACTAGAGAAAGTCAACTACAAAAAAAGAAAGAAAGAAAGAAAGAAAAAAAGACTAGCTTGGTGCCAATGCCTTACGCCTGTAATCTTAGCACTCAGAACAAGTGAGATCTGAGGACTGCACTTTGACGCCAGTATACGCAAGAAAGTCCATGAGACTCCAACCTCCAATTAACCACCAAGAAGCCAGAAGTGGAGCTGTGGTTCAAGCAGCAGAGTGCTAGCTTTGACCAAAAAAGCTCAGGGACAGTACCGAGGCTCTGAGTTCAAGCCCTAGGACTGGCACATATACACAAAAAGGAGGTAGTAATACTATGATTGGATTACTGAAGAAAGATCAATAAAATGGCACAAAATCATGAAAGTGGTAGTTGTACAACAAATTAAAAGAAATGTGGTGTTGTAGAATAACCAAAACACTGACAAGCCAACAAGTGTCTTCGGTCTGACAGATGAAGAGAAAATTTAAGTGAGAACTTTTGTACATACTTATTTATACTTAGTTTTATATGCTTATATACTTACTATTTCAAGATAAACATCAAAAGTTTGTTTTTGTTTTGCTGGTCATGTGGCTTGAACTCAGGGTCTGGTTGCAGCACTCTGCCACTCTGAGCCACAGTGCCTCTTCTGGTTTTTGAATAGTTAATTGGAGATTAGAGTCTTATGGGGACTTTTCTGCCTGGTCTGGCTTTGAACCACCATCCTCAGATCTCAGCCTCCTGAGTAGCTAGGATTACAGGCATGAACCACAGTGCTCTTGAAGTGCTATGTTTTAAGATATGAAGCTAGGAATGACAGTTCTTACAGTTGTCTCCAGTTAGCTTCTTTTTTTTTCTTTTTCCATCTTTTTTTTTTTTTACCATAAATCTGGATAAACTCTTCCTAATTACCTCTTTCATACCCTGAAGACCTCAACACCCCTTCAGGTGTCTATTCTATCACAGACATCTTGGTCTCTCCATTTGTTGAACGGTGTTTGGTTTAAGATTACTTCCACACATCGGCATTGTCGCCCGCCCTCCCCCGCCACTCACCTCATTGAATTCAGCACAGTTTTGAAAAATCAATCTAAAATCAGCTACAAAATCTTCAGGCTTTGTGTACATGTAATAATCCTCTTGGAGTCTTTTCTTGATGGTTGACAAATCCATGGGATTTTTAATTATTCTGTAATAATCAGGCACCTTTCAAATAAGAGATAACACAAATAACTAAATTCTGCCTTGTCCTAAATACATTTTGTAAAGAACTGACATGAAATTGATTTCTGTTGCTTTTCTTTGTCATTGGCAAGAAAGCCAATGGCAATGTGCACCGATTTTGATTTTTTTTACAAGTACCCATGTAGTGCATTCTACATATTGGCAAATCCTTTACTTTTTACAGAAAACAATTATTTTTAATAAAAAAAAAGCTTCCTCACATATTCTCTTAAATGTATTCTATATTCCCTCAGCATTAAATAAGAAATGACTGCTAAAGAACAGTAAAACTTCTGATAGAATTTGACTTGTTTTTGCTGCATGCATTTATTGTTATTATAGAAGTGATGTATAGAGAGATTGCAATTACATGAATCAGTGTCTTCTGTTCCTTCATTCTTTTTCAGTCCCTCTCTCCTGTCTTTACCCATGAGATGTATAGTTCACTTTAATCAGTGACCAGTGAGCTGCTGCACTTTTTCACCCTTTTTCCATCGAGTTCTTACTCTCCTCCCAACCCTTTTGAAGATGTACACTGGAATTTACCATACACAAGGTAAAGAACAAAGAATCACACAAAAACTAAGAACAAGAAAAAAAAGCCTCTTGCTTACATATCTTGTTTCGGTATATATATTATTTTATATACATATAAAGAGGCACTTGAGCATTGCGCCTTTCTGTTTCTCTCTTTTGTTGTTTTCATGTTTTCCCTGTCTACTTGTACATTGTTAGCATACTGAAAAACTACTGGTTTTTGTGGGATAATATTGTTTCCTGCTCCTTTTCCAAAGTGGCTGACCAGCTTGAGCAGATTAGGGGTCCTTTAGGTATAAACATCATGTCATCAGCAAACAGGGATAGCTTGACTTCTTTCCCTATGTGGATAGTTTATTTTCTAGCCTTGTTGCTCTGGCTAGGAATTCCAGAACTATATTGGAGAGGAGTGGAGAGTGGAGATCCTTGCCTTGTTCCTGATTTTAGGGGAAATGTTTTTAGTATGACGCTGGCTGTTGGTCTGTCATAGATCAGCTCTTCAGCTCAAGACTAGCGCTCTACCTCTTGAGCCACAGCTTCTGGCTTTTTCTGCTTATGTGGTGCTGAGGAATCAAACCCAGGGCCTCATGCATGCAAGGCAAACTCTCTACCACTGAGCCACCTTCTCAGCCCTCTCCAAAGCTTTTAACATGAAAGGATGCTGTATTTTGTTGGAGGCTTTTTCTGCATCTATTGAAATAATCAGGTGGTTCTTGTCTCAGACTGTTGACGTGGTAAAATACATTTATTTGTGTATGTTAGACCAGCTTTGCATCTGTGGGATGAAGCCTACTTGGTCATAATGTATGATTTTTAAGATCTGTTTCTGGATTCTACTGGCTAGTATTTTATTGAAGAGCTTTACATCTATGTTCATCAAAGAAATTCGTTTATAGTTCTTTTTTGTTGGATCCTTACTGGTTTTGCAATGTGTGTAATATTGGCTTCATAAAAGAGTTTGAGATTGCCTCCTCTGTTTCTATTTCATGGAAAAGTTTGAAGAGTACTAATGGTTCATCTTTTTTTTTTTTTGGTCGGTCGTGGGGCTTGAAGTCTGGGCCTGGGCGCTGTCCCTCAGCTCTTCAGCTCAAGGCCAGCGCTCTACCACTTGAGCTA
>NW_012267272.1:5867036-5874854 GCF_000151885.1 Dipodomys ordii | reverse complement strand
CACTTATTTATTGGGCAGTTGTTTCTTTGAAGATTTGTTGTTGGGGGATTTAATTTTTTGAGTTCCAAGTATATTTTAGATATAAGACCCTTGTCCGTTGTATGGCTAGTGAAGATCTCCCAATCCGTAGGCTTTCTATTGATCCTGCTAGCTATGTCCTTTGCCATGCAGAAGCTCTGCAACTTCATGCAATCCCATTTGTCCAACCTTTCTTTGATTTGTTGTGGGTCTCTATTAAGAAAATTTCGGCCAGTGCCAAGGAGACCTAGGGTTTCTCCTATTCCATCCTGTAATGTTTTCATTTGATTACTTCTTTAATCTTGTTGTGTGTTATGAGTCTGTTTAATTTATATCTTCTTGGTTCAACTTAGGCAGTTTGTATATCTCTGGAAATCTGTTCATTTTCTATTAAGTTTTCCTTCTTTTTTTTTTTTGAGTACAGATTTTAGAAGTAGTCCTTCCTTTTGGAAGTAGTTTGGATTTCTTGGATGTTTGTTTTAATGTTTCCTGTGGCATCTGTGATTTTATTGATTTGAATCTGGTCTCTTCTTAATTTTACTAGTGGTTTATCAATTTCATTGATTTTTTTTTCCCAAAGAACTAGTTTTTTTTTTTTTTTGGGGTCCGGTCGTGGGGCCTGAACTGGGCTTGGGCACTGTCCCTCAGCTCTTCAGCTCAAGGCTAGCACTCTACCACTTGAACCACAGCGCCACTTCCGGCTTTTTTTCTGCTTATGTGGTGCTGAGGAATCAAACCCAGGGCCTCAGGCATGCAAGGCAAGCGCTCTACCACTGAGCCACCTTCCCAGTCCCTAGAACCAGCTTTTTGTATAGTTTTTAAGTATCTCAGTAATTTCTGCCATAATCTTTGCTCTCTCTCTCTCTCCTTTTAGAAGCTTTGGGTTTGGTCTGGTAGATTCGCTGGATGGCTCTCTGTCTGACTCTGCATTTGGCAACTTTCAGCTATGGGTAGTACAGATAGTGTGATGTGTCCTGGTCAGTTGTGAGGGTTATTGCTGTGTGCAGGATGGTCTGATGTCCTGTCCTCGGTTTTTACCCAATGGTGGATCCCCATTATGTGCTAGGTAGAAGTTTAGTATCCTGGCCTGGATGTGTGTCTGGAGTAGGTGGATTCTGCTAGTCATAGTAGGGGGTTTGTTCTAGTCTAAGTCCTGTACTGGTGTCTGTGTCCAAAAGGGCTGGGAGCAGTGTTCTAGCACCCAGACCTTGTATGAGCCCTAGGGAGAAGGGCAGATCCTGTTATGCATTAAGGGGTGGTTGTCTTAGCACAAGTTGTGAGCTGGAGCAGGCCTGCGCCTTGGAGGGGGTGGCTCCCACAGGGCCAGGGGCTGTGTTCAGGTCTCTAGGACAGGTGATAGTCTTGGGAAGGCGGGTTCCTGTGGAAGAAATCATCCCCACTCCAGTCTTGGTTCTTGTTTTCTTGGGGGTGAAGTGTACGTTAGGATCCTAAATCTCTGATCAGAGAGAGCTAGAGTGATTCCCTATTGCTTCACCATCATCTTCTTAGCTTCCTACTTCTCTGGGTTAAAATTTTAAAACACTGAGTGGTATTGCAAACCTCTTTGCTTCATTTACCTTGCTTCTTTTGGGTAAAAAAGACCCTTTTTTCATGAAAGTATTTATTTCCATCATGGGCTGGGGATTTCGCTTAGTAGCAGATCACAAGTCTAATTTCATTACCCTCTCTCCCCTACAAAAGGGTTTTTTATGTTTTCATTTTTGATCATCAGTTTTCAAAAGAAAGAAGCTATTTTGTAGCATTTTCGCCATTAAGGTTGACTCTTTAACGTATTTATTAGGGCATAGTAATTGTAGAAAATAACTTCATTGTGATATTTTCATACATGCAAAAGTTGATATACACAAAATATATTTACTGTATTGTCTCCTCTAGCATTGTATTAATTGTTTAAAATGTATGAAACTGTCAAGAACTCATTCAATTTAAAAAGATATTTCAGATATTCATAGAAGGATCTATTTTTAGTAGTACATCCTTCCTATCATTTTAATATTATACATGAAAGTCACATCAATCTTGCAGTCTGAATGTGTTTGAAGCCAAGAGTTGATTCACACCTACATATCTTCCTTCAGCTTTTCTCTACTGTTAAAACCCACTGAGTGCTTAAGTCTATACCTATAGATCAAGTAAGTACAAAAATGACAATAACACTTACAGTTAGAGGAACAGGGTCTTGGAAAGCCAGGCTCATTTCATGGCAGTAAAGAAACAAAAGTAGGCGTTCACACTTCTAAGCAAAAATAAATAACATCAATGAAATTACAGCTATTTTCAGTAAGAATTTTACAGATCTCAAAGTGACAGAGTAAGAATTAAAGCCAGATTAATATAGGAGAAATACTGAATCTTAGTGTTTTAGGTTCCTTCCCAGTTATGAACTATAGTGCTTGATGATTTAGTATGTATATGACATTTGAGAGTATATGACATTTGAGAGTCCTTTGGTCTTGGCAATGAATAATGCTCACTCTAGTTTGTGTGTGCTGAATAATGGTTAATACAGGAAGAATAGAGGTTTTAATGAAGAAATCCAGAAATGGGACAATTTCCTTGTGGTGTCTGGTCCTAGGTCTCCACTCTGCAAGCTCCTTCCTATTCTGCTTCTGGGCTCTTTTTTCCCAGTCAACACTGTGGTGTTGTATCGGCCGTGTTTGTGCCTCCTGCTGTATGACAATTCTAACACCATGCTCTTTATAATTTAGCAGAGGGGCTGCAAAGTGTTATGTTATATATTGAGTTGTTACAGATTACCTAGCTTTGATGAATAATCTGGAATGGAAACAATAAGAGCCTATCTCATTATCAATTCTCAACAGATTCTGAGGAAGAAAAACTTATGTAAGAAATGAAACAAAATTAGCCCAAGGTAGACTAAATTTAAATACCCAGGTTCTATAAGGATACAGTCTGTCCTACTCAGGTTTAGTATTTTAAACATTTATAAAATATATATGGTACCGAGCTTTTTAAATTAAAAAAAGTTTGTCTTTAATCATTTGAGATTTTTATTCTTTTATTAAAAAACTCCTAAATCAATATAAAATGAATGCATCTAAGATAAGCACTGTGTGACACGCTAGGATGAAAATGCTCTTTTGTCTTACCCTTTTGTCTATTGGTGTTAACTTCACGAGGCTTTCGGATTTCCTTTTTTCTGAGTTGTGATTAGGAGCATCACAATCATATTCAACTTCGGGTTTTGACAAGTCTCGGCAGAAAGTACAAATCCACTCTCCACTGTTGGAATAATACAACTTTGAGTTTCTTTTCTTCGCATTGGCTTGTCTTTGAACTCAAGACCCTCCTGCTTCAGATCCACCAGGGCTGTGATCAGATTATTCACCACACCTGGCTCTGCGTTTAAAGTTTCTAAAGCACGTCTCTCTTTCACAGCTTCTTTCTCTACCTCCCCCAAGCCATCTCTACTTTACAGAACATGAATTTTAACCACAAGAGTATTTATCACATACCTAGTAGATACATAGCATCTGGCTCAGAGAGGAAATAGCAGAAACTTCATGTATGTTAATAGTGATTAAGGAGGCAAAAAATATATCTATGTGAGATATATCTATGTGGGGCATATTTTCCCCTGAAGGCTTCAAGAAAAAGACAGCTCTCAGTAATACTATCAGAACTGTAAGTTTGAAATTAATTTTAAGAATTAAATTGAAATTAAATGTAAGGAATCAGAGCCTTAAAAGAACTGGGAAATTAATCCAATAGCTCTTAATCATCACCATCATCATCATCATTAAAAAAGGCTTAAGAATGTATTGAGACATTTGTAAATGATAAAGCCCAGTGCATTCACTGGGCTGGGCATTGACTTGGCATTGATGGTGGCTTATTACTGTAATCGTAGCTACTCAGGAGGCTGAGATCTGAGTACTGTAGTTTAATGTCAACCTGGGCAGGCAAATTCAATTAACCAGCAAAAAGCCAGAATTGGAGGTGCAGCTTAAGTTTTTGCTTGAGCAGAAAAGCTGACCAAATGTTCAAGACTCCTCATGTTCAAAAGGCCAGTATCAGTACACCCACACAAAATGTCTTTGCTAGGGTAGAAAATATGCCCAAAGCATCATTGATCTTCATGGTAACTCCTATGTTAACATTATTTATGAATGATGAAACAGTTTCACTGTGAAGTGCATGCTGGCATTAAACCTTCTTGATGGATGAATTTAACCAAAAAGTGCAAGAAATAGTACAATATGAGCCACCATGCTGGGTGGGTTTTCAATTTGTTTTTTCTTCTGTCAGTAGCAGGGCCTGAACTCTGGGCCTGGGCTCTGTCCCTCAGCTCTTCAGCTCCAGGCTAGAACTCTACCACTGGAGCCACAGTGCCACTTCTGGCTTTTTCTGCTTATGTGGTGCTGAGGGCCTCATGCATACAAGGCAAGCACTCCACCACTGAGCCATCTTCCCAGCTCTGGTTTTCAATTTTTTAAACGCCTTTAGTTCCCTAGTGCTGGGATTATAGGTGTGCACAGCCATGCTCAGGGCTGATATATTTTTGTGCTACTACTGGCATTTGAACTCAGGGCCTACGTGCAATCCCTTAGCTTTTTTGCTCAAGACTGGTGCAAGTCTGGCATACCTAGCTTTTTACTTTTAACTGTCATAGCTGATTAGTTTTTTTTTTCCTTCGTGAAGAACAAGGAGGTAGGGTATAGAAAATTATATTATTGTTAGAAACTTTATATGTATTTGTGCCAAGTCAAAATTAAATCTCTACAAAGATTTTATGTAATGTTGATCATCACATTATGTAAAAATGATCATCACATGTATTGCTGTTACTTAAGACTATTTTCGGCAGCACTGAGGATGGGCAGCACTGAGGATGGAATACCAGCCCATGTATATTCTAGCCAGGCACTCTACAACAGAGCCACACCCCAGCTATTAGTATTTAGTGAAAGAGTGTGGGAAGGGAAGCACTGTCTTACCTTGGAAAATTCGCCAAGGTGGGCACATGGCAGGAGAGATGGAAGACTTTGGGACACTTCTCACAGCATAGGAGTTCTCCTCCATTTTGACAAACTGCACACCAGTCCTCATTGGGGTCATCCTCCTTCCTTGTCTCAGCAATATGAAGGGGTGACTTCTGGGAGGTGTTCAGCCACTCGGCCTTTCCATTGGAGGAATTTTCCTGGAGCCCAGGTTGATCACCTGTGCTATCAGGGGCATCAGATCTTAGCACAGTTTCCTCAGAAGCAGAACCTTGACTACTATTTAGAAGCAGGGAAGTGAGTATGCTTCTGGGATAGTTGGTCTGCAATGAGAGAGAAGAATGTGTATGTTCAGGAAGGGCCCTTTCATTCACAGCTGGACTCTGACCACAATCCTCCTATCTACAGCTTCCCACATAGATTGGATCACAAGTATTTATTAGCAGCATGAAGGAGGTATCACTAACATTTTGCCTTGAACTCTGATCTTCCCATCCAATGTCTACCTCCTGAGTAGCTGGGATTAAGAGGTATGAGCCACCATGCTGGGTGAACTTTCAATCTTAAATGTCTATATGTGTAATTTTCTTACTATGGGAGACTGTGGAATTAGGATTTGACCTTCTGACTCTCCAAACCATCTTTCCTTACACCACCATGGGGCCTGAACTCTGGGCCTGGGCGCTGTCCTTCAGCTCTTCAGCTCAAGGTTAGCACTCTACCACTTGAGCCACAGCCCACTTCTGTTTTTTCTGCTTATGTGGTGCTGAGGAATGGAACCCAGGGCCTTATGCATGCAAGGCAATCAATCTACCACTGAGCCACCTTCCCAGCCCTTGTGTTCGTTTTTAAATCTTTGGTTTATAGGGAAGTCATTCTAGTTTACTTCCTACGATAGTTTTTTTTTTTTTTGGAAAACTATGTAAATAGACTATGTAAATAGTTTACTACAGAATTATAAAATACATTGTGACTACACTTCCTTTGTAGAATAACTGAGTCAGTTATCACTTAGGTACTTATCTCAATGACACTCTCCACATGATAATATGATGCTTTTTTGTGTGTGCTGTATATGTAATGGGCCTTAACCTCAGGGTCTAGTGCTCTCACTTTGCGTTTTTACTAAAGGCTGGCCCTCTAGCACTTAAGACACACCTCCACTTCCAGTTTTTTGCTAGTTAATTGGTGACAAGAGTCTCTCTGATTTGTCTGCCTGGGCCGATTTTGAATCTTGATCCTTAAACCTTAGCCTTCTGAGTATCTAAGATTACAGATGTGAGCCACTTATGTGTGGTTATATGATAGTTTTAAATATTGTACAAACACTCATCTCCCTTGTGGAATTTTCTGTCCTCCTGTTCTTGTACTAGGAGCTGTTACAACAGGGAATACTCTTGTTTTTCCACCTTAGAAAAGTATTACAAGCCACAATGTAATTACATTTTGAGGCCTAGATTCTTCATCTGATTCTTGTTTCACTATAACAACAGGGAAATCATAATTTTCGGGTGGTCCACTGTTTTCTTGTTTGATTCGGATTGGCTCCAACATGACCACGGGGACTTTGTGAGTAGAATCTGCTCCTGCTGGTTTGCTGGAAGAGCCAGAGCTATAAGCATAAAAGAGAGAGAGAGAGATTGAGCAGGACACCATGAAAAATCCAAAAATGTTACATTATGAACCTCACATGAAGTACAATAACAGCACTCTGGAATAATGTTTTATCTTCATAACAATAACTGTTACATTTGCAAGAAATGTTGTACAAATGAAACTGCCAACTATTCAATTGCTATATGTACACATTTCCTTTATGAGTAAAAAATGCTTTACAAACTAACTTGTCTAAATAGTTACATTATATACCTGTAAAGATAAAATCTGAATTAAAATAATTCAGAGGCTCTATAAATGGCTAACTAGACTTATCTTAAAAAGGATTTTTTAAGGCCTCTAATAGTTCCCTCTATAGTAAGTAACAAAGAGAACTTTTAGGTTTTCATTAATAGCTTGGTAATGCATGGAAACAACTAGCAAATCACTTAGTGGTGTTAAAGAATATAGTGGGAGAAAATATTACAGACAGTTACTATGTTTTAGGAGACTACAGAAAACTTTTCTTCTCAGAAAATGTTGCTTTCTTTGAGTAAGGAAGTAAAAAGCAGGAGTAAGTTAAACATTACAAAGGGAAGCACAAAGCAGTAACGTAAACTATTGTTTTTCCCAAGTTTGTTTCCTTAATAATGTTGTGCCTTTAATTTTTCCTTAGTTGTTCATGTTTTCTTATTTTCAATCTATAGGGAAGTATTTTTTAATCCTTCTCTTCACTAATTTAGTAAATACATATCAAGCAGAGACCAGAGAAATCTAATTAGAGATTTTATGTACTGGCCCTTGGGATCCTGGGTTTCCCATCTGCGGGTTAAACCAACAGTAGAAAGAAACTATTCTGGAGAAAAATTTATCTGTACTAAATGCAGACTTATAAGGGGTCATTGGTTATTCCCTAACCAATACGGTATAACAAATATTTACATAGCTAACATCTACAAGATTCAAAGAACATATAAAAAATAAAGTATATAGGACAAGATGTGGTTATATGCAAATATTACACCATTTTATATAAGAATATTAGTATCCTCAAGAGGGTCATGGAACTTAAATCCCTGTGGGCACTAAGGGACAGTTGTACTAGAATATTCTTTTTTTAATTTTAATTTTTTGTGAACATACTGTACAGAGGGGTTACAATTACATGGGCAAGATAATGAGTACATTTCTTATCAAGCATTGCAGCCTCCTCCTTTGTTTA
>NW_012267272.1:5845822-5864390 GCF_000151885.1 Dipodomys ordii | reverse complement strand
CACACACACACACACACACACACACACACACACACACACACACACACACACACACACCCAATTTGGTAAGAGAAAAAGCACAATTTTATATTGCTGCAAAACTCTTTAACAGTGATCAGCTGTATTCTATTTGCCTATGCAGATGAACAAAGCAGACATAGTCTGTTGACTATGAAGAAAATCTAGCCAGTCAAGGTGGCTCATGCTGGTAATCCTAGGTACTCAGGAGGCTGAGATCTGAGTATCAAGCCCAGGCAGTAAAGTCTATGAGACTTTTATCTCCAATTAACAACCAGAAAACAAGAAGTGGACTTGTGGCTCAAAGTCATAGAGTGCTAGTCTTGACCAAAAAGCTCAGGTACAAGCACCCAGGCTTGGAGTTGGAGCTCAGGCCTGACAAACAAACAAATAAAAAAACCCAAAAACCAAAACACCAGATCACTGAAGTCATGCATGCCTTCACACAAACAGAACTGTATGGTTTCTCAAAGTATCACAGGATGTCCAAGTACTTAGCCTACAACTTAAGAACAGATGCTCTGGGTATGCAGTGGGTAGATGACCTAGTCAACACATCACACACTGATTTCTAGAGTACCAATTCACTAGAGTACATTGTTGTTTAGTAGGAAAACAAACAGTGAGTGATCCCTTTGTTACAACATATAAACAACACTATTTTCCTAATTCAGTATCAGACTAAACAGTGATAGATTTCTAATTAAGAACTTAATACTTGCTGGGTGCTGACTCATGCTTGTCATCATAGCTACCTGGGAGATTGAAATCTAAGACTGAGGTTTAAAGCCAGCGTTGGCAGGCAAGTCCAAAAGACAGTTATCTCCAATTAATCAGCAAAAATGCTAAGTAGAGCTATGATTCAAATGGTAGTGGACCATCCTTGAGGAAGAAAGCTAAGGGATAGTGTCCTGGCCCTAAGTGTAAGCCCAGCACTGGCACACAAAAATTACTTAATGTTTTAGAAATAAATATTCTGTCATTCCTAAGTATGTTGATTTTTGCAAGAATGTCCATGTGATTAAAATCCAGTTCAAACCCCTTACAGTCTTTTTATCAAAAAGTAGTCTATAAGAGAACCACATCTGACAGCCCAATGCCATAGATTGTGTAAGTACATAATGAATTAATTGCTTGTTTATGCTCCTAAAGGGAATTCTGCACTGGTCAGTATGAGCTAGCAGAAAATGTCTAATTTCTGTTATTCAACTTTTCTTCATCTTCTCTACATCCTCATTTCCAACTTTATTTTAATATATCACAATCTAGCCATTCACTTTCCCAGTCTATTCTCCTATATCTTAACTTCTCTCCTTTCCCACTCTGGGAATCATCTAGAAGACTTTTAACTTCAGGGCCCTGATAGTCTGTTGTATGTCTGAATGTTCGTATTTTCTATTTTTGCTATCATGTTTTTAATGTTTTCGAAGGGTTAAGAATGACTTCTGGAAACAAGTGAGTATCTTTTACTAAATCCAAGTTCACTGACAATTTTCAAAAGAGGTTGTTAATTTTTGTGCATACTTACATCTGGAAGAGAAGGAAGATTGTAAGAGCTTCCTCCTACTGATGAATTCAAATCAATCATAGGTGAACCAAAGCCCTTTCCGTCGTAGCCTGCTGCACTGGTGATGGTGGGACTGGAGGGGGTGGAGGACGTGCTGCTGGCGGTGGAGGGGGCAGCCTGTCCGCTGCTGACCTGCCACTAGAGTAGCAAGAAGGGAAGGAAAACCGGCTGTCCATCATTAGGCATAGAATGTGGATTGTTCCTAGTCACTCTTTCAAACACGAAATGTAGAAGACAGTCTGCTGTGTGAGTTCAACACAATTACAATTCAAATCAAAGAAACAGGGATGAGGACAGGTATGTATAATTTTTAGTGATCTTGTCCCATAATATAAATAACTAGCATTGATTTTATTGCAAGACAATTAGTATATACTAGAGGGCACTATAGTTTTCAGTCTCAGGAAATAGAGGTTTGAAAACAGGATTTTGCACTTGTTAGGGAGATGTTTTTTCATATATACCAGGCCATGATTCTGACCCCTACCTGAAATATATGAAAATAATAAGCATAAGGTTTTATTCATCTTTGTTATTTTTCACATGTGAACAGTTAATTAAGCCTTAAGAAGCCAGGTTATCTTAGAAACTGAGATTAAATACAAAACTATGATACTGACAGGCTTGCTGAAGTATAAAGAAGCATGTTGTGTGGATCTTGATGGATAGATTCACAGCTAAACAGGCACATGGATGTTATTTGGTAAAGCAAGCAGAACAAAAAATGTCCTCTATGGAATTCTTCCCACTTCTGGTATATCTGAAAATTTTCATAATACAATTTTGGGAAAAAGGAAAGTAACTGAGAGGTATCTCAAAACTATGGAAGGGAAAAAACTGCCAGTCACACACATATTACATTGGCTGACATTATAGAGAGATCACGGCATTTTGATTAAAAAAAATCTAAACATATGCTTTGCTGTAAAAACTACACACAGAACCATATAAGATTGGTCGTGAAGGGCATTTTAATCTCCTGCCCACTTCTCAGATCTCATCTCCATCTATCCCATTCTCCTCCTCTCTCAAGAATAAACAATTATAGTTGGTAGACATCTATGTACCTCACAAAAATTCTGTGTTTTTCCTCACATAATATATGTAGGCAATCACATCCAGATTAGTATATCTTCTTAACATCTAAAAGTACTTTTAGTTTATGTGTTTTACTACTATATTTTTGTCTGATTTGTGTTTAGATTCTTGGTCAGAAGATATTTAGGGAAAAAACTGAGAGCTTTTACCCATTTAAATATAATATTTGGAAAAAAGAAAAAACAATACTTAGAACATGGTAAATGCTTTTAGACACCAATTTAACTCATAGTAAAATATGTAAGGTACCCATCTTACAGTTGGGCTGATATTTGAAAAAATATTAACTTTTGCAAGGCACAAAATTATTAGGAAAATAAACAGAATTTTAAGGTTTAAAAAACGTAGCTTGGGTCCTTTCTATTTTTTTTTGGGGGGGGGGTCCGGTCATGGGGCTTGAACTCTGGGCCTGGGCGTTGTCCCTCAGTTCTTCAGCTCAAGGCTAGCGCTCTACCACTTGAGCCACAGAGTGCTACTTCCGCCTTTTTTCTTTTTGCTTATGTGGTGCTGAGGAATCGAACCTAGGGCCTCAGGCATGCAAGGCAAACGCTCTACCACTGAGCCACCTTCCCAGCCTGTCCTTTCTATCTTATCTGTAATAATAAACAAGAAATAAGTATAAACTTTTTAATATATCTAACAAACTTTTCAGTTGAAGGCATGGCTCAGATGATAAGGTGCTTTCCAATGAATCTAAAGCATCAAACAACAAGTTCATGTCTTTGTCTTAGACTTAAAAAAAGAAACTTTGTTATACCAAAGCCAAACTGGGGATATACAGACACACATATGCATACATGTGAAACCAAACTTTGCTGTGTTTTGACTGCAATGTTACGAAATTATAGGATAGCATCATCTTTTCTTGGTCTTTGTAAAAACAAAACAAAACAAACAAACAAACAAAAACTAAGCCAAAATTGGCCTATAAGCCTTCAGCTAGAAAGACTGTGGACTCAGGAGCTATGACAGTTCGGAGTACTAGATGGGTTTTAAAATAAAGTAAAATATATAAAATAATTTTACCTGAAGACATCAGGAATATAAATGACAAATCATATCAGATTCAATATACAACCTTAAATGTTTGTCTTTACCAGATTAGATATATTGCAAATTGAAACTGTACCACATCATTTGTTTCCAAGTCTTCTTGAAAACATTCTGTGGAATACAACTTGGATTTGTTAGAAGTTTTGTTTTGAAAATATAATGTGCTTATCTAAAAGTTTATATACCAGAAGTGTGAAATCTAATCCCTGGGATTGTATTATACTTTGTTGATCACAAAGCCCCGAGATTCTCTCTCTTACCTTTTCTCTATGGGTCTATTTATAATAAGCTTTGTAATTCACAGTCATTACCGAAAATGAAAAAAAGCAAGTTTACTTTTGCTCTCCATTACCTACTGCTTGGTCTATAAACTCAATGTAATTGGAAAGAGGCAGAAACAGTGTAAGTAAATGAGAGAGTAGATAGATAGATATATACCTGTTTAATGGCTTGTTGAGCCAGGAAAGCCATTTGTAGGGGATTGGGTTTTATTGCTTGGCGTGGTACACTCTGGCTTGGTGGGTACCTCAGCTGTTGAGGATGAGGAGGAAGAACTGGTCCATTGGGTTTAGGGTTGTGGTTTTGAAAGTTTATCAGACGTGGAGGGGATTGCTAGAAACAAGAAATTTCACCACTTCAGTAATAATTATATAAAAATGTTTTAGAGATCTTTTTATAAAATTTGAAAAAGACAGAAACCTTGCAACAGATGAAATTATTTACTAAAATTTAAAAAAATGAAGGAGGATAGACTTTTGGAATAAGTGTAATCCATCTTTAAAAATGAGTTTTATTAAGAAAGAACCTTGGGAATGAGGTTATGATACCAAGATGGCTACAGGCCACAGGGAAAGCAGATGAAGGGCTGTTTAGTGTCCTCCTAAACTCTGAATGATAGTTGCAAAGAACTTCTCACTTCAAACTTCCTCAAATAAAGTGATGATGGAATAATAATCGCTAAAATTTACTGAATTGTTATTAAATACCTAATATTGCTTGTGTGTGTGTATCTGCTGGTACTGGGCCTACCACTCTTGCTTGGCTTGCTTGGTCATGGCTGACACTCTGCTGCTTAAACCAGGATTCTGGTCTAGCATTTTATTTTTTTATTTTGAAGATGGAATCTTGTGGATTTTTCTGACTGGGTTGGCTTCAAACTGTACTTCCTAGGTCTCAGACTCCTGAGTAGCTGGGATCACAGGCCTGAGCCTTAGCATCTGGCTCAGATAGTGCTCTAAGTGCCTAATATGTATCACTCATTTACTCTTTTTTTGTGCCAGTCCTGGGATTTGAACTCAGAGCCTGGATGCTGCCCATGAGCTTTTTTCTTTAAGGCTAGTAGTCTACCACTTAAGCCACAGTTCTACTTTTGGCTTTATGGTACTTTATTGGTGAGAAGAGTCTTATGGACTTTTTTGCCCATGCTGGCTTCAAACTGCTATCTTTAGATCACAGCCACCAGAGTAGCTAGCATTACAGGTGTGAGCCACCAGCTCCTGATCATTCATTTACTCCTAACAATAATCCTATTCTTTTTATTTAAATGTAAGGAAATGGAGATAAAGAGAACTTAAGTAACTTGCTCAAGATTAATAAAGGCTGTAAGATATAAATATGGGCTTTGAACAAATAGTCTGACTCTAAGGTCTTAAGTAACAAATCATTCTTAATGAAAATAGTTGGTATTAATAATATTTAGAAGTTTCAGATCTTATTAAGCTCTGTCATTGAACCTTATGAAGTGAATACCTTTGATTTACAAATGAGGACACTAAGGAAAGTTTAGATAACTTAAAAAAAATCAAACAGCTAGTAAAATGCAAAATTAAGGCTTCAGCTCAAATCTAGCCTGTCTTACCATTACCAAAACATGGACTTTTTTTTTTTTTTTGGGTCCGGTTGTGGGGCCTGAACTCTGGGCCTGGGTGCTGTCCCTCAGCTTTTCAGCTCAAGGCTAGCGCTCTACCACTTGAGCCACAGCACCACTTCTGGGTTTTTTCTTTTTGCTTATATGGTGCTGAGGAATCGAACCCAGGGCCTCAGGCTTGCAAGGCAAGCGCTCTACCACTGAGCCACCTTCCCAGCCCCATGGACTGGTTTTTAACTAGCTGTTAAGATACTCATTATAGTTTAGAGGATGAGTATCCCAAAAGAAAATGGATTTTGTGTTAGATATGGTAGTGTACTCCTGAAATCCCAGCACTTGGGAAATTAAGGTAAGAAGACTGAGAGTTTGGCTACCCTTGTATCATTCTAAGACCCTACCTTCACCTGTATTCATGGGCAATATGGTCTGCAAACCCTCACAGAACCAGTTAAACAGACTTAACTGCTTATGCATAGGCATTTTCCAAAACATATATACAAAGAATGTAGGGTAGCAGAACAATGTAAAGTTTAAAGGACAGGGTAAACTAATTGGTGAAAGATACAAGTATGGATATTTGGCAAACTGATGAAAAAGAGATGAGAATGGGAAAGAAGGTCTAGAAGGCAGAGTACATTAAAAAAGAACAGTAGGTAAGAGCCACTAATGTGAAAACTATTTCTAAGTGGGAAAGTCAGGTTGTACAGTAGAAGCTAACCCCTATATAAGTTACATAAATTAGTAAAACCAACAAATGGATGGTGAGATCAAAAGCAATCTGGAGAAAAGCAGGCTAAAGGCTTGCTTTACCATAATTCATACACCTAATTCACGTCACAGAGTATCTATCAACTATTTTAATTCCTTACTTCTTGGTGGAAAGGCAATTAGTAAAATGATGGATTTGACCCTGTTCTGGTTCATAAACTAGTGTACTGTGTCTCAGACATTTAAGAGCAATATTAACATATGCAAATGCTCAGCATAGGCTCTTAATGAATATGTTTGCTCTTCTTCCTACATTTAGCTTCAGAAAAACTTCGGTACATTTTGCAGTCCACTTATGCGATGTCCTTCTGCCCTCAAGCTGCTGATTTCAACTCTGCCAGCTATGTTCCTGGGTGTCTAAAGCACATACTTCCATACAACACTTACCAAAGGTCTTTTTAAGTTGTTTGCTACTACTTTCTGTAAAACTTGAGTTGAAACAAACTTTAAAACGGGTATGAAGCTGGATGTCAGTGGCTCACACCTGTAGTCCTAGCTACTCAGGAGTCTGAGACATGAGGATCATGGATCATGGTTTGAAGCCAATCCAGGCAAGAAAGTCCCTAGGAAACTTCTTTATCTCCAATTAACCACTCAAAAACTGCAAGTGGAGCTGTGGCTCAAAGTGATCGAGTGCTAGCCTTGAGCAAAAGGTCTTTGGGACAATACCCAAGTTCAAGCCCCACAACCCACCAAACCAAACCAAACAGGTATGCTGTTTAATCCAGGATATACCCTGGATTTCACATGCATTCTTTATCAAATTGCTAGAAAACCATGAATTTCAAATTCATTATTGTATCTCAGGCCTTGATAGAAATGACTTAACCAAAACCAAGGTCTAGTTGGGAATATTACTAATTATAGAACACATGCTTTAGCATGTATAAGACCCTTGGTTCCATCTCAGCACCAGAGAAAAACACTTCCTGTGTCTTTTAGTGAGAGTTGAGGGTCCTATAAAAACATTTTTACAAAGGGTATGCCATTTAACTGCATTCTCCATAAAGAGCCATATTTCAGGGGGGGGATGAGAGTGGATGCCTATAATCCTAGCACTTCTGGCACTCAGAAGGTGGAGGTAAGAAGATCATGTATTCAAGGACAGCCTGGGCTATCTCCAGTCCCCTCTCCCTTCAAAGCCCAAAACAAAATCAGAAAGTCATATATATATATATATATATATATATATATATATATATATGTTCCTCTTAGTAGTGAAAGCTTTCTCCTCTTAATGATGGTTCCTTTTTATTAGATGGTAACAAATATATTCTGTGGTCGTTTTTCTTGGGTATGAATAAATTTTGAGCTAAGATGAAGGTATGGTAGAGTACTTTCCTAACCAGTACAAGACCTTAGTTCAAAACCCCTGTACTGCCAAACACAAAAAAATAGAAGCTAAATCAAATTGTGGCCTATTTTGTTGTTAAGAGTAGTAAGAATTCTTAGTCTAGGTTTTTAAACCCCATTAAGATTTTTAAATCCCATTCTATTTGTGTCATATACCACAATCACTTCAAATCTTTTGCAGAAACAAGTAGACTGTAAGTTACAGAAAAAAGTAACTGAGAATGAGGATTTATAAATTAAGACTTGTGGATGAGATGTTTGCTCACAAATAAAGCATGAAGAGGGGAAGATTCTAAAAAGCCATATTGTTGCCCTTTTCTATTCAGATTCCATTTTGCCCTGGTTTCTAAGATGAAATGTGGTTTTTTAAGCACTGTTTTGCCAGAGAGAACTGGTCCTTAAAGTATGAGTCATTCTGAGCACTGACATAGGAATTAAGAGGTACACAGCTTTTCCCATCAATCACA
The DNA here is from genome assembly GCF_000151885.1 of Dipodomys ordii. Lineage (NCBI taxonomy): Eukaryota > Metazoa > Chordata > Mammalia > Rodentia > Heteromyidae > Dipodomys > Dipodomys ordii. The sequence continues at coordinate 5,856,199 of NW_012267272.1, read as the reverse complement.
GGTATGGGTTCTTTGGGAAAATAAACATTGATCTCCCATTAGAACTCAAAGGCAATGAACAGTAGACAAAAATGGATGTACCAACTTAATAAATCATCATTTTTAAGTTGTACTGATAACTCTGTGTTAAATAAGGGATTCCTAGAGTGGTAAATTTTTATAAATTCATATAGTTAAATTAAAGATGGTGGATGTATTGGTTATTTTATGTTGAGCACAATTAGACTACAATGATCTAAGTTAGGACAGGCCTGCTTCCAAATTTACCTGATGAGAGATGGAAGGTTGCTGGATGGGCCCCTGCATTCTAGGGTTTGGTAAACCCACAGGTGCTGGCCTCCGTTGCACCTGTTGCCTCTGAGCCATTACCTGTTGCTGCATATGCTGGAGTCGTAACTGAGCTAGGCTGATCTGTGTTGGAAACTTGGATAACTGGTTTGAAGGTAAACCACCTGATGGCTGTGCATTCTGTTCCACCACAGGATTCTGCTTAGGCATTTGTGGTTGGCTCTCTTTATCTTCAATTACTAAAGAACCTAATTAAAGAGAAAAGAGCATAGGATAAAGGTTTTTAAAAAAATGATTGGTGAAATGTTACATTATGTATGGATATTTTTGCTAAACTTAATTGCCAAGGAACTTTCAGATTTTAGAACTCCTGTAAACTCTTAAAAAAACAAAGGAACTCCAAAGAGGTTTTATCTGTGCAGATTCTATCAATCAAAATTTATCTTATGAAAATGAGATTTTACAAAAAATTACTAATTTAACTAAATTTAACTCCTTTAAAGTAATAGTTAAGTCAGAGTAACCCTTTTTTTGTTTTCTTTTGTTTTTTCTTTTTTTTTGGGTGGGGGGTGGAAGAGTGACTTTTTTGTCCTGGTACTGGGGCTTGAACTCAGGGCCTTGCATACTCATCATGGCTTTTTTGCTCAAGGCTGGAGTGGCATTTAAAAATCTAAATGACTGGCTTTTAAGAGCTGAATTATCATATCTGTTTTTGCATTATAATATAACATACTGTTTACATTAAAATATATGATGAAGATCTGATCTCACATAGATATGCACCTGGAACGCGAATCTACCTTGAGAACTTCTATTTCAAACAACAAACCTGATGTTGGTGCTAGAAATAAAATCTACATAGTATATCTGATTTTTTACAATCCCACATTTCTTCCACCATTTCAATACATACAATGCTAGCTCTCATACTGAATGCTTTCCAACTACTGTTTTAGAGCTTATAACTTTATAACGTCAACAGCAGTGATATGTTTCTGATTTACTAAGTATGCATTCTAAACAAAAGTGAAGCTGTGTTCATTAAAATCTTATTGTGCATTTCTGGTGTTGCGAATACTGTGTATGTGTGTGCTATTTGTAAAAAAAAATGTTAACTAGCAAAGGGGTCCAAGATTCAGAGACCAAAAGACTTACCCAAAGTCCTCGAAACACTAACCTAATTTTCATCAAAATCAATGGTTTTCTTTAGTACTCTTATATAAAATTATTTCTCAGAAGTCATGGTTAAACAAGTTGGGAATCTTGTCTCCATCATCTCTCCTGCTTGGGAGATTTACAATGTAATTTCATTGTAAATAAAATTACTAAGCTGTAGTGGGAGGTGGACAAATATAGCCATAATTCAACATATGTATATGAAAAAGCAGGAAACCACGTGACTCGTGATGGAAGGTGGAAAGAATGATGGAAGGAGTGATTATCCAGATTCATTGGACACATACGCAAATGCTAAATTGTAACTACTTGTACACCATCTGAAGTAATTGTTTTAAAAGCTACTAAGCTGTAAATGACAACATGTCGAATTTTCAGTGCTTAACTTTTTAAAAAAACGTTGTGAGACAGAGTCTCATGTAGCTCTGGTGTATCTCAAACTCAGTTATATAACACAGGCTGGAGTGAAAACTTGTGATCTTCCGGTTTCAGCTTCCTAGGTGCTGGGATTACAGGTGTATGCCAACATCCTTGATAAAAACACATTTTTTATCCTGTTTTGTTTTTAACTATATTCCCCTAAAACTACATCCATTTTATATGTTAAGGTTTAAATAAACTGCTTCATTGGTAAGGAAGCTTGTAGGTTGCCTACTATCAATAGGCACAGGGCTATCTATACTTCTAAAACTGGCCTGCAGGGGTCTCTTTATCACTTCTGCTTCAAAGACTCTTTTTGTTCTTCCCTTGAATGGAAGAGATTTGTATACATTTCTATTTCTTTCAGGAGCACTGGCCCCTCTCCAGCCATGTTTTTTCTCTTCCTACACAGAATCTAGCCTTGGGGATGAGATTGCAGCCATCTTTGATGATTTTGAAACAGTCAATGAATCTAAAAAAACATTTCCATAGGGAATGCTGGGTTTTGATGTACAAACAATGCATAAGGAATTTTTGGTTTTGTTGTGTCCTTGGTGAGAAATTAAGGAGGCAAAAAAGACTGGTTTAACTCAGCAAATAGCGTAACAAAAAAGCAAAAGTGACAACTTTCTGCTGAACAGCTTGCAAGGATATTCTATCTCCTAATGATCATCAATCTGTGTGATTATTTAGTATGTTCTAATTCTTAAGATTTGGATACTTTTCTGTATGTTATGTTATACTCCAATTAAACATAAAGGCACACAAACACACATTTATAACTATGTTAGGCAAAAGAAAAAAAAGCCTCTTCCCTAAATAAGATAAAGCAATTGAACCATTTGGTACTTCATAAGTGGACCTAAAGAAAAGCTGATAACAATATAAGCAATGATACTTTAGCAGAAAAGGTGAAATACAAAAAAGAAAGAAAAGAGAAAAAAATCCTGGGTTGGGAGATGGCTGAGTGGTAGGGCACTTATTTTGCACGTGCAAGGCTCAAGCTTGGATTCCTAGGAACACAAACTTTATACTTTTAAATATATGCACAAACAATCCAGAGGCAATCTGTTCTGATAAATTTATAGCAAACAATACAGACAAGATTCTGTGAGGCTGGAGGGTGACCCTCAAACTCCTTATACCTGCCCTGTAAACCAATACAAATATTTTCATGCCATGCAAGTATGTCCATGTTATACTCATGCACATTTGTTTCTATAGACATTAACATACTCTGCAACAAAAACAGCATGTCTTTTTAGAAAGTTAATGGAAACTCTTAGGGCATGGGAGAAATGTACATAAAGACTTACCTAAGTTGATAATATTCTGGGCCCAGAAACTTGGATCACAGTGAAACTGGATGGTGTTATTTGTCACTGGGGAAGCGTCACACCTTGCACGAAGGAGGTGCCGCAGCCGGTACGTAATCTAGAAGTACAAGGACAAGGGAACATTAGTGTCTTTTTTTATTTTGTTGGTCATGGGGCTTGAACTCTGGGCCTAGGCACTGTCCCTCAGCTCTTCAGCTCAAGGCTAGCACTCTACCACTTGAGCCACAGTGTCACTTTAGGTTTTCTAGTGGCTTATTGGAGATAAGAGTCTCACAGACTTTCCTGCCAGGTGATCCTCAGATCTCAGCCTCCTGAGTAGCTACGATTACAGGCGTGAGCCACCGGCACCTGGCTAACATTAGTATCTTTATCAGAAGAATAATTCATCATGTGCCCAGTGAAGCTCTAAAAGTGTCCTCTTATATATGTATGCCAACACACAACAAGCAATTGTAAAAAGCTTATAAAAGTGGCATAATTTTCTTTTCAAAACACATTACATTTTGAAGTATATCTTCAACTGGTAAGCTAGGTTTTTTTAAGTTAACAATAAAAGTTTACAGAAATAACAAGTATATTTCTAAAATAAAATGTTTTTAACAATCTTGTTTTTGGCTTATTTAACTTATCCTTTTATTAAGTTTTTTGAACTTATGGCTGAATATTTGCTAGGCAAGCACTGGAGCCACATCTCCAGCCCTTTTATTTAGTTATGTTTCAAACAGGGTCTCACATTTGGCTAGGAAATAGTCTTGAACCTCAAACCTCTAGCTGCCTACAAGATTAGTCTTATGCAAATTATTCCCCATGCCCCTCTCTCTTCCTTTCTCTTCTCTCTCCCTTGCTCACTGGACACCCTTGGATACGAACTCAGGACTATGGATTTGCTAGTCAGGTGCTCTAGCACTTGAATCATGTCCCAGTCCCTTATTTAATAACTCTTTCAAAGGATACAGAATTTAGTCTTAGGAGGCTGATGAGATATAGGCCAGGTAGTAGACTGCTTCTCACTATGACTTGGTCCCTACCACCTTCTTATAAAGAGACAGTTTTTAAACAAGTTATACTGTACCTGCTTCTCTCCCCTGAACATCTCTCATGTTCCATCCATCCTTGAAGATTTCACTTATTGGTTTACTAACATCATCATCTCCAAAATAACTGACAATTCTTGACTCCAATATCCAGTTAGATGATATTTCTCTGTCCTTCCATTTCACTTTCCTTTCCTATTACTCAATATCTATCTAACTCATCATAATAATCTTCTTGCATGAAACTTTCCCAACTAAATATACTCTTCCCTTTCATGAACCTTTTCCTCACAAAAAACAATGAAGCAACCCACACTGATCAAGTCTTTCTGCTTCAATATAAATGCACTGATGTAGCAAGTGACCTCACTTCAAATAACTATTTACTTATTAAGACACCCCACCCCAAGGCTATCATACGTTTTGTTGTTTCATTCACTTTTCTACTTTCTCCTGAGTCACTATTTCATAACTTCCTCTTCCTTGTGAAATTTTTGGCATCCTCCCCAAACCCATTCTTACTTTCAGCTGTTGGCCTTGCTTTTTATTTCATTGAGAAAAAAGGAGCAGGAACCTTTCTTGATTCATCTCCAAACTCCCATCAGTGTAAGTATTCCCTTTGTAATGAGGGATGAAATGCCCATACTTCTAGATAAAGCCAATTGTTGGCTCTTATGCATCAGAGCCCATTCCTTCTTGTTTTCTCAGCATTTTTCATCCCTCTCCTCCAACACCAAATTTTCCTTTTATTCTAGGGTATAGCCATCACCATATAAATATGCTTTAAGTTTTTCCAGCTAAAAACAAAACCACTAGCAGGTGGCTCACACTTGTAATCCTGTAATCCTAGCTACTCAGAAGGCTGAGATCTGAGGATTGCAGTTCGAAGCCAGCCTGGGCAGGAAAGTCTGTGAGTTCTTACCTCCAAGTGGCACTGTGGCTCAAGTGGTAGAGCCTTGAGCACAAAGAGCTCAGGGATAGAGCCCGGACTCTGAGTTAAAACCCCAGGATTGGCAAAAAGAAAGAAAAAAACCCCAAACAAAAACACTGTCCTTTTCAGCTTCTGCCCTATAAATATAACAAAATCTTCAAAAGACTCATTTATATATATTGTTTTCCATTCTTGCCTAAAGCCATTATATGCAGGCTTACTGTTTCCATGGGGCAGTATACTATAAGGGCAATGTTTCTTCCTGATTTCACTAGCTGTAAGAATACATTTGGGTTCCAAAGTCATAACTATTTTTGAACTCTCCCCTTGAGCTAAAAAGAGAAGAGCTTGGGTTCCCATTCCCCTTGTTGGCGTTGTATAACCTTGTGGTGTCTCCACAGTGGGTGCTTTCTTCTCACCCATGGGTGAGAAGAAAGTGTGCCCCAGGGCTAAGCATTTCTGATTTTCCTTCTAGAGTCCTCTATTTTTCAGTAATTTCATCCAGTCTCATACTTTAAATGCCCTTAGACCTCTAGCCTGACCTCTCCTTTGAACCTGGGTTTCTAATTGCTTATTATCTACACCTGATTTGTCTAATAAGCACCACAAATCTACCTATCTAAAAGGGAAGTTATTTTTTGGGTTGTTTTGTTTGTGCTAATACTGACCTCTCAATCTTGATAGGTCTTTTCCCTCACAATGGTGCTCTACTACCACTTGAGCCATATTTCTACTTTGAGCTTTTTGCTGGTTAATAGGCAAGAAGAATCAAGGATTTGTTAGAAGAAAACTTTCCTCCTTTGTGCAGAAAAGCTTAGGGTCAACACCAAGATGCTCAGTTCAAACCTAGGCCTGACACAAGAAAATCAAGAGGAGGAAGAGGGGAAGAGGAAGGGGAGGGGGAAAGAGGAGAGGAAGAAGAGGACAGCTTGGAAGTGTCCTTCCTTTTTGATCTTGTGGAACAGTTTTGAATAGTTCTATTTAAGTCTTGTAAAATTCGGTGGTGAATCTGGTTCCAGGCTTTTAACTTTATTACAATTTCATTTTGGGGGGCAGGGAGGTGAAGAGGAAGCTGGAGCTGGGATTTAAGCTAGGGGCCACCTTCACTTGGCTGGCACTCTGCAACTTAAGCCACATCTGTAGTCTAGCTTTTTGTTGGTTGTTTTGGAGATGGAGTCTCCTGGACTCTTCTGCCCAGGTAGCCTTCAAACCACAATTCCCCAGTCTTAACCTTTTGAGTAGCTAGGATGACAAGTATGCACCACTGGTGTCCAGAAATTTTTCTTATGGATCCTTTTAGTTTTGATAGATCATAAAAATGTTAATACATTTACTTCACCTAGATTTTCTTATTAGTTCAAAAAAAGTCCCTAGCAATGCTTTTGATTTCAGCAATGTGTTGTAACATCTCCATTTCCATCTTTAATTTTACTAATTTGTTCTCTTCTGATAAGCTTGGCTAAAGGTCTGCTAATATTATTTTTCTTTTTGATTTTTTTTTTTTACTAGTTCTGGAATTTGAACTCAGGGCCTCACGCTCTGTATGCTTGCTTACTGCTGGTGCTCTACCACTTGAGCTACATATGCCTCCAGCTTATCTTTTCAAAGAATTCTTTGTTTCATTTATAGTATAGTTGTTATTAATTTCAGCTATTTCCTTCTACTACTTGGCTTGCTTTTGTATTTTTTAAGACCTTCAGACATATTCATTGGTTGAGATATATTTATTTTTTCCTTTTAGTGGCTCTTTGAGATAGAATCTTGCAGTGTATTCTACATTGGCTTGGAACTCAAGATCCTTCTGCCCACTTTTGCTCCTCTATGTTAAGAGTTGTAAAGAATCATGTATGGCTTTTGATTTTTTTTTAATGTAGGCACCCAAGCAATAAACTTCACAACTATAAACTATAAACCTAGTTACTCAAGTAGCTGAGATCAAAGATAATCAGAGCAGACAAATCTCTGAGATACATCTTCAGTAACCAACAGATAGTCAGAACTGGAGGCATGGTTCAAGTGCAGAGCTCTGGCCTTGAACAAAAAAGAATGAGGTTTTGCGTTCGAAGCCCCAGTATTGGCACCAAAACAAAAACAAAATGCTTTTGTGCATTTCACAGATTCTGATATATGTTTCGAATTGCACTGGATTCTAGCAATAGTTAAATTATCTCTGATTTCTTCCTTTGGATAATCCATTGATCATTCGAAAGTCTACTTTCTAATCTCAATGGATTTGTTGATTTCTGGTTTTATTCCATTATACTCTGATAAAATGCAAGAGATTTATTGCAGCTATTGTATTAATAAAACTTGCTTTGTGGCTTAAAATATGATCTATTTTGGAAAAAGTTTCATGAGCTTGATAGAAGACTCCTCTAGATCTACAGTACAGGTTAGCGCTAAAGCATCTTTTTGGGTATTCTGTTTAGATGACCTATTTAGTAGTGAGAGTTTGGTAGTTACTAAGCCACCCAATATTATTGTATTGGGGCCTATCTAACACTTAATGCCCACAAAGTATTGTCACATACATAGACATACAATTCTTATGCCTTTAGAAGGATTGTGGTTAACTCTTTTTGTATTTCCTCACTAATTATAGCTTTAAATACAGTGTCCCATATGAATATAGCTTCTCTTGCTTGACTGGAGAATGTTTGGAATATCATTTGCCATTGTTTCATTCACTTATTTTTCTTTGTGTTGGTGCTGGTACTGAACTTGGGGTCTTAGGTTTTTTGCTTAAGGCTGGTACTCTACCACTTGAGCCAATACCTTCACTTCCAATATTTTGGTGGCCAGCTGAATATAAGGAGTCTCTCACTTTCTTGTCTAGGTTGGCTTTGAATTATGATTCTCAGATTTCAGCCTCCTTAGTATCTAGGATTACAGGTGTGAGTCACCAATGCTGAGTTATTTCATTTTCTTTATTCTTTTAATGTTTAGGTTTTTTAAAAATCCAACCACAATTTGTCTTTGGTTGGAAAATTAAAACCATTTATAGTCAAGATTAATATTCATTGGTATTGTTCTTGCATTTGATTGTTTTCATAATGTTTGATTCTTTTTCTCTCCCTCATTTCCTTATAGTGATATTTATTCCTTTTTGTACGCTCATGGTTTTATTTATCTTCCTCTTCTCTGTGTAGGATTTCTTTAAATACCTCTGCAATGCTGGCTCAGTGGTTATGAATTTCTTTAGTTTATCTTAGAAGGCTCTTAGCTTTTCATTCAATTTTGGAAAATAACTTTGTTGAATATAGAAATGTAGGTTGGCAGTTTTCTTTTTTCAGGAGTTTAAATACATCATTCCACGTCCTTGCAGATTTTCTTTTAAGAAATGTACTATTACTATAATGGGTTTGCTTTATATATGACTTGGCACTGTAATATGATGCAGGGAAGTACTTTTCTATTCCTGTTTGTGGTTTTAAATATCCCCCTATACCAAATGTCCACACCTTAAAATTTAGGAAAATTTCTGTTACTACTTCACTGAATATGTTTTCTTAGTTCTTTAGTCCTACACCTCAGGTGCCCTTGTATACAGCAAAAACTTGTTTTCATCTTTAATCAACTCTAAAAGTCTCAAATGTTCAACTGATAATTTTTTATTTTTCTTTATTACTGTGAAATAGTAATTAATCAACCCTGTCTTTAAGCTTTTTTTTTTTTAAATACTGTTTGATCTGGCCAACTGGAAGGCTTTTCACTGAGTTTTTAAAAAATTACTTAATGAACTTTTGATTTCCAAGATTTCTGTTTGACTCTTCAGAAAAATTTCTCGTTTTTATGTATTCACTTGGAATTCATCAAAAAATAATTCTTTTGAATTCTTTAAGTGGCATTTCATTCCTTCAATATATTTGGAGTCAGTTTGAAGAGAATTATTAACTTTGAAGAGTCATGCTGTACTGATTGCGATTTCTATTTCTATGTTGAGTCCTTTTGGGATGCTTCTACTTTTGTGTGAGGGCTTTTTTCTTTGTTGGGGGGGGGGATGGGAGGGTGTCAGTCCTGGAGGTTGAACTCAAGGCCTGGGGCACTGTTCCTAAGCTGTTTCCGCTCAAGGCTAGGGCTCTACCACTTTGAGTCATAGCTCTACTTCCAGGTTTCTGGTGGTTAATTGGAGATAAGAGTCTCATGGATGTTTCTTGCCCTGGATGGTTTCAAACTATGATGCTCAGATCTCAGCCTCTAGAATAGCCAGGATTACAGGTATGAGCCACTAGCACCCAACAAAAATAGGAATTTTTAAGAATGCTTAAATGGATTAACTTTCAGTGGTTAATGTCTCCTAGATCTCTGCTACTCAAAACATGGTCCACAGCACAGAAGTGTGAGCTTTTTTAAAGAAATTATCAGTCAAGGGCATGGCTAAAGTGGTAGAGCACCTGCCCACCAAGTGTGAGGTCCCAAATTAAAACTCTAGTAGTGCCAAAAGTAAATTTAAAAATGTGCAGTCTTGCCCATGGTAGACCTACTATATAGACATTTTCCAGTGATTTAGAAGGAACAAGCAGACTCTTAGGAACAAGCTTCTAGACTATTGTCAAGACCAGTGTTCTTCAACTGACCACCAAAAAGTCAGAAGTAGAACTGTGGTTCAAGTGTGAAACTGTGTAAAGAAAGCTCTGGGACAGTGCCCAGGCCCTGATTTCAAGCCCCAGCCCTGGCACAAAAAATTAAATAAAATATCCAGCATCATCTATTGTGATGACAAGAAAGACTGATCATGCTGTGTAATGTGGACGGAGATGTTTATCTCATTAAGAATGACAAAAAAAAGTCTAAATAACATGACAAATGCTTAGAATTACACCCAGTCACACTATAGTTAATCAGTTAAGGTGTTACTATCATTTATTATTAGGTTCAATGGGTGTACAAAACAGGAGAATAGCAGGTCAAAATTGAAGATAACTTAAATCATGATTTAAATTGGAGAGAGACTCGACAAATGGGACTACCTTAAAATAAAAAGCTTCTGCACAGCTAAATCTATCGCAACTAAGCTAGAAAGACAACCAACTAATTGGGAAAAAATATTTACCAGCAATATATCAGGCAAGGGGTTAACATCCTGTACATACAGGAAACTCAAGAAACTAATCCCTCCCAAACCTAACAAACCAATTACTAAATGGGCAAGGGAACTAAAGAGGGACTTCTCAAATGAAGAAATAAAAAT
>NW_012267272.1:5831094-5844712 GCF_000151885.1 Dipodomys ordii | reverse complement strand
TGTGTGTGTGTGTGTGTGTGTGTGTGTGTGTACAGGGTTTTGCTATGTTGTCCATGCTGGCCTTGAACTCCTGAGCTCAAGTGCTACTCCTCCCAAAGCTTTTTTGAGTTGCAAAGACCAGAGGTCTTCATCTTACCAGTCTCTTGCTGTAAAGTAATGCTGTACTGCTGCCGCTGGAAACTGCCCATTTAGAAAAATGCATGACATGTTCCAACTGCTTAGAAAGTCCAGCCACTTCCTGCTGTTGCTGCATAAGTTTCATGCGATGGTCCTTTGCAAGGCTCTAATAGAAGAAAATAGTTTCTAAATTAAGTCTTTGTGCATGACATTCATTGGTCATTTTCAGGTCACTAAACTGGTCAACCACACTAACTATGAATTCAGTCAAAAGCAGCAGTCAAAAATAACCTTAAGCTGGGAGTCAGTGGCTCATGCTTACAATCTTAGCTATTCAGGAGGTTGAGATCTGACTGAGGATCAAGGATCAAAGCCAGATCAGGGAAAAAAGTCTCTGTGAGATTCCTATCTGCAAGGAACCACTCAAAAATCAGAAGTGACACTGTGGCTCAAAGTGGTAGAGTGCTAGCCTTAAGCATAAGAGTGCAGGGACAGCATCTAGGCCCTGTGAATGCCCAGGGTCCAAGTTCAAAGCCCCACAATTGACCCCCCCCCCCAAAAAAGAAAAAAAATCCTTAAGTGTTTTTTCCTCTAGTATGAAATTTACTTTCCAAACATTTTCTCCTATCTTCAGCCCTTTGTTTTGGTTTTACATATTCTGGATATCACCTGTGTTTATGTGTCTTGCTAAACACGAAATGGACAAAAGTATGGATTCTCTATAATAAATATTAAATTCAATATTTACAAATAAAATGGATGCACAAAATAAGGCAATGAAAATGGAATCCATCTGGGCTGTTTTAAAAGTTACCACTCAACAACTTTATCATTGACCTGACAAAGAAAGGGAAAAGAAAGCTTTCTACTGGCTCAGCCAAATGTAAAAAGTTTAATACAAGTATAAGGGCTGTATTCCAAAATGGACTTATCTTTTCATTAAAGAGTAAATCTAGATATCTATCCAATCAGTTCCAAACTTAGAAAATACATATAAACTAAATTCTATTAGCCATTTATGGGACTGAAAACAGTCAATGAATGCTTTTGTCAAATCTAAGTTCAGAGGGAAGGTAATGTACCAATTATGCCATTCCTGATGTCTGTGAGACCTAAGTGTTTCTTTGGAAAAGCTGTAGTAGAAATAGAAACCTGTTGTCCTTTGGGAGAATGGGAACTGAGAATCAGAGACTACAGAGTTTTTCTTTTCTAAGGTAACAACTTTTTGAGCCTTAGCAGATAAAATATTTGTTTGAACCAAGACAACAGATATAAAACATAGAGGCACATTATAGAGATGCACTGGAAATTAAAGTCAAAGTAAATTAAAAACAATACTGATAGCCAAATCTATCTTCATAGGTTTTATCGTTTTATTTATAATTTTTTAGAGTTCTTTAAATGATTCTTATATAATGTTTGGAAACACAGCCAAAGCAGTTATATGCATTACTAATCTCTAGGGAAGCAAACCAAAGTGACATTTGTTAAAGAGCTTTGTAAACTTCAAAATCTTCTTTACCTATCTCTTCTTGCAAATAGAACAATACAAAAATCCTGCAAAGAACTTTAGTAACAGTTATTATAAACAGGGTCTTATTCCTTCTGTTCATAATTATTTTAATCTTTATTTCCTGTATGGCTAATTAAAGTCATGGGAATAACCTTCTGAGACAGTTCTTATAATTTGATCAATTATGAAATAAAGATGTCTATCATTTCTAGAAGTCTTGTTTTCCCTCAATTCTGCAAACACTAGGATTCCTTTATTCTGGTTTAAACTTCTTGATTAAATTCCTCCTGCATCAACAAACTAAAAGAATATTTATAAGCTGATGTGTACTATGTAAAAAATCATAACCTTCTATTACTTGAAGTCAATCAATGATTTTTGGACATTATCCTTTATGAGTTTTAAGAAAAGATGAAGTTAGGGCTGGGAAGGTGGCTCAGTGGTAGAGCGCTTGCCTTGCATGCATGAGGCCCTGGGTTCGATTCCTCAGCACCACATAAGCAGGAAAAAAGAAAGCCAGAAGTGGTGCTGTGGCTCAAGTGGTAGAGCGCTAGCCTTGAGCTGAAGAGCTGAGGGACAGTGCTCAGGCCCAGAGTTCAGGCCCACGACCAGACCACCCCCCCCCACAAAAAAAAAAAGAAAAGAAAAGATGAAGTTAGAAGAAACTTTCCTAACATCTCTTGAAATGATGCTTTCACAATTAACGTAAAATTTGACAGCAGTTGTTGTATTATTTTACCTAATTTCTCAAAAGATTAAATATGCAGTCATGCATGGTTTAACAATGGGGATGTGTTATTAGAAATGTGTCATCAAGCACTTTCATCCCTGTGCAAAATATCAAGTACTCACACAAACTAAGTTGGTTATCAAGTCACCAGAAGGCAAAGTATGAGACCATTGTTGCATATACATATATATATATATAGCTCTCTCTCTATATATAGCTTGCTGTTGCAAGACTATATATTAAGACTACATATAACTAATAAATAGTTCAGCTTTCTAGAAAGTTCTGCTGAACTTATTCCCTTTGGCAATGTAAAAATATCACTTCAATGAGTGTCTAAAATAAGTCATCTCTTCAACAGTCACATTGCTTTTCCCATGAGCAAGACTATATGCTTTGTGCTACAAGGCATACAAGGAAAAAAACATTCCTAGTACATTATAAAGCTATAAATGGTTTATAACAATGTAGGACCTGGCAAAAAAAATTGAGAATAGAGAAGATGTATTTTAAATCATAAATGGAAAGGGAAAGACGCATGACTTCAAATGCACAACACATTAGAAAATACAATCTTAAATCATTGCAACCTAGTGGACCCTGGCAGTAACTTACCTCTAGCTGATGTAGCAGAGCTTTTCCTTTTTTATTTATTTCTACCATCAGTGTGAAGATAGCAACTTTAATATCCTGTTCCACCTGCTTTTGATTTTGATTAACTTCAATTATTCTGAAAATTAAGTGAAAGAGGGGGAAAACATCTAAACTTTAATACAGATTTGTAAAACACTGTTTTAACTTGACATTTTTTTGCCGAAATTAGATAAAAAAAAAAAAAAGCTCTATTTCAGTGGACTGTCTTGAAGATAGGACAGGAGAAATAATTCTTCTCAAAGACACAGTCATTCAACTTAGTCCTAAAATCAAATAATATTGGAAGAGAAAGAACACAATTTGGTTGAAAAGATTATCACACTCAGGAAAATCAATACTTCGCTTAAAAGGATTTGGTGAGGACAGTAGACCAAAACTAAAATTTATAAATGAGGGAAGTGCAAATGTGATCTTAGCATCTGAACTGCTAAAGTTTTCATTAAAACTAAGCAGAATAACAAAGATAGTAGTGGTTTGTTTCACTTTGTAAACACATTTACTTTGAAATATGCAGCAACACAACTATATTTTATCAAACAAGTTTTCTTTCTTTGATCAGAGAAAACTGGGAATGCCATCTCATGGTGATGAAATGAATCAGAAGAAAGCACAAAGCACCATGCTACAATATTTTATAAAGTAGGAAAGGGCAATAGAACATGTACACAATGTTATGAGATTAAACAAAAAGCCTTATTTCTCCTGCTGCTTCTTCCATGGCTGCTTTCTAAAATTTTTGAACAAAACAGTAGAGATTTCATTCTCTGTTGGAAATTTGGCAAGGTAATTATTTGATTCCTGTATTAATAATAGAGGCTTAAGAAAACTAGGAAGAACAAGTAACTAATCTCTTAAAAACTCATTTAAATCTTCATGATGGTAGAATGGATGAATAAAGGAAAAAGCAGTGCTGTTTGCAAATATCTCTATATATGAAAATGATTTAGTAGCAACATTGTTCAGCATAATACTTTTAATTTTGCTATAATCAGGCTATAAAGAAATACAAGCAGGCTCAGATGTAACTCAGTATTAACACGTGTGGCCCTTGGTTCAACTAGTGTTCCCTCTTTCCACCCTCTAATAGATTCTTTAAATTTTTTACCATAGTTCAGAAATACAATCTGTCTATATAGTCCTATTATTTTATAAAACAAAACAGAATTGCTTAAGCTACACAAAAAAGTAAATGAACAAATTTGAAGAACTCACCCAATCTGACTGTGAGAGTTACTATTAAGAAGCTGATCTCTGGAGTGGGGGTATTGACCAAAGGAAAAACACAACAGAATATATGCAGTGTCCAGAAATAACTAATAACTTACATGGTGAACAGATTTTCTATGACGGTACCAAGGCAATACAATACATAAGCCATCTTTCCAACAAATGATGTTGGAAAGAGTATCTATCTGTCTGTTAAAAAAAAAAAATGTGACCCCTGAACCACAGCCCATACCACAGTGGTAGAATTGAGAGCTTCTTTCATTAAGGGTAGATATATCTTTGCCTTAAATTTATTTTACTATTTCTACTTTTTTTTTCCACTAGATGAGAGAAAGGCCTGCAATTATCTTTTTTTTTTTTTGTCGATCGTGGGGCCTAAACTCTGGGCCTGGGCACTGTCCCTCAGCTCTTTAGCTCAAGGTGAGCGCTCTACCACTTGAGCCACAGTGCCACTTCCAGCCTTTTCTGCTTATGTGGTGCTGAGGAATGGAACCCAAGGCCTTATGCATGCAAGGCAAGCAGTCTATCACTGAGCCACCTTCCCAGTCCACTTTTTACTTTTATTTTTTTAATCTGGTTTTGTTTTTTGTCATTGGTAGAGCTTAAATTCTGGGCCTGGGTGCTGTCCCTGAGCTCTTCAGCTCAAGGCCAGCACTCTATCATTTGAGCCACAATACCACTTTTGGTTTTCTGGTGGTTAATTTTCTGCCCTGGTTGGCTTTGAACTGTGCTCCTCAGATTTCAGCCTCCTGAGTAGCTAGGAGTACAGGCGTGAGCCACTGGTGCTCCACTCTCTCACTTGTTTAACAAACATTTATTACAAGTTTTCAATTACTCGAAATCAAAAATATTAAAGCCCCATTTATTATCTGCTTGGCAAAACATATCATTCTGGTTGGAATATGGTAAAGGAAATAGTATTTGGTTAATTCTGAACAAGCTAGTTCAGAAAAACTAAAAGTACACAATGTATAATGTATAATCACTATTAAACAAGTTAAGCTGCATGATATTTATATAACAATCCTAATACTGGGATGGCAATACAAGGTTAATTCACAGTTAAGAATTTCCTTTAAGGAAGTCAATTTAGAAAATTTCCTGAAAAATTCTCTCAAGTGTACCACTGCTTGTGATGTTCCCAAATGGTAAGGAATAATAGACTATGATGGTGTATGGCAAGACAAACCTCAAGGGCGGACACGATTTTCCCAGTGAACAACATTCATGTTTCCTACCACATCTCTTGTTTAGGCTACTCTGTCAGGCACTTCTTGACCTCCTAAGCAGTGACATGTTACTTTTGTATGAAAACAACAAAGGAAAAGAGGACATGCTATTGCATATGTGTATGTGTACCCTGAAGGATTAAAAATGAGCGTTAGACAACTCTCTTCCATTGCTGAATTCTGGGATGTGAGTTTTGGGGACAGTTGAGTTTCTTTTGGGGAGGAAAAAGGCATAGCAAGTAGTAACTAGAAACTATGCTTTCTATCACATAAAGAATAAAAGGTATGTGAAGTAGTATGGCAATTCATATCTCTAGTATTCTGAACATCCTACCTCTTTCCTTGTGGCCAAGAGAAACATTTGAAATTGGAGCATTAATGAAGTGTTAAAATATTTTACCACACTGGCAAAAATGGTTCATTTTGTCTTTAATCCTTGATGTTTCTTTAAAATTTACAAAACACCAGATCATTATAAAAACAAGCAGATAAACGAGTTTTACTAGTCACTTTATTTTTTAAATTTCATGGCTTAAAAAAAATGCTTTTCAACACAAAGTTTGTAGAAAAGTCTTGCTACCATGTATTGTTAGCGACATCTGATAACTTATTGCATACTTAACAAAGAATCAAGAAAAATACTCTCCTCTAAAAGTGAATACATTTATTTATATAATAATATAAATCTACATTTACCTGTTTTGGATCTGGTTTCCTGTATATTTTATGTACTTTGTTTTTTCCATCAGTTTGGTGATCAGTGTATCTATTATCACTTTTTGATTCTGAAAAGCTTCTTCTATAAATTGGTATCTGAAGAAAGTAAATAAGCAAATTATTTCATACAAACAAATATGTAAAAAAAGGAAAAGAACAATGATTAAGATAATGTAATAATGCTTTAAAATTAGTTATATAATATATAAGTATAATATATAAAATACATATATACTATACATAATAAGTAACATAAGGCAGACTTTCCCATCTCACAAATTATTCCTTCAGGCATAATAATGGACACTCTTGAAATTATTTCCTAAGTTTAAGTTTATTCATGGTTTTAGAAGCTTAGATAGCTCAACTTGACAGACCTGCCAAAAATAATTAAGATATATGAGACTTACTAAGCATTTGTAATTTCATAATTAGGAAAATTTCAGGTCACTTTTAAGGAATAGGTAACTATGTTCTACAGCTCACAAATATATGGCTTTAGATAAATGGGAGAGCTTGGGAAGAGTCAAAATTCTTGCTTCAGGCAACACTACCATAGTATTCACAAAATGCACTGACTTGAAGTAAAGGCAGTCTGGCAAACTATGTAAAATAGTGCAATAGAAGCTTTAGACAATAATGTAGAAAACCTTATGAAGAGCTTTGAGTTTTCAGAAAACAAATACACTATTTTTAAATTAATACATTTTATAAATGTGACTATAAATGTACAAGTGCAAATGAGCACTATAAATATGTTTTTAAAAAAGACAATTCTATTGGATTTTTTTAACTATGACTCAGTATTAGTTTAATTAATTTTTTTGTTATGTGGTACTGAGGGATGGAACCCAGAGCTTCATGCATGCTTGGCAAACATTCTGCCACTAAGACACATACATTCCCAGCCGGGATTTCTTTTGTACATAATCAAATAACACTAAATGTTAAAATGTCCTTCGTAATTCTTTCTTAAACAACTTAAGGTTTTTTTTTCTTTTTTGATATATTAGTAAACTTACACTTAATGATATGGTCCAGTATTTTCATTTGATATATTACAATAATTAAAATGGTCATTCTTACATTGTTCCAAATCTCAATGTAAAAACTCCATATTACATTATTGTGATGTTCACAAGTTTTTTTTTATAATCTTTATCAAATTTAGGAAATTTCCTCTGATTTCTCATTCACTAGGATTTTATAAGTGTGTATTTAATTTCTACTAAATGTTTCCTTGCTTCTATTGACATTATCATGTAATCTTTTAATAAGACATCAATGTTGTTGTTGCTTATTTTGTTAGTAATGGGGCTTGAACTCAGGGCCTGGGCCCTGTCCCTGAGTTTTTGTGTTCAAGGCTAGTGTTCCACTACTTTGAGCCATAGCTCCATTTCTGTTTTTTTGATGATTAATTGAAGACAGGAGTCTCAGGTACTTTCCTGCTCAGGCTGACATTGAACCCCGATCCTCAGATCTCACCCTAGGATTATAGGTATGAGCCACCAGTGCTCAGCTGAAATGCATGACTGATACACATACACAGAACAATGAGTGTCAAAGAATTTATTTAACAAAAAGTAAAGGCCTCAGGAATGAGCAGCAGGTCTCAGAAGACTTGTCCTGGACTGGTGCTTTATCTTACCTCTGGCCATTTTTCCTCGAACTTGTCAGATTGTGGTTGGCTTGTTTGAAATAGGCAAGACCCTACCCTGGGCAGTATATGGAGCCTTTTTCCCCTCAACTTTGAAATATTAATGAATTTTTTTCTGAAAATAAGGCCAATTTGGTTGTGGTGGTCCAAAATGACTTATCTTTGGATTTGTTTTCCTATTTCTTAGACTTTTTATCATCTTTCAAGAATGAAACTAGGTTTTGGTATGAAAATTATGATTGTCTTCATGAAACAAGATAGCTCATAGAGCTGGGAATGTGGCTTAGTGGTAGAGTGCTTGCTTAGCACACATGAAGTCCTGGGTTCGATTCCTCAGTACCACATAAACAGAAAAAGCCAGAAGTGGTGCTGTGGCTCAAGTGGTAGAGTGCTAGCCTTGAGCAGAAGCAGCTCAGGGACAGTGCCCAGACCCTGAGTTCAAGCACCAGGGCTGGAAAAACAAGCAAACAAACAAAAACCCACTTTCTCACTGTTATTCTTGAGACAAGTTTACAAAAGGAAGTGTTGTGCTTTTACAATGTCTTATATATCCATTAGTGAAGTCTTGAGGGGACACAATTTTCTGCATGAGTTTTAAAGTATGGATTTACATTGTAGGAATATTTTAATTTTCTATTTTTTTTTACATTAGCTTCAGAAAAGGTGTAGTTTTAAAAGAAATTTTCCATTTCACTTAAAATACTTCAAATACCTGACATATTCATTTAACAGATTTTGGGGCTGGGATGTAGAGTGCATATTCAGCATATATGAGGCCTTGGGTTTGATCTTTAATACCTTAAATGGATTGGGTGGGAATGCCTCAAGGGAGGGAGGAGTTCTTTTCATGTTCTGGTTCCATTTCAATCTGTATTTGATATTAGCTCTGAAATTTCTTACATATGATTTCTGGATTTTTGTCCAGGTTTTCTACTCATTTTTGTTGTCATGAGTGGCCTAATTATCTAGTCTTCCATGACTGGGAGCATAGATCATTCTAAGTAACTATATATATTAATATATAGCATATATTAATATGTATATAATAATATAAATTAATTAATCTAGATCCTCTTATCTATATCAGCAGTTGCTAAGTAAAAGGCCTGTGGAGGTCAGATGTCAAGCAAACTTTGGCCAAAAGAAAGATGCTGAGACCTGTGCTCTTTGTGTTCTAGCAGCTGACAGTCCCGACAGGTCAGTTTGTCACATGTCTCACAGTAAAGCTTCAACTGCTCCTTTTTATGATAAGGACAAAACACTGGCCGCTGACTGGTTACACCAACTGCCTCTGTAGGAACAATGGGAGGCAAAGAGAAGAAAATATAACGAATAATAAATATTTATTAAATTCACTGATATAAAAGAACTCTGAAGTTTCATCTATACTGTTGAGTACCGTTAAGCATTTAATTAAGTGAGCTTTTTTATTTCTAAGGTAAACAATTCAAATTCACTCAAGGAGTGTAATGAAAAGATCTTTAATGGAATTATTAAAAGTCTTGTGAGGACAGTCCTGGTAAATATGAACTAACTAGATGTTTTCTATCACAAATGTGAAAGGAAAAATTTAAAATAATATTTCTGTGTTCACTTTTAAACAATAGTTACCTATATGACTTCTCATTAGTTTTCCAGTACAGGATAAAATTGAGAAATGCTTGTAATGTTTAATGTACAAATCAGACAAACAACTATAATGACTGATTGAATAAACACCAATAATTTCACCAATAATTAAAAGGTATAATCCAAACATTTCAGAAGTAATTCCATTTTCAGAGATAACTATACTAATAATCTGGTATATGTTCCTCTGGTTGATCTTCTGTGAATAGTAAGTATATATAGTACAGTGTTCTGTTTTATGAACTACAAAATGGCACTGCACACACTGGTATGATACTCTTCTCATTTAACTCTACCTTATATACCTTTTTGTGTTAGTACATTATTCAAGTTTTTAGAGATAGAGCCTCAGTATTTAGCCTAAGATAGCCTGGAACAAGTTGGCCTCAGCCTCCTGACCATTCTTAATATATATAATAGGCCATCAAATATGTAAAGTACATGCTAGTGGACAGTGCTTTTTCATTTTTATTTTTGGTCACGGGGCTTGAACTCAGGGCCTGGGTGCTGTCCTTGAGCTCTGTTGCTCACGGCTAGCACTCTACTACTTTGAGCCACTTCTGGTTTTTGAGTGGTTAATTGGAGATAAGAGTCTTACTGGGACTTTTCTGCCTGGGCTGGCTTCCATGGTCCTCAGACCTCAGCCTCTTGAGTAGCTAGGATTACAGGAGTGAGCCAACTGGCACCTGGTTTATGCTTTTTTTTTTTAATAAGATAAATATCTAGTGGAAAAATTATTAGATCACAGAGAAACAAACACAAACTAAGTGATCTTCCAAAAGTCCTATCAATTTATACTTCTAACTTATTGGTAGGAAATATTCCCAATACTTTTAATCTCTGCCAATTGATAGGCATGAGGGCAGGGCAGGTAGGCAAAGAGAAACACACATCCAGAAACCACTTAAGGTATATTAACAATCAAAACTGGAAGATGTTTCAGGCATCAGACATTTGTATTCCTTTTAGAATTATCTGCTTCCAGCCTCTCTCATTTTTCTGTCCAATCTTTTTGTTTTACATTTTTTTGTTCAATTCTGTCTTAATGATTTGTATACACATGACAAGTTGTCAAGTTTTTAGAAATATTTTTCCAAGTTTGACTTGATTTAGTACATATTTTTTCCAAATAGTATTTTATGGCTTTAAATTTTAAGAAATAGTTCCAGAAAGGCTATTTCCTACTTAATAAAAATGTTTACTTTTTTTTTTTACTTTTTTCTCCTCATAGGTCTACTTTATATTATAGTTTCCTTCTAAGTCTTTGATTTATCTAAAGTTTATTTTCGTATTTTTTAATCTTTACACAAACCTTACATTTGTACCAGCTACAAGTATAGTTAACATTCATATTTTCAGATTATAATACAATTAAACTATAAAAGTGTAAGGTAAAAATTAATGAAACGGTAAATTTCTTTATTCTTTTAAAGAATTCCTGAATCAAACCATTCAGTAAATTATTCTTACTATTTAATATATATCAGGATCTCTTACAAAACTATCAAACTAGAAAACAAGTAAAAAGGAAAAAAACCCATAAATCTCTATTTACTTGGTGTACATAAATGCAGAATATTTTCAAAACAACAGAAACAAAGTAGTAAATCATAATTCCATTTTTAAACACTTATTCTAAGAAAAAGGAAAAGTATATATCACAAGTAAGTTAGAAACAGAACTTTAAAAAAACTAAGAGAAATATAACATCAATGAATTAAAAAGTATAAAAAGTACAATAAATATATCTAAGCTTTCTATGAATAAAAATAAGATAGAATCTATCATCTAACCAATTCAAAAAGCAAAAGGCAAAAATGCATAAAATTCAGTATGAAAAAAGAATAACAATAAAACTGGCAACTGCTATAATTCACTATAAGCCATCTGCTACAAAAGGACTGGTCATGAAAGCTCTTGCCTAACCAAACGATGCATCTGTTGATAAGATTACAGCTCAATGGACTACCAGGAGGCCGGCCGGGCTGGAGGATGTAGGTCTCTGGGGCATGCCTTTGAAAGATGTATCCTGTTCCCTGCTCCCGTCTCCTGTTTCTCTCTGCTACTGAGAGGTGAGCAATTTTGTCCCTCCACCTCTTTTGTCACTCTGTTCTACCTAACCAGGCTCTTAGACTGACTGCCTTTGAATCAGCCAAAAAATAAAAAAAAGTTTCCTTCTTTAAATTGTTCCTCTTTTGTATTTTGTCAAGTGATAAAAGGCAAAGTTTAAACATAGGTAAGGCTAAATATAGAAGCCCAGCAATGTGAAGATGGTTCAGTGCTAATAATAATCTGAAAATCTTCATAGTTCCCTGCACCCTTCTTGATGGTTGTACCATCTGGGCTTTACACATAGATGGGCTGGCCATGTAGCTTTGGTTTGATCTGGACAACCTAGTTTGTGACTGCTATCCAGGAAAAATCATTTATAGTGTCTCTTTATATAGACAGAAAATATTATCTGCTTATAGATTACCTTTATATATTGAAGAATTTGGTTCCTGATTCATTATTGCTCTCCTGTGCTCCTCCTAAGTCTTATCATCATCCAAAGACTTACAAGTCCAATGAATTACCATAGAGACCTTGTTTTAGATACATAGTCCACAGCCACACCCTAGAACTTCCATTGTCCATAACTGTTTCAGTTCTATAACAAGTACAACATTCCACTCTAATAACTTCTACTTTTAATTCTTGCTCATGACTCTTAGAATCACATTGGATCTCTAGTTCCTATCAACTAACACTTGTGGCATCCTACCAACCGATATTCTCTACATCCTATTCAGTTAAAATGCCAAAAGGCTTAAACATGCATCATTACATCCATCTTGTATTCTACTGAATTCCTCTAACACCTGTTCAGGTAAAGTCCAACTCTACATATGTCCAATTCTCTGTACCTACAACCAGCCGAGGCTACTAACAAATCTACTTCCTTCGCTATAGCTCTTTCAACTGGACTATTTTGGCTTCAACTTAAATCCCCAAACCTTAGGCTAGTACTCCTTTTTCATATATTCCAACATCCTAGGTCAAAGCTTCCAGACTTCATTTATACTATTAACTTTTGCAGAATACAGGAAATATGTCTTATTCACATTTTCATTCTTAGTATTTAACAATATTCATCAATAGAATAGGCATAAATATACTGGTTGACTCAAATAATAAAAATTGGTAAAAATAAAATAAAAAAAAATAGTAATGAATTGGGCACCAGTGGTCCATGCCTATATCCTATATCCAGGAGGCTGAGATCAGAGGACCAATGTTCAAAGAGGCCAGAAGTGGAGCTGTAGCTCAAGTTGTAGTGCATTAGCCTTGAGCTTAAAAGCTCAGGGACAATTGCCTGGGCCCTGGGGTCAAGCCCCAATATCATCCTCTCCCCTGCCCCCCACACAAAGAGGGGTGCTGATGGCTCATACCTGTAATCCTAGCTATTGACGATGAGATCTGAGGATTATGGTTCAAAGTCAACCTGAGCAGGAAAGTCCATGGACTCTCATTTCCAACTAACTGCCCAAAAGCTGGAAGTGGACATATGGCTTAATTGGTAGAGTGCTAGTTTTGAGCACAAAAGCTTAAGGATAGTGCCCAGGCTCTTAGTTCAAGCCCTAGGACAAACATACATACACACAAAAAATGCTAAGAGGAATGTGAAGTGAGACAAAGGAAATAGTGATAGGTGTGAAACATGACTGTAATTAACACCACCAAACAGTACACTTAAAACATTAAGATAAATTTTATATTACATATGTTTTTCCAATATTAAGAAATACATGGCTGAGTATTGATGGCTCATGCCTGTAATTCTAACTACTCAGGAGGCTGAGATCTGACAATTGTGGTTCAAAGACAGACTGAGTAGAAAAGTCCCCATGAGACTCATCTCCGAAGTGGAGCTGTGTGGAGCAAAAGAGCTCAGGGACAGCGCCCAGGCCCTGAATTCAAGCCCCATGACAGGAAAAAGAAGGCAGAAGCAGAAGCAGAAGCAGAAGCAGAAGGCAGAAGCAGAAGCAGAAGCAGAAGAAGGCAGAAGCAGAAGCAGAAGAAGGCAGAAGCAGAAGCAGAAGAAGGCAGAAGCAGAAGCAGAAGAAGGCAGAAGCAGAAGAAGGCAGAAGCAGAAGCAGAAGAAG
>NW_012267272.1:5798895-5830182 GCF_000151885.1 Dipodomys ordii | reverse complement strand
AGAAGAAGAGGAAGAAGCAGAAGAAGCAGAAGCAGAAACAGAAGAAGAGGAAGAAGAGGAAGAAGCAGAAGAAGCAGAAGAAGCAGAAGCAGAAGCAGAAGCAGAAGCAGAAGAAGAAGAAGAAGAAGAAGAAGAAGAAGCAGAAGAAGAAGCAGAAGAAGCAGCAGCAGCAGCAGAAGAAGAAGAAGAAGAAGAGGAAGAAGCAGCAGAAGAAGAAGCAGAAGCAGCAGCAGCAGAAGAAGCAGCAGAAGAAGAAGCAGAAGAAGCAGAAGAAGCAGCAGAAGCAGAAGAAGAAGAGAAACATGTATTAAGTAAACTTCACATTATAAGTACAAAAGTATAACATTGAAAACCCAGAAAATACCATTACATAAAAAGCAAAAGCTTCTTTGGTTATCCATATAGTAGGCAAATATATATGCACATATACATATATGTATATATGTATATATGCATATATACATATATGTATGTATTTGCCTATATACATATATATTTGCCTACTATATATATGTATATATATATATTTGCCTACTATGGCAAATATATGTATATATATATATATATCAGAAGGAAGAGTTATAAATATTTATACCCATTCCTTCTCACTTTTGGCAAAAAGGAGAGAAAAAAATTTTAAAGGTAATGTTTTTTCATTTGTTGTACATTCACACCAAATTAAGACATTTGTAGTAGCAAGAGGGTTGGGAATGTGAATGTAAGGCAGGATTCTATATCTAACTCAAATTCCAATCATAATACTGATACTTTATACATACAAGAGTAATTTAATGCTTATATCACCTTAATAAAGAAAATAGAAAATAAAGGGGGAGAGAAAAGAGACGAATTGATGGATTACCTGGAGATACTTCCTCTTTCTGTCTAACTGTGTGGTCTTTGGTGAACTTCACCCTCTGATGGGCTCTAATGCAAGTCTTGCAGAGCCACTCAACACACTCTACACAAAACCCATTAGCTTCAGCATTGTCCTCACAGCTTGTACACACCTAGTGAGGAAAGGAATTGGTCATACAGATTGCTGAGAAAAGTAAAAAGCTGGTCACACCACAGTCAGACCTAAATGACATGCTAATTATGCTGGACTCTCAGTTTTCCTCTTACCAGCTCTGGGAAGTTTTTGTCAAATTATATGCATGTAAAATGGAATAATTATGCACAGGTAAGAATGATTGCAAGTACATGTTCACATTAGTTTAAGCTACTAAATTCCAGGCACAAGGTGTGGAGAACACAATAATCAGGGGAAACCAAACAGTCTCTGCTTATGATGGTACCTACCGTCTTGTAGATGGAGAACAGGCTCCAATCTCAGTTCCCCCACCAAATAGCCTGGGTGGTCTTGGGCAGGTTTGAGAAATGTATGTAATGGGAAGAGAAAGCTGGGCAAGCAGGAAGAGGGAAAGCTCTTTCTAAAAGATCCTATATCAGCACACCAACATATGAAAGGTGAATCAATAACTCTTAGATAAAATGCTTTCTAGAAACAGTGGAGAATAAATAACAAACTGCAGGCAAGGATAGTGTGTGACAGGTTGAAAGAACTGGAAAAAAGGTAGGTATGGCTAAAGTGCAGCCATCCAGGGGAGGGCTGGCAAGAGGAGGAGCTGTGGCAAGACATGCAGTCACAAGACAATGCTGGCAACTTTTAGGTACAACAGTGGCACAACCTCACTTGATGAAATGTGAAGCATGCATTAGAGATAAGGACAAGGATTTCTGCATAAAGAGGAAGAAAAATGTTTTTCAGTGGTTTGTGAGGCTTGGTAGAAGCAATGGTGAGGAAGATTTAGAAGTAAATTTGGCTGGGATGATGCACTGGGTATGGGAGGTGAAGAGACAGCCCATGGATTTCTAGTTTGTGAAGCCAGGTAGATGGTGGGGCCATTCTAAGTGTAGATATTAAGGTTAGAAAACATATAAGCAGTTCTCATTATCTTAAAAGAGTTTTATTTAAAAAAAAAAAAACCAAAACACCACACAAAACTGTCCTCATACAGATGTTGCCAAATTTCAGATATCTGGATTAACATTTCCATGAATTGAAATCCTTTTTCTTATCTCTTATCACCTTAAACTTTGCTGACATTGTTTTGATACTGCGGACCTGTGCTTTCTGGTAATTACTTTGGTTCTTGACACCTGACAATCCTAGTTTCCCCTCAGTACCCTTTTGGTTCCCTTCCTCCAATCTAGATTTCTGTTATTTCTGAGGACTAATCTCAAGTACCTCTCTCATCTTCAACTCTCATCTAGCTAAAGGAATGTTTATTTACATTGCTCAAGAGAGATCTCTCTCTACTATATGAAATGATTTTAAAGACAAATAGGTAAAAAATGAATATGTAAAGCATAGTGCTTATTTAAGAGTGAAGGGATAAAGGGGATGATTTGCTGAGTACAAATGTGAGTGGCTCACATTTGTCTGTAATCAGATACTCAGGAGGGTAAGATCTGAAGACTAAAGTTCAAAGCCAGACCACCAAAAAGCCAGAAGTGGAGCTGTGGCTCAAACAGTAGAACACAAGGTATGAATAAAGAAGTTAAAGGACAGTGACTAGGCCCTGAGTTCAAGCTCTAAAACTGGCACACACACTAAAAGGGGGTGAGGGAATTTTTAGCCAAGCCAACGCTGGAATGACCTGTCTTTGGTCAAGCACACGGTCAAGCACGTGAGTGCATATCTGGTGTTCTGCTTGACTTGCGGAAATAAGGTGGGAATCAATCCTTCAGACTCATGTCGTCAGATACATAAAAAGATGGCCCAGAGGGGAGAGTTAAATCCTTCAGATTAAAAAAAGAAAGTTCTGTGAATATACCCTGCTTTATAGATTCTGCCTTTGAAAAGTCTGTGGGTGTTTTATATGTAGGTATATATAGTTTTAAAACATAAGTTTTAAAAATTTAAATCCCTAAACATCAAAACTAAGATGAAACAAATGAAGCTAGCTACCAAGTAGGTCGTTTAACCACACACAAAAAGATATTACAGTAACTTTAAAACATGATGACTTGATTATCTTCTGGCACATATATTTAGCAATTGTTGTCTTTCTTGACTTTTGTTTTGTTTCAACCACTATAATTTCCCCTTAGCTTAAACTACTATACCACACACTCATATTCTGTAAGCCGCATTTGTACATTACAATGGATAGTGCAGGAAGGAAGTGCAGTTCAAGGAAGAACTTGACCTTTGTGAGTTCAAGAACTTCTATAAATATTGCTCCAAACAAGGCTGTTCTAGCCCAACTGGAGCACTTCCTTCTTGCAGAAACAGCTCTGGTCTGAGCATTCAGACTCCAGTACCAGCCAATGGCACTTCCTCTTTAGATGTTTGAGCTCAAGACCTGTATGACAACTATCTTAACTTTTTAATTTAAAGTTAAATTTCTTCATCCTCATGAGGTGCTGGGGATGGAACGCTTGGCCTTGTGATGTTAGAACAAATTCTCTTAACTGAACTACATATCCCCTTAGTCCATAACTTTTTTTTTTCTGGGCAGGAAGTGGGAGGGGTCAGTATTAGGGTTTGAACTCAAGAATCTCTACCACTAGCCTACACCTTCAAGCCTTTTTGCTTTATTTTTTTTAGATAGGCCTTATTTTCTTGCCAAAGTCAGCTTCAGACCTCTGGCTGAGGCCTTCTGCCTCCCAATCAGCTGAAATTGTGGTCTGTACCACCATGCTGGGCCTCTAACTTTAATATCAACTTTCTGCCCATATTTCTTCAGTTGCCTCCCAATGTTGCTAACTCTGATACTTTAAATATTCTTTTTTATCTTTTCAGAAAACATCTGAGGATTTTAAGGATTTAAACAACTGCCAATTGCATAAAAATATAACATAAAATATATAATCTGTTCTTTTTTTTGGAAAATAATTATTGCCAGTGTAGTTAAGAACTAAGATTTCTATGCTGTGTGCTGGTGGTTCATGCCTGTAATCAGGGTTTGAAGCCAGCCGAGCTGGCTTCAAAACAACTCAGAAAAAGCCAGGAGTGGTACTATGGTTCAAGTGGTAGAGGGCTAGCATTGAACAAAAGAAGCTCAGGGACAGCACTCAAGCCCTGAGTTGAATCCCCAAGATAAGCGCAAAGATTTATAATATAGAAAAAATATAAACATAAGCAAAAAAGTAAACTCCTACAAGTCTAAATTTGACTTAAAATATCAATATATACTTACATTTTTATTAATTTAATAAAAAGACTTCATTATTTTCCTATAAGGCCTAGAAAACTGAACAACATAATGATGATTAATAAGCATTCTTTGTGTTTGTGTGTGTGTGTGTGTGTGTGTGTGTGTTGGAGACTCCTAAATGCTTATACACACAATCTATTGTTGAGCTACCAGACTAATTAATTTCTATTATTTAAAGCTGATTTCATAACAATTAGAAACTTTATCCCCTCCAAAAAGGCCTGGTGTGGGCTTTAATGTGGCCTTCCCACATTAGAAAGAATTGTGGATGCTTTTGAAGAATTTTAATGAGAAGTGGCTATTGTTCACTTATAAAGTGAACCCTAAATTCCTGTGGTTTTTCCCAAAAATAAAAACAAAATAAAACAAAGACCACAGAAATTAGCCATGTGTCCTAATTAGTATAGCTATTAAACATTTCCTAATCAGGTGATAACTAGCTAAACAGTATTTAACCAGATTTAGTATCTTACTAGGTCTTCAGTTCTAAATCTGAGGAACTGTCTGGAAGAGTCATCCACAAATCCACAAGTAGACCAATACACTATACTTGGCAAATACTAACACCTACTAGACTGTTACAAGTTATCCATAGCAGCCTGATGTCTAAATTTAAGAAGAAAATAGAAATGTTCAATATGTTAAACTGAAGTAGATGAATCAAACTGGTGCCATCATGGCCACGTGATGGATGATGGGAAATTGGGTCTAATTGGCACCATCTTGTCTTCATGATGGAGGCAGGAAGTCTCACCTCCCAGGTGATAGATGTGCCTGAATTGCTAGAGGCAGGGGTGGGGACTTGGACAATATGTTATTGGACCTGCAGGTTTAGGGTGGTGAACTCTCAAGCTTCCTGTGACCTTGCCCCCTGACCTGACCCTAGTTAGGCCCAGATCAGCTCAGCTGTTGGTATGCCGTGCCCCATGTCCTGTCTCCTGCTGCTTCTCTGGTCACCATGGTGTCCTACTTTAGCTCTCCTTTGAGGTTGATCTGGTTTGTTGGCATTGTTTTTCTGTTTCTTCTTTCCTTTTCTGCTCTCAGTTTTCTAACAGTGGTAAGTATGTTTGTGGGCTTCGGGCCTTTGTAACAGGAATCTGCCTGCATTCAATGGCCTTCTAATAGACTCTCCCAATTCTACCTCTCAAAATGTGGCTTCTCTGTTTTCCCGCCACATAACAAAACCAGGCATGGTGGTGCATGCCCATAATCCCAGCCCTCAGGAATTTGAGGCCAGTCAGTTAGTGATCTCATGTCAAAAGTACACGAAACAAGGCTGGCACAATGGCTGATGGCAGTAATCCTAGCACTAGATATGGGGATCTCAGCTGGAAGCCAGCCCAGGCAAATAAAGGTATGAGAGATCCTATTTCGAAAGGCAAACTAGGCCATCATTCTTAAACAGTTGGGCACTGGTGGCTCCTGCCTGTAATGCTAGCTACTCAGGAGGCTGAGATCATGGCTCAAAGCCAGTTAAAAGCAGGACTCTTCAATTAACCAGCAAAAAACCAGAAGTGGAGCTGTGGCTCAAGTGGCAGAACACTAGCTTTGAGCAAAAAAGCTCAGGAAAGGGGCAGAAGCCTTGAGTTCAAGCCCCAGGACAAGCACTAAATTATGAAAAAAAAAAAAACAAAAAAACAAAAAAACCCAACGATGAAAGAAAAAAAAAAGAAGAAAAGGCTGAGGATGTGGTGAAAAACAGAATGAAAGAGGAAGTGACACTGTACAAAGGAAATATACACATTACCTGACTTGTGCAACAGCAACACCTCTATACATCAGCTTTACAAAAAGAAAATTGATAGGGTATGCCAAGGCACTGGGGGTCCACATCTCTAACCTACTTTAGAAGGCAAGATCTAGAGGATCAGGGACATGTCAGGCAGAAACATTTACTAAACTCCATCTCTCCATCTCAAAATTAACTCAGCTTAGCAAGCACAATGTCCTGAGTTCAAGCCCTGGTACTACACTCTCTCTCCACAAAAAAAAAAAAAAATCAACAAACAAAACCTCACAAAAAACAAGTATTTGTAGTGTGGGTTAGAGAAGTAGAAAAGAAAGATACCATGGGGTATCTAAATCAAAGAGCTTGTACAATATTGCCAAATAAAGCTTTCAAAGTAATACCATTATTACCATTATTATATGTGTTTTTGTAAGAGGCGGGGTCGTATCACATAGCCCTGGCTGGCTTGGGATTTCCAGGCTACTCTTGACCGGGGCAAGGCTGGCTTTAATCTCCCAACTGTTGATATCTCAGGCATATGCCACATGCCACTACACTCGGCCAAAAAGACTTTCTTTAAAAAAAAAAATTAATACACGCTAACTGAGTACAATGAAATGAAATAATGCTGAATATACAATAGTGTTTCTCAATGGCGGAGGAAGCCAGGACATGGGAGATGGAACCAGGCAGGGGCTTCTGCTCTGAATTGTTTGATTTCCTAGTTGAATTATTCATTATTGCTTACTACACCAAGATGAAAGGTCTAAAGTGTGGCTCCTGTTAGGCAGAATCCTTCAGTATTTTTGGCTGCATCATAATGCACAGAAGCTTGAGATTTATATACTTACCTGATTAGATTTTTCTACTGTACTGCTGGGAACCTCAGTAGTGTCCTTCACGAAAAAATTATCTATGATGTGTCTCTCTGCACATTCTTGGCTGCACACTGGACATCGGATAACTCCAACTGGGGAAGACAAAACTGCATTCTAAGTTTTAGTGCAAATACATTGAGTATTAAACCAGTACATGTCTTCTAAAGTGTAATCTGTTTCTAATGATTTCCATGTTTTTTAAATTATACTTTCTTCCTTGCACGTGCTAGGCAAGTGCCTAGCACTTTAAGCCACACTTTCAGCCCATAAATCCTCCCCATCTTAAATGTCATGTTCTCTCTCCAAGTAAATATCCCCCTGGCTACTGGTTTTACTGTTTAATGACTTCTTTAGCATTGGTTTTCAAACAGGAATGTAGAGAATGATAGGATTTTACAAACAAGGAATTTTTAAGTGAAATGCATTAAGAACAAACACAAAGTAATCCAAACATCAATTTTATATGTATATATTAAACAACAAACAAAATTTTTAATTAAACCATGCCAGGTGCTTGTGGTTTACACCTGTAATCCTAGACACTCAGGAGGCTGACATCTGAGCATCACTGTTTGAAATCAGTTTGGGCAGACAAATCTGAGATTCTCATCTCCAATTAACCATCAAAAAGCCAGAAAGGGAAATGTGACTCATGAGGCAGAGTGCTAGCCATGAGCAAAAAAGCTAATGGCAAGAGGTCTCTAGCCTGAATTCAAGCCTGACACAGAAGAATAAATAAGCAAAAACAAAACTAAAAAAAGTTTAAAGATTTGAAATTATTTTAAAAGTTATTACATTCAAAAACATTAAAAATTGGGCTGGGAAAGTGGCTCAGTGGTAGAGTGCTTGCCTAGCATGCATGGGGCCCTGGGTTCAATTCCTCAGTACCTCATAAGCAGAAAAAGCTAGAAATGGCCCTGTGGCTTAAGTAGTAGAGCACTAGCCTTGAGTTGAAGAGCTGAGGGACAGTGCCTAAGCCCAGAGTTCAGACCCCATGACCGAAAAAAAAAAATAATGAAGACATCTTCATGTTCACGATGGCAAAAATGCGAATGTTCCCCAAACATGGGCCACTCACCTAATAAATGAGATTTAACCACAAACCTAACAGTTGTTAAGGTGGTACTTAAGCAAAGGGACTGTTGAGATGCCTTGTGGAAGGTCACAAGGTCATTGGAGGTGTGCCCTGGACAGAGGATGTGTGATCCCAATATGTGCATATGAAATATTGCATCAGTACTAGACATTTACAGATATTTTGGGCTATTAATCCCTAAGAAAATATAGTATAGCATAGCATAGTAGACTGTACTGGTTAGTACAAATATTCTAGAGATTATTAGTTAAATATTAAGGAAGGATGATTGAAGGCTACATGGAAATAGTATGCCATTTAATATGAGACTTGACCATCTTTGGATTTTGCTAAATGACTGGAACTTATTGCCCCAGATAATGAAAGATGACTATAGTTAGAATAATCAGGAGTATGTGTTACTGACAACAGGAACAGACAGAACAGAATAGAAAACCTGAAACAGACTCATACCAGTATTTTCAACCAATGGTTGGTAGAACTGCAAAGTATCCTTATACTGACAAGTATAAAAGTATCCACAAATTGAAGACTCAACACAGAAGTCAATTTCCCACAAATTGATCTATTGGCTGATACATTCCCATCAAAATCCCAACAAGACTTTTTGCACTTGTAGACAGGTTAAATATTTTCTATAGAAAGGAAAATGGCATTAGAATAGCTAAATCAATTTTGAAAAAAAAGTGACAATAATCACAACATCCAATTTTTGAAATGTATATAAACATAATAATTGAGACAGAGGGAGACTGGGGAGGACACAAAAATAAATGGGGCAGAATAGAAAACCCCCCAAAGAAACTCATAAGGAAGCCAAGCTGGTTTCTGACAGAATGTGAAGGCAATTTAATGGAAGAAAGTCTTTTCAATAAATTGTACAGCAACACCTGGGTAGTCCTAGGGTAAAAAGCTGAACCTAACTGAAATGTCACACTTCATACAAGTTTAACTTAATGTACATCAGATTTAAATGTAAACTATGGAATTACAAAACAATTAGAAGAAAATTGTGGGGAAGTGTTCTTAAACATAACACAAAAAGGGGCTGGGAAGGTGGCTCAGTGGTAGAGCGCTTGCCTTGCATGCATGAGGCCTTGGGTTTGATTCCTCAGCACCACATAAACAGAAAAAGCCAGAAGTGGCGCTGTGGCTCAAGTGGTAGAGTGCTAGCCTTGAGCTGAAAAGCTGAGGGACAGCGCCCAGGCCCAGAGTTCAGGACCCATGACTGGACCCAAAAAAACAAAACAAAAAAACATAACACAAAAAATACAATCAATAAAAAATACTAGAGAACCTGATCATCAAAATTAATAACTTTTTTGCTCTATAAAAGTATAAGGAAGATGAAAAGACACACACACACACACACACTGGGAGAACATATCTGCAAATTTTGTGCTTGACAAAGGATCAGGTTTATATTATACAAAGAATCTCACAATGCAACAGCAAAAATAATGAGCAATGGGCAAAAGACATATTTCACTGTGGCAAATAAACTCATGCTAAGTTGCTCCAAATATTACTAGCTGCTGGCCAAATGTAACTAT
Source organism: Dipodomys ordii (assembly GCF_000151885.1). NCBI lineage: Eukaryota > Metazoa > Chordata > Mammalia > Rodentia > Heteromyidae > Dipodomys > Dipodomys ordii. The sequence goes on along the minus strand of NW_012267272.1, from coordinate 5,820,700 downwards.
GACCACAGTAAAATATCACTACATACTTATTAGAACAGCTAAAAATTTTTTTTTAAATGAGGGTAATAATCAAACAGGCAAAAATGTGAACGAACTGTTTCTTATAAACTGCCAAAAAAAGTCAAACAGCTGCTGCTTTAATAGTTTAATACATAAGTTTGCCATATAACTCAGCAAGTGCATTCCTGAGTATTCCAGAGAAATATACTTAAGTCCTGAAAATGTTCATGATTAAAAAACAGGTATATCTATACCAAGAAATATTAATCAGTGGTCAGAAGCCCGTGGCTCATGCCGGTAATCCTAGCTACTCAGGAGGCTGAGATCTGAGGTTCATGGTCCCAAGCCAGCCTGGGCAGAAAAGCGTGAAACTCATCTCCAATAAACCACTAGAAAATCAGAAGTAGCTTTGTGGCTCAAGAGCACTACTACCCTTGAGCTGAAGAGCTGAAGGACAACACACAGATCCAGAGTTCAAGCCCCATGACAGACAAAAACCAAAACCAAAACAAAACATAAAAAACCAAAATATTAATCAGCATATACATCAACTGGATGGATCTTGGGAGCATCAGTCTGAATGGAAAAAAGCCAATTTTTAAAGGTCCCTTGCAAAAGACTTCACTTACACATTTTAGTAAAATGACAAGACTTAACAGGTAACAGGACAAAGTTGGAAGGAATTATCAATGGGGATGGGAGGGAGAAGGTGGAAAGGAAAGCTCTTGTGGTGTATTGTGGAGTATTGGCATGGTGATGTGAAGATGAATTATTATTCTGAATTATTAAAGATACTGCAGACTATTTGATCTCAACTAAGTAGAACATCATGGAGAGATGGAATGTTGCATGATTGGAGCCAAAATCATCTGGGTCCACCTTAGGCATTCATAAAAGTGGCCATATACTTTGAACCTTTTATGTGACAAATTTTTCATGACTATTAGGGTAAACCTCTCAGGATATACTGTTAAGCTTGTTTGCTACACCGTATGATGAAAAGCAGATTGCCAATTCTAAAAGCTATTAATGCTCTAACATCTGGACATTTTTTGTGGGGGGTGGGGTGGGGGGCTGGTTCAGAAGCTTCAATGCAGGTCCTGGTGGCTGTTTCTGTGCTTTTGTGTGTAAAGCTAGCACTCTACCACAGATCTACTTCTGGCTTTCTGGAGGTTAGCTGGAGATGAGAGTCTTATGAACTTTACTGATCCTCAAATCTCAAACCATAATCCTCAAATCTCAGCTTCCAGAGTAGGTATGACTACAAGTATCAGCAGCCACTGGTGCTTGGCAACTTCTGGAATTTATAGAGAATATTTTCCAGCACTCTACCAAATGTCCTCATTAATTTATTTGGATTATGGACTTTTAATTTTGCCTTTTTTTTTCTGGTCCTGGGGCTTGAACTCAGGGCCTGGGTTCTGTCCATAAGCCTCTCTTTGCTCAAGGCTAGCCTTGAGCTGAAGAGCTGAGGGACAGCGCTCAGGCCCAGAGTTCAGGACCCATGACCAACCAAAACAAACAAACAAAAAGAAAACAACAATGTTTGTGACAGTATTTTCTATAAAAGCCCTCAAGAAGCTGGATGCCAGTGGCTCACGCTGTAATTCTAGCTACTCAGGAGGCTGAGATCTGAGGATTGAGGTTTGAAGCCAGTCTAGGCAGGTAAGTCCATGAGACTCTTACCTCCAATTAATGACAGAAAAAGCTGGAAGTGCTACTGCGGCTCAAGTGGTAGAGTGCTAGCCTTGAGCAAAAAGGAGCTCAGGGACTGAGCGCAGAAAAAACATCTTAAATGGAAAACAAGTTCCAGAAGAACACACATTGTATCTCATTACATTTCATAATAGGGGTTGGTGGTGTAGCTTAGTTGGCAGAGCATTTTCTTAGCATGTACAAGGGTTCTGAGTAGATTTGATCCCCAGTACTACAAAACAAAACTAAAGGGTCAAACCCAAATAAATTGTTTTATATTTTAGTGGCTACGCTTAGCAGAGAGGATGGGAGAAGCAGGTCTCCTTAAATATTAAGTCTAGCTTTCTGGAACTAAATAGCTTTTAAAAGCCAGAACAGAGGCATAAGCTGAAGACTTGCTAGTGCCCTCGCACTGAGACTCGAAGAGTCTAAAATCAGTCACCCTCACAGCACCTCAGCTCCGGTGAGGTAAGTGTTGCCGTGAACTGCCAATGGGCACATATACCAAACAGCAAATCTGGGATTTGAATCCTCTCTCATGTCCTATCTGGTACAGATTTCTAGAGGCAAAAATTTAAATAAAAACACAGGTTGGTTCAAGGTTTATCTCAGTGATAGAACATATGCAAACTCCCCAGCACAAAAAAAACAAAACGTAACAACAAGAAAAGACAGGGCAAAACAAGACCAAAAACCGTCATGGACTTTACAGACCTAGATTAGTCTTATTGCTTACAATATTGACATAATCTTTTGAGTCTGTTCTGTAAAACAGTAACACATAACAATCAAAACAATGGTTAAAACCGCATTTGAAACCTTGCTGTGTTCTAGTAAATATTTCACAGTCATTAGAACAATTTTGAGGCAATGATATGCATAAATGCATATGAAGGCTCTATAATCTGGATCAATACCTGGTAAATCTGTATATTAAGTCCTGTACCCTTTAACTAAAATCAGATGATAAGTGTTGACTTTTTCCAAAAGGACTAGCATGACCTCATCTACTAGACACCTCCTCCAAGATTGATCTACCAATGCTTTAAATAAATTCAGAGTCATAGATATACCACCACCTAAGAAGGAACAACAAAGTAAAAAAGTCAGTGATTCTCAAACTTGCACATCTACCTGAACTCCATTCTCAAACCATAAGTGTACCTTTCAGTACAAAAACAAACAAAAATGGAAAACTAAACTTTACACAGCAAACACATTAGAGCCCGAGTTAGGGGAAGCTATCCTTCCCCATACTATCCTAGAAAACGGTGGAACTGCCATGGAGACTTAGACAACTCCCCTTTTTGAAAAGGGAAAAATCTGAAATCAGACAGGAAAGCAGGGTGTAAACTTTAAAGAAAAATAGTAAAGCAGAGGCTATAAATGGTTTCTCTTACCAAACAGTTGGAATTCAGAATATGTGCTGGAAACAAACTAAACAAGGAAACCAACTGTTTATTAAGTTGGAACTAACACTGCCTGCATTTTAAAGGAAAAGAGCTGTTGATTATATATGTTCATTACCCTTCTAAATTTAAGTTTCTGTGTTGAGTGGAATCACAAAGCCTGTTTGGATCTAATTATAAGGTCATAAAACATAACTGCTGTAGGAAATTAATGATAGCTCCCTAATTACAACCTTAAAAAGTAACTGGATTCAAAATGAACTAACTAGCATGCACTTTTATTCTTTTTCCTACAAATCAAATGTTATAAGCTTTAGGGTTTTGCTATATGACAATGATCTGCTAATTCCTTTTTTTGTAAAGTTTTAGTTTCTAAACCTCTACAGGACTTAGGATTGGTTAGCCCCTCTTTAGTTGTGCAGTTCTACAAATCAATAAAAATTGTGGTATGGATCACAGACATAAGAGTTAAATACTCATGAGGCTGAGATCTGAGGATCATGGTTTGAAGATAGCCGGAACAAGAAAACTCCATGAGACTCTTACCTCCAATTAACCACTCAAAAACTGAAGTGGCACTGTGGCTCAAAGTGGTAGAGCGCCTTGAGTGGAAGAACTCAAGGACAGCGCCCAGGCCCTGAGTTCAAGCTCCACCCAGGATGGACAAAAAAGAAAGAAGAAAATGAGTTAAAGAATCAAACCATGAGATGGATTTCTTAGCGTCTATTGCATCTGTCTGTTTCTCTGTATCTGTTTCTTTCTCACACATATACACAATTTAGAAAAAGGAGAAAATTTATAAGATACAAATCAGTGCTTTGGCAAGGTCCTTTTATACATGCTGTATGTACATCTCTTAGCAACAATAGTATGTTGTCAGAAATGTGTCATTAGAGCTTTGTCATTGTGGAATCATAAGGTATACTTATAAAAACTAAGATAGTTGCAAAATCATTATATAACTTTAGAAACTGCCATTGTTTCTGGTCTTTCATTGACCAAAATGTTATGCAGATCATGACTGTATAAGAAAGGAGCCAAGTAAATGTTCAAGTAAATGTTAGCTATGAGAAACCTCCTTACATTCTTATTTTTGAGATGTTGGGTATCTAATCCAGAGTGTCACAAGTGCTAGGCAAGTGGTTTACACCTAAATTACACAACTAGCCTAGAAACCTACTTTTAAATATACACAGAGAGGTTAAAGAGAAATAGTATGGGTAAATACACATTCTAACAAAAAGAGGCTGGGAAGGTGGAGTGCTTGCCTCACATGCATGAGGCCCTGGGTTCAATTCCTCAGCACCACAGGCAGAAAAGCTGGAAGAGGCGCTGTGGCTTAAGTGGCAGAGAACTAGCCTTGAGCTGAAGAGTTGAGTCATTTATGCTCATGGCAATGGCAATACTCCAAATGGTTTCAGACAGAGTTGGTTCTCAGACTTTCTTACATTTTCTCAAGAATAACTGTGGAATGTGCCAGTGAGTGATGAGTACCTTGAGATAAGTAGGAGTTGGTAGTAACATCCCATTTTCTGCTGTCTCCCTCACAAACAGGTTGTTCTTCAATATTTTACACCAGTGAATCATGTTGACACTGGGTTTTTTTTCCCCCTGACACGGACAGCTCTGCCAAGGCTAATTCTGCCACCACCAAGAGGAATTGCTGAACCTGGGTTTTAAAACCCAAGAGAGAAGCTGCTTACCTGCCCCTTTGTACAAAGACAAATCTAACCTAGGCTGAGTTTTCCTAATCCTTCGGTGGACTAGTCTGCAAATGTGTGCTTAGTTCTACTGTTCTGATGCCTATCTGTGAATAAAAAACCCATCTCATGAAATATGTGGTTTGAGTCTGTCTCACTAGACTTCAGCAAGTGATTAAAAAATGTAATTTAAGATATGATGAGCAAGGCTGGGAATGTGGCTTAGTGCTAGAGTGCAGTACCACAAAAACAGTCAGAAGTGGCTTTGTAGTTCAAGTGGTAGAATGCTAGCCTTGAGCAACAGAAGCAGCTTAGGGCCAGTGTCCAGGCCCTGAGTTCAAGCCCCAGGACTGGCAAAATAAATAAATATTAAAAAAAAAAAAAGCCGGGCATGGTAGCTCATGCCTTAATCCTAGCTACTCAGGAGGCTGAGATCTGAGGATTGCAGTTCAAAGCCAGCCCAGGCAAGAAAGTCTGTGAGACTCTTATCTCTAATTAACACTCAGAAAACCAGAAATGGCACTGTAGCTCAAGTGATAGAGTGCTAGTCTTGAGTTGAAGAGCTGAGGGACAGTGCCCAGGCCCAGAGTTCAAGCCCCACCACTGACAAAAAGAAAAAAAAGAGAGTAGACTTCAAACAAGGACACACACTAGAGAACACTGCTGAATGATAAAGGGGTTAATTCTTCAAGAAGATGTAATCCTATATGCAAATAAACCTAATTAACAGAACTTTACAGTAAGGCACACACACACACAGAAAAGAAAAAACAGACAAATTCATATTATAATTGACAATTTCCACTGTCTTCTCAATAATCAATATACCAGTTGAAAAAAATCAAGTGATATAGAAGACTTGAATCAGATCTTGACCAACCTTTAAGGAACATGCAATGTCAGCAGAAAATAAAACATGTTGTAAACAATAAAATATATTTTAGAAGAACTAAAAACATACAATGCTCCATGACTAAAATGAAATTAACTTAGAAATCATAACAGACAGAATTAGAAAATCCTCAAATATATGGGAATTATACAAATTCCTTCTACATAGTTCATTTGTTAAGAATAGTTATAAATCTGGGGCTGGGAAGGTGGCTCAGTGGTAGAGCGCTTGCCTTGCATGCATGAGGTCCTGGGTTCAATTCCTTAGCACCACATAAGCAAAAAGAAAAAAACCAGAAGTGGCACTGTGGCTCAAATGGTAGAGTGCTAGCCTTGAGCTGAAGAGCTGAGGGACAGCGCCCAGGCCCAGAGTTCAGGCCCCATGACTGGACTCCCTCCCCCCCCCCAAAAAAAAAGAATGGTTATAAATCTGACTTAAGCTTCTATCTCAAGAAGCTAGGTAAAGAGCAAATTAAGTTTAAAGAAAGAAAAAACCAGTAAGGAGCAGAAATCAATAAAAAAAAGAAAATGGAAAAACAGAGAGGAGGAAAAAAATCAATGAAACCAGAACAAGTTCTTAACAAGTCAATAAAAATTAATAACATAGAAAGAAAAATTACCAAAATCAGAAATATAAAAAGTAGGGCCATTTCTTCAGCTGCCATAGATCATATAAAGGTAGTAAGGGAGTATTATGAACAACTTGATTAAGTGGCTTCATCCTTAGACAAATAATTACTCAAATTTCTGGAAAAAAAGGAAAAAACTTACATAGGCCTATCTCAGTAAAATAAATGGAATTTGTAATTAAAAACTTTTCCACAAAGATAACTCTAAACCCAAAGAGCTCCACTGTTAAATTATAATAAATTCTGAAAGAAGACACCATTGCTAACTAAACTCTATTAGAAAAGCCAGAAAGAAACACTTTCCAACTTTTGAGACCAGTATTACCATGCATGGCACTAAAATGAGAGCTAGTCACTATAAAGACAGATAATCAGAGGGTGAACAAATGCAGCAGTGGTACTCACTGGACACTATGCTGAAACTGAACTATGATACAGGGGACGATATGGGAGCAAAGGAGTGACATTGTCCAACTTTACCTGACTTAGGTAAGTTTAACCCCTCTGTACATCCCCTTTATAATAACAATTAAAAAAATTTAAAGATAATTAGAGATCAATAACTCATGAACTAATATTTTTTAATCATGAACAAAATATTAGAAAGGCAAATACAGAAATATATGTAAAGGATAATTACATGAGCTCCCAGTACTTGGAGACTAAGGAAAAAAGATACAGAATTTGAAGCCAACCAGGCTACATAAAGAATGAGTTCAAGCAGCATGAAGTACATAGGGAGATTCTCAAGAAAACAAACAAAAAGACCAAGGATCTATCTCAATGGTAGAAGCAAAGATGCCCATGCTCTTCATTCCTATTTAAAGCTATTTTGATGAGTACAAAAAAAGCAAGTTAAAAAATGCCAATGGATTGAAAGAGACATAAAACTCTATTCACAGCCAATGATACGGTACATGTTAAAAAATCTTCAAGACTCCACAAAAGACTGTATGAAATAGGGATAATTTAACAAAGCATGTGCCAGACCTATATAGTGAAAACCACAAAACAAAAATTAATGCAGATCTAATTAAAAGATACATTAAAGATGTTCTTGGATTGGAAGACTCAATATGGCTGAATTCTCCAAAACTCCAATCCCCATTAAAATCTCCTCAGGCTTTTGTAAAAATTGACAAATTGATTCTAAAATTATGAAAAATAACAAATTAAAGGATTTATGCAATGTGATTCCAAGACTTAGTATAAAGCTAGAGTAATGAAGACAGGGAGGGGCTGGGTATGGTGATACAAGCCTATAACATACCAGTATTTGGGAGGCTGAGGGAAGAGTAGAATCGTCAAAAAAACAACAACAACAAAAAAAACCAAGGGTGAGGCTCTAAGGTCCAAAGATCAATCCTTAGTATCAGCAAAAAAAGAAGAGTGGTATTCAGATGAGATTAGAAATGCACATAAGAGAACAGAATAGAATCCAAAAATAGGTATATACATAGAGAATGTATAACAAGTCTTTAATCAGAGTCTCAAAGAAATCTGTAGAAAATAATAAATTCTACAACATTTTCAGAATGAGTGAATCCAAAATAAAATAAGATGTATTATACAAATCTTAAAAGCAAAGAAAATGGATGGCTTCTCAGGAAAATAAAAAAGATGAAAACCAGATAGCCAACATCTTTCCAGCAACAACAAAGGAAATCAGTGCTATCTTCCAAGTGAGAAGAACCTGTGGGCCAGAATCTTAAACTCAGCAGAAACTAAAGATTCAATAAGATTCTCTAGTTTAAAAACAGACAGACTTGAGAAGAAAACCAACAATATACTGTGATGTTGCCAATTTGATAGATTTTTTTTTTAGGTTCACAAGTTCATTTACTTTTAGGTTTAGATTTCCCTTTTTCATAAAAGTAAAAATGCTGATAGAAGCTTACTTATAAATACATAAGCCACTTACATGAGCTCAAAAGTTTAAAAAAAAATCACTCAGTTCCAAGTGCTACTTTACTTCAATTAAACCTTGTTTTCAAATTTATTCTTCCTAGACCTTTTCTTTTCCTACAAGTTTCTGTACACAAACATTTTTCTTTTCTTACATGAAAAGGTAGACATAGTATGTATGGTCTTGGTACTCTTGTTTACTTAAAGCTTTTTCTGATAGCCATTTTTTTTTTTCTTGTCGGTCATGAGGCCTGAACTCTGGGCCTGGGCGCTGTCCCTCAGCTCTTCAGCTCAAGGTGAGCACTCTACCACTTGAGCCACAGCGCCACTGCTGACTTTTTCTGCTTATGTGGTGTTAAGGAATCGAACCTAGGGCCTCATGCATGCAAGGTAAGTACTCTACCACTGAGTCACCATTCCAGCCCCTGATATTCATTCTTATCAGTAAATATAAACCTACTTTTTGCTTTCCTCACACTGTGTAGATTGTATCATATCATGGTTATACAGCAAATGTCCTCTGATGGATATTTCCAATCTTTTGCTATTACAAATAACATAATGAGTACTGTCTACATGACTCTTCATAAACAGCAGATGTATATTTAAAATGGATTTCTAAAAGCCAGGGGCCAGTGGTTTATGCCTGTAATCCTAGCTACTCAGGAGGCTGAGATCTGATGATCTCTATTTAAAGCCAGCCCAGCAGGAAAGTCTGTGAGATTCTTATCTGAGATTTCACTCAGAAAACTGGAAGTGTCACTGCACTCAAGTGGTAGAGTGCTAGCCTTGAGCTGAAGAGGTCAAGGACAGCACCCAGGTCCAGAGTTCAAGCCCCATGACTGATCAAAAAAAAAAAAAAAGATTTCTACAAGTGGGTCAAATGATAAAAGGCCCTACAATATTTTAGAAATTATATGTATTTTCATTAGAAATGTATGCTATTCTATTTCTTAAAGTCTCAAAATACATTGATAAATTTTTGAACTACTGCCTGATAGGTAAAAAAGTTATCTTGCCAAGTTTTAATTGGTATACTTCTTATTGTAAGATTTAACATCATTTTTGTGTGTGAAGCCATCTGCCTTTGTAATTAGGGTACTATTGTTTTCTTTATAAAGATGTATTTATTTATGTGGGAACCCTAGAGCCCTGTGGTGACTGACTGGCTGTCCTTCTGCAGTAATCCTGTCAAAAGACAGTAATGAATGCCTGAGAGTATTTATCTTAGCACTTTTGGACATTGCTATCTACCTGGGACTGTGCCCCTTTTGTTTATTTACCCTGGGGACAATCTGAGCATAGAAATGTACACCTCCTGATATTACTATCTCTACTATCTCTGTCAGATTCACTCCTTGCTCCTAGGTGAAATAAAGGATTATTTTACTGCATGAGCATTTCTTTATCAATATTCCCTGTATCTGCTGGTCAGAAATGGTATACATTTCCATAATCTGAAAGTAATTGAGAGGTACAACATTAGAAGATTATCAATGCTAGCCGGGTGCTGGTGGATTGTGCCTGTAATCCTAGTCAGGAAGCTGAGATCTGAGGATCACAGTTCAAGGCCAGCCCACGCAGTCAAGTCCATGATTCTCTTATCTCCAATTAATCACCAGAAAACTGGAAGTGGCGTTGTGGCTCAAGTGGTAGAGTGCTAGCCTTGAGCTGAAGAGCTGAGGGACAGTCCCAGAGGTCAAGCTCTACTACTGGCAAAAAGATTATCAGTGCTACAAATGTAAATGAGAAATCAAATAAATCACTTCTTTGGTTTCACAATTATTTCAAATCAATGTAGCAATTCAGTGAATCAGTAAACTTAAAGCAACTGGTATGTCCAGACCAAGGGGAAAGAAAAAAAAAGAGTAGCAAATCAAATCATAAAAGATGTGTAAAGAATAATATCACTTGGTTGGGAATGTGGCTTAGTGGCAGAGGGCTTGCAGTTCCTCAGGACCACATAAACAGAAAAGCTGGAAGTGGCACTGTGGCTCAAGTGATAGGGTGTGCCTTGAGCAACAGAAGCCCAGGGACAGTACCCAGGCCCTGAGTTTAAGCCCCAGGACTGGCAAAATAAATAGATACCACTAATAATACCACTAATATTACAGGCTCACTCTATAATCACAGCTACTCAGGATTCAAAGTCTCCCCTAAAAGGAAAAATCCATGAGACACATATCTTCAATTAACCACACAAAAAAAGCTGGAAGTAGAGCTGTGGCTTTAGTGGTAGAATACTAGCCTTGAGTGAAAAAGCTCAGGGACAATGCTCAGGCTGAGTTCAAACCCCAGAACTGGCATAAAGAAAGCAAGAATCACCTCCCAGATTCTCTTCTTCACTTTATCTAAAGTGCAACTCCTGGGAGCCTTGTCTGTAATGTCCTCTCCAGAACTGTGAGTAAAGGCCATCCAGTTAATAAACTACTGTGGATCTCATCTGTCCAATGTTGTGTACTGTGTGTTCGGCCATACTCATTAAATCCTAAACCTACAGCAAGTTTCATATTTAGTAATGCAATGCTGAAAGCTTTTCTTTTGAGATCAAGAACCAAAGATATCTAATATGGTTTGTTTGATAGTTCTGTGATAATACTGTGACCCTGACTTCTGATTAACTGAAATACGGAGCAGGCAGGAGAGAGGGGGTAGGAGGAAAAGCAGGGGAAAGGGGGGAAAAGCAGGGGAGTAACAGTGTTTGAAAAGAAATGTACTCATTACCTTACTGTAACTCCTCCTTCGCACACCACTTTTACAATAAAGTAGAATTAAAAAACAAAAAAAACAAAAAGCAAAACCCTGAAGCAACTGCTTGCCCAGTGTGCTTCTTGCTTCTGTTGACTTATTGGTTGTGTACCATTCTGCAGAAGTTAAAAAAAAAGCCGGGTGCTGGTGGCTCACGCCTGTAATCCTAGCTACTCAGGAGGATGAGATCTGAGGATCGGCGGTTCAAAGCCAGCCCGGGCAGGAGAGACCGTGAGACTACTATCTCCAATAAACCACCAGAAAACTGGAAGTGGCGCTGTAGCTCAAGTGGTAGAGTGCTCACCTTGAACTGAAGAGCTGAGGGACAGCGCCCAGGCCCAGAGTTCAAGCCCCACGACCGACCAAAAAAAAAAAAGAAGTTAAAAAAAAAAAGTGAGTTTTGCCAAGTAATTTCTGAAATTTGAGTCTCATTCCACTGTGGCACCTCAGATCTTAATGGGCATTTCCAATTTGAATATTTACCAGGAACAAAAGTGTACAATTAAAATGTTATGAGTGTGTATATGTAAATGATTTCTAATAACAACAAAACCTACTAAATACCTAAGAAAAATCCTAAGAGAAAACATGTAAAATCCCTGAGCTGCCTGAGAATGCTACTCAATGGCAGTGTTTGCCTAGACTTGTGTAACCCAGGTTCCATCCCCAGTACTTCCGCAACAACAAAATCCCCGTGAGCCTGACTACAAACGTTTAGTCATTAAAGAAAACATAAGCCATGTATCAAAGCCATGGCATATGAAACTCAACATTATACATATATAAACTCTGCTAAAATCAATTTATCAATTCCCCATATTCTAAATTAATACCTGATTATTTTTGTGGAACTTAAAGGGTTAATTCTGAAGTTTACATAATTCAAACAGTGAAGATATAATGAATAGGTGTTTCTGAGAAATGATCACAGTGGTGATAATCAGGAAGTACATATAATGGCTTATTTTATCAGCTATCAAAACCTACTATAAAGCCAGGTATGGATGCTTCATACCTGTAATCTCAGCTACTGAAGGTTGAGAATCTAAGGATCATGGTTCAAGGAAAGCCTAGGCAGGAAAGTCTATTGAAACACTTATCCCCAATTAACTACCAAAAAGCTGGAAGTGGAGGTGTGGCTCAAGTGGTAGAGTGCTAGTTAGCCTGTTCAGGAACAGTACTCAGGCTCTAGGTTTGGGTACTAGAACTCACACACAGACACAGACACACACACAAATCTGCTACAGCCAGGTTCTGATGGAGGGGGGGGGGGGGCTCAAGCCTGTAATTGTAGTCTTAGATACTCAGGAGACTGAGATCTGAGTCTCACAATTTGAAACCAGCCTGGGCAGAATAGTTTATGAGACTATTTCCAATTAACCAGCAAAAAGCCAGAAGAATGGAGGTATGCTCAAGTGGTAGAGTGCCAGCTTTGAGCATAAAAGCTAAGTGTCTAGAACCTGAGTTCAAGTCCCAGTACTGGCACTCATGTGTGCGCGCACATGCACACACATGCATGCACGCACACACGCATGCAATAAGATGATTAAGAGAACTTTCAGTAAAATTCACAACTGTGTTTCAGAGCATATCACAATTGTTTTTCTCAATCAATGTCATTCTCGAAATGTCTGCAAATGTTGTGCAAAATGTTTGCTTAGTTTTTTAGGTATTTATCACTAAAGTAAATCAAACTTTCTAACAAGAATACAAATTCCTAACTGGGTATTGGTGGCTCACACCTGTAATCCTAGCTACTCAGGAGGCTGAGATCTAAGGATCATGGTTCAAAGCTAACTTAGGCAAGAAATTCTATGAGACTCTTATCTCCAATAAACTACTCAGAAAAAGCCAAAGTGGCACTGTGACTCAAGTGGTACAGCACTAGCCTTGAGCATAGAGAGGTAAGGGACAGAGCCCAGGGCCTGAGTTCAATTCCTTTCCTTATGTTCAAATATATCAGGTAATCTCTGAATTTTACATTTGTTTCCTCAGCTATATCCTCTGAAATCTGAAGTCCTTCTAGCTTTAATCTTTGTCAAGTTTACTACAAGCTTCCTTCCTGAAACTGATATAATTATACTGGGTATTCCTTTGTCTAACACCATTAAGATAATTAACTATATGTGTTACGACACATGAAATCTAAATAATTTCAAAATAACCACACTATTATAACCACTAGAGGTTACACAGAATAACCATAAGTGAAGCAATATTTCTTTCTATGCTTGACATAGCTTACCAAGAATGCTTTACAAATATAGTTATTTAAAATCAATTGAAACAATTTACATGTTTATAAAACAATCTCACTAATATATAATGCTACTCATTGGTTTTTCTTTTGGGAGGGGTTGGGAGATTGGTGCTTGGTTTCAGGCTAGTTATAAAGTAATTACATAGTTCTAAAGTCAATACAGCAATGTAAGTCACATTACAGGGGTCTAGTTTTCATCCCTAATTCTTCTGTTCTCTCCTGCCCCCACTGGTAGCCATTTTTATAGTCTTGTTTTTACCCTCACCCCCCACCCCCAGTCATGAGGCTTGAACTCAGAGCCTGGGTACTATACCGAGCTTTTTCGCTCAAGGCTAGCAGTCTGACATTTTGAGCCACTTCTGGTTTTCTGGTGGTTAATTGGAGATAATAGTCCCATGGATTTTCCTGCCTGGGCTTTGAACCATGATCCTCAGATCTCAGTCTCCTGAGTAGCTAGGATGACAGGTGTGAGCCATAGGCTCCCCGCTCCTTTTTAGTCTTTTACTTATTCTTCCACTACATCTTTTAAATACAAATGTATATTTTCTCTCTTTTTTAGTATTTTCTCTCTCTAAAAAGATTCTAAGAAGTATACACAGAAACCACACTTGCTATAAAAGGTAGCTAATAGCTGTAGTTCACACCTGTAATCTATGGTACTCAGGCGGCTAAGATCTGAGGATTGTCATTCCAGACCAGCCAATTAACCACCAAATGCTTGCAGTAGACTTGTGGCCATAAGTAAAAAAAGCTCCAAGACAATGCCCAGGCCTTGAGTTCAAGCCCCTGGACAGGTGCGTACACACACACACACACACACATAAGTAAAAAAAGCTCCAAGACAATGCCCAGGCCTTGAGTTCAAGCCCCTGGACAGGTGCGTACACACACACACACACACACACACACACACACACACACACACACACGAGATAGCAAATAAAACGAATTCCCCTGTACCTTGCTGCTTCCGTTTGACTACCCATCTTGGAATTCACACTATAATAAGAGAGATCTTTCTTTCTTCTCTAGTCAGTGATATATCATAGTTGACTCCAGCAGTCAGTTATTGCTTTTCACATTAAGCTTTCCTTATTACCAACTGTGTAGCAAAATATCCCTGGGCAAACATTGTTTTATATTTTTTCAATTGGATTTTTGAGATATATTCCTAGAAGTAGATACTATGTGTCAATGAGAAAGTACATTCACAATTTTGATAAACAGTGCCAAATCCTCTTCCATAGTTTTATAATTCTGCAGTCCCACTGGCAATCCAGTGATGTGCATTATATTCCTACAGTTTTATACATGTATAATGCCAAAATAGAATACAAGATCTATTTGAAGGACATATATATATTAAGTCTTTGTATCCCAAATAATTTTTCATAAATGTCTCATATATTTACACAGTATACTCTACTGTATGTAGTATATAACCATAAAAATCAGTTTTTGCTTAAGTCCTTGATAGCCTTATACAATTTTGCTTACTGGATCTTGAACTGAGACTATTATAATTCTCTGAGTGTAAATGTGTAATTCTTAATACTCCTGCAGCCTTTTTTAAAAAAGCAAACTGCAAAATGGTATTTATGTTAAAAAGTGAACTACCTGTATGCACACAATGTAAAAAGCACAATCCGTTCTGCATAGTAATTATCCATATACCTAATACTATATTCTCATTACGTGTCCCACCTTTTTAATGATACCTGGCCTGAATCCTGCCTTGTGTAATTTCAGAATTGTAAACCGAATTTTATTTGTCTACCATATCCTTGCCCAACTTCTTATTCTTTTCTGAATCTTTCAGTTTTGTGGTTACATCTTGTGAAGAGCGCAAAGTTGAATTCTGTTAGTTAACCTGAATTTTTTTTTCTCTGAACAGGACAATTATGCCTGTATACTTATATAAGTAACATAGTTTCATTCTGTCACAAAATACATAAATTATTCTGCTAGTGTTTTTAACTCCCCAACCTCTCTCCCCAAATATTATTTATTCTCATAATGACATTCTTAGACCCCTATTAAATAGTGCCTAAAGATACCATTATGGCCACTATAGAAATCAGCTCCTTTCCTCCCTCCATACTCTTTCCAGCTCATGTCCCTTAGCAACTATTTAAAGTACTAATATGCTTTGATGACCTGGTTCTTCAATCAAGGAGCCTATTAAACCATTTCTTGGTTGTCTGAAATTTGTTCTCTAATAGCTTCCTGAGGAAAGATTTGTGAACTGTTTTTTCTGCTCCTGAGCTATACAAATGAACATCATGTTATACCTCCTTGCTATCCCTCATCGCTATTAAACTCAGTTCTACAGTTAAACACAAGAATTCCCCACAGAACAACTTTCTGGTTATTTTGCTAGCATAAAATTTTTAGTTTTGGTAGGGCACTGGTGGCTTATACTTGTAATCCTAACTACTCAGGAGGCTGAGATCTGAGGATTGTGGTTCAAAGCCAGCCTGAGCAAGAAAGTCCTGCAATCAACCACCAGAAGACCAGAGGCTCTAGAGCTGTAATTCAAACTGATAGAATGCTAACCTTGAGCAGAAAAGCTCAGGGACAGAGCCCAGGCCCTGAGTTCAAGCCCCAAAACTGACAAAAAAACAAGAAAATTCTTAGTTTTTATATATAAACTCAGGGGGGCATGGTATCAATGTAAAAGTAAATTAAAATATGAACAAAATAGCCCAGAAATAAATCCAGACACAACATCTTATACTTCATTCTTATAAAAATGAGGTAGTGAAAGAATAGTCTATTAAAAACAGCGATATCTGTTGGGTATCAGTGACTCATGCCTATAATCCTAGCTAGTCAGGAGGCTGAGATCCTGTATCATTTTCACTTTAAAAACAAAACAAAAACATGTCGTTAATTTTAGGGAAACACATGATTGTTAGCATTGGTTTTGATTACTTGTTTAAGGAGTAGTCACCAGGTTTTGCCTTATGAGGATAAGTCCCTAAACCCTCTTAACAGTTAATAACTAACCTCCTAGGAGATACTTTAGTGTCTGAATATTAGGTTCACAAAGAACTCAGATTGACACTATTAATGATTCTTGCTTTCATCAGTTATTACAGTCATTGCAAAATTACAATCATTAAATCACTTCATTAGTTGATAATTGTACAAATGACATTTTCTTATTTATCATTAGAGATGTGTGAAAGTTTTCAATATGGTATAATCTACTTTACTCTTCATTCAATTCTTCGTTCAGTTCCTTTTAATTAATTTTGATAACAAAATTGTCCTAAGGCAGTAAGAACTCCCTCAGGTTCATACTTGTGTCCTTGGGATGGCCCCATGTTAAAAGTCTTCCTATTTTTGGGAGAAGCAGCCCTTTCCTTTATCTTGTATTTTTTCTGTGCCACCCTGTTTGTTTCTGAATGGAACTTCAGGTCTTTTATTTTGATGAAATTAATTTACTTTTTTCTGGATTGTTCTTTTGTGCCTTATCTAAGAAACCTTTATCTAACGTTTTCTCCATTGTTCTTAAATTTTCATAGTTTAAAATTTAGATTTGTGGCCCATTTGGAGGGTTTTTGTTGTTGTTTTGGTTTGGTTTTTTTTTCCAGTCCTGGGGCTTGAACTGGACACTGTCCCTGAGCTTCTTTTACTCAAGGCTAACCACTTGGACTGCAGGCACCATTTCTGGCTTTTCTGTTTATGTAGTACTGAGGAATTAAACCCAGGGTTTCATGCATGCTAGGCAAGCACTCTACCACTAAGCCACATTCCCAGCCCCCATTTGGAGTTTCTATATCAGATGTAACTACAATATAATTTTATACATGGATATTCAACTTTAAATATGTGTGTGTGTGTATAATGTTAACTGTTGTTATGATGGTATAACAAAGGGGTTGCCATTTCACAAGTCAGATGAGTACATTTCTTTTTGGACATCACCCTTTCCTTCACTTTCCCCTTCTTACTCCTACTTACAAGTTGCTTAGTTCATTTTCCAAATAGTGTGTTCTGAATACCATGACTATATTTGTTCACTCCTTCCTCCCTCCATTTTGGCATGCCCCTTGCACCCCACCCCAAGACAGAAAAAGAAAACAAGCAAAACCACCACCACCATGGATATTCAACTGGCCCACCAACCCGTGCTGCCCCCTGATGGCTCAGTCTGCACATGATCAGGAGAGAAACCACAATTTGAAAAGAGGAAGCTTTACATAAATTATTAATTATAGCAATGGAGTGGGCTAATATAAAGTACAAGAATGCTAAAGAATGTAGGTATAATATCAGATATGCTCATCAGCTTTGCCCCTCTATGTTACAGACACCACACCTAGGCTGAGCTTCCCCCCACCTCCCTGCATGTGAAAGGAGGGTCAGCTGAGGCTGGCACATGGACCTCTGTCTTCTTATCAGACCACTGGGTGTACAAACCACAAAACCACCAAAGAACTTCTCTGTCCCTGGGCTTCATCTAACTAAGCTCAATCCCTGGCTTGCCACTGCCCCCTCTGAGGTTTTTCTGGTTTTGCTTTGGGGGTTTGTATGTTGCAGTGTGTGTGTGGTACTAGGACTTGGACATTGTCCCTTACCTTTTCCTATACTGAAGACTGGCCCTCTACCATTTGAGTATACTTCCACTTCTGGCTTTTTGCTCATTAGTTGAAGAAAAGGACTTCATGGACTTTCCTGCTCTGGCTGGCTTTGAACAATGATCCTCAGATCTCAGCCTCCTCACTAGCTAGGATTACATGTATGAGCCACCATCATCCAGCTTATACTGTGTTTGCACAAGAGAATATCTTTGCACATGCCAAAATTCACCAACTATCACATTTAAGTACACACAAGTGTGTTAATCTTACCTCAGTGAAGGATTTTTGTTTTCTTTATGGTTAGTCATGGGACTTGAACTCTGGGCCTGAGCGCTGTCCCTCAACTCTTCAGCTCAAGGCTAATGCCACTTCGGGTTTTCTGAGTGTTAATTGGAGATAAGAGTTTCAGGGTCTTTCCTGCCTGGGCTGGCTTTGAACCTCGATCCTCAGATCTCAGCCTCCTGAGTAGCTAGGATTACAGGTGTGCGCCACCATGTCCGGCAGATTTCCCCCCGCCCCCACTGGAGACATATTGACATGTTTAGGTCATACTGTCTACAACTTATTCTCAAATGTTTAGAGGAAAAAAAAAACCAAGTATACACAAAGAAATAAATAAAATGTCAAATCCTCAAAATGTTTAATGGGTCTAATTTATACTTGAAGATCACCTAGCTTGGTATAAAAATCTCAAGTTATCTTCTCCTCCTGAAAATCTAAAAACCTTCTTTATTTATTGTCTTTAGGATTCAAATATTGATGTTGGAGAAGGCTTCATAGTCTGACCATTGTTAGGTAATCTAGTATATATTTTTTTTAATGGATTCCCTAAGTATGTTCTTTTCCTCTGAATCCTAGACTATGTTTTGGTAGTACTAACCTATTTCAATTCCTGTAAGGATGTGGTGTAATCCTCCCCTTTTTATTTTTCTGTAGTGTCCTGGGCTTGAACTCAGGGCCTTATGCTCAAGGCTGGCACACTACCACTTGAGCCACACATCTACCTCTGATTTTTTGCTTGGTAACTGGAAATAAGAGTCTGTTGGATTTGTCTTCCTGAACTGGCATCAAACTCAGTCTTCAAAGGTAGCTAGGATTACAGGAGTAAGCCCCCCTCCTTTTTAAGTGTTTTTTATTTTTTTTATTGTGAAAATACTGTACAGAGGGATTACAATTACATGGGCAAGATAATGAGTACATTTCTTATCAAGCATTGTAGCCTCCTCCTTTGTTTCCCCTGCCCATCCATTCCCATCCTTCCCCCGCGCACCAAAGTTGTAAAGTTCGTTTTCAACATAATGACTCGTACATCTCATTGTTGCAATGGGTCCACCTGTATCCCTATTTAAATGATTTGTTTTTCCCCTTCCCCTCCACAAATTATACCAACATCAAATACAGTGAAAGCAGGGGTTATACTGTGGGGGAGGGACATACAAAGCAACAAAGAAATCAGCTTACAAATGTGTTAAGAAACAATTGAATACATATCTTAGGGTTCATTTCCCTAACATCACCTTATTGGACCTTTTCTGCTTGACTCAGACATATACTAGATATTGCAAATAAGGGAAACCATGGGACCTATGTTTCTTTGGGCCTGGCTTACTTAATATAATTTTTTCCAAGTCTTTCCATTTCCTACAAATGGGGCAATGTTATTCTTTCTGATGGAGGCATAGAATTCCATTGTGTATATATACCACATTTTCTTGATCCATTCATCTACTGAGGGGCATCTGGGTTGGTTCCATATCTTAGCTATGGTAAACAATGCTGCAATAAACATAGTTGTGCTGGTAGCTTTAGTGTGGTCTTGTTTGTGATCATTTGGGTAAATGCCCAAAAGTGGGATTGCTGGGTCATAGGGGAGCTCTATGTGGAGTCTTTTGAGGAACCTCCATACTGCTTTCCAAAGTGGTTGAACAAGTTTACACTCCTACCAACAATACAGTAGGGTTCCCTTCTGTCCACATCCCCTCCAGCATCTGTTGTCATTAGAGTTCTTGATTTTAGCCATTCTAACCGGGGTGAGGTGGTATCTCAATGTTGTTTTGATTTGCATTTCTTTTATGGCTAGGGATGTTGAGCATTTCTTCATGTGTCTATAGGCCATCCTTCTTTTTAAGTGTTTTGAATCAGGGTCTTACTGGAACTGATCTAAACTCAAGATCCTCCTATCTCAGGTTCTTAAGGGCTGGGATTACAAGGATGTGCCACAACAGTTAGATATGTTGTCTTTTCCCAGCACATTTTATTTTCTAAGCTTATATTGTAGAAATGGATTTTCACTAGTCCTCTAAAGCATCCGGTCTATTTTTCAGAGTATCTTCATCCTTTTTATCTTTTGTTCTGTGTAATCCCTGAAGGGTAAAAGACTACATTGAGCACCTCCTACAATTTACAGTAAAGTTTTTATTTACTTATAACAGTGTAGCACTTAGGGAGCAGAAATACTTTAAGATAACAAGGGAGTAGAAATACTTTAAGATAACAAGATAACTTTCCTACATTTAGAGTTTCAGAGCTCTCTCAAGTTTTTATCATAGCATTCAAATCTGTGTACCTTAGTATAAACACTTCTCGCAACTGTTCGTTCCAATGTGTATCCCAGTCTTTGTCAGTTGTGGGGCTTGAACTCAAGGCCTGGGTGCAGTCCTTTAGCTCTTTTGCTCTAGGCTAGTACTCTACCACTTTGAGCCACAGTGCCACTTCTGGTTTTCTGGTGGTTAATTGGTGACAAAGAGTCTCACTGACTTTCCTGCCTGGGTTGAACCTTGATCCTCAGATTTCAGCCTCCTGAGAAACTAGGATTACAGGTATGAGCCACCAGCACCCAGCAGTCTTTTCTCTTCATTAGCAATTTCCTACTCTGGTCTACTTGTGTTAGTCTGCAGGAGTCTATTTGCAGTGTGAGGCTCTGCTCTTTCACCATTTCCAAGAACCACAAGGACTAGCTGTCCCAGCTGCCTCAGACTTTCCTATGACTTCCAGTACATATTCAGAAACCTGCACCTAATATACAACCCTCCTTGTTTCAACTATTACTGAGAGAGATGCTGCTAGCCTACTCTATTCTCAGGAGAAATTCTACTTTTGGGCTGTTGACTGTAGAATATTTGATTCTAGATGTCCCTTTGAAGCTGGGGCAGGGGGACTGGGAAGGTGGCTCAGTGGCAGAACGCTTGCTTTGCATGCATGAGGCCCTGGTTTGATTTTTCAGCACCACATAAGCAAAAAGAAAAAAGCCAGAAGTGGTGCTGTGGCTCAAGTAGTAGAGTGCTAGCCTTGAGCTGAAGAGCTAAGGGACAGCGCCCAGGCCCAGAGTTCAAGACCCACGACCGATCAAAAAAAAAAAAAAAGAAATAGAAAATACTCCCCCAAATAACAAACAAAACAAAACAAACCCAGGCACAGTGGCTCACTTTTGTAATCCTAGCCACTTAGGAGGCTAAGATCTGAGGATTGAGATTTGAAGCTGGCCAGCCAGAAGTCTCCATGAGACTCTTATTTTCAATTAACCACTCAAAAAACTGGAATCAGAGCTGTGACTCAATTGGTAGAGCACTAGCCTTGAGCGCAAAGAGGCTCAGGAATAGCACCCAAGGCCCTATGTTCAAACTCCATGCCCTACCAAAAAAAAAAAAAAATCACTTATGCAGAGCCTTTCTAATTTCATTGAAGTGTACTTAAGACTTTGTTTTATAAAAACAGAAATACACAAGAAATCTTCCTTAACTTCCTATTTCTATCACTTCTGGTGATCCCTTATATCTTTCCTCCCCTTCAGAAGTAAACTTTTCTAGAGTTGTCTGAACTTTCCAATTACATCTTTTTTTTTTTTTTTTTTGGGTCCGGTCGTGGGGCCTGAACTCGGGGCCTGGGCGCTGTCCCTCAGCTCTTCAGCTCAAGGCTAGCGCTTTTGAGCCACAGCGCCACTTCCGGCTTTTTTCTTTTTGCTTATGTGGTGCTGAGGAAT
>NW_012267272.1:5769793-5797897 GCF_000151885.1 Dipodomys ordii | reverse complement strand
CCCTTCCCATCTCCCACCCCCCCACCCCTCCACCCACCCCCACCACACACACTTTTTTATGGATCCAAACTCTAGTACTAGGATACTTGGTACAGAATATATGACTCAAAGGAATAAAATCAAGGTGAAATACATAATATTTAAATGTTACATTAATCATGAGAACCTTTCACTACTGTCAACTAATGCTCTAAGATACACTTCTGGCATGGTACACAATATAAGATGTCAATCAACTTCAGAGTCTTCTTGTTAATTCTGAAATTTTTAGGATCATTTTTTTCTTAGATTGGTTAAGATAATCAGTGCTATTAAGCCTCCCAGTAAGGCTGATAAGAGCCTATGCCGGGCCAGCTCTACCATGTCAGTGCTTTTGTGTTTACAGATGAGTATCATCTTTGTCATAGCTGAAAATGACACTTCAAAGATTCAAATAACTCAAGGCAGGTAGGGAAAAAAAATCCCAACTCCGTCATCTCCATATACCTGATAAAAATGAAACAAAAAAGGAGACAGCAAAGGTTATAGCATTCTATAGAGCATAATAATTTGTTGTCAGCTAATTACATGTTCAGGTCTCAGGAATGCCAAGTAGCCATCTACTACACACACTGGAAAGTCATATAAGATGACTAAGTCCTGGGGTTAGGAACAAAGCTCACGTGGTGGAACACAAGCACAAGGCCCTAAATTCAATCCCCAGTAACACACTTACACACACACACACACACACACACACAAAGAGGAGAGGGAGGAAGAGGGGGAAGAGAGAGGGGGGATAGGGAGAGAGGGGGGAAGGTGGGGATGGGGGAGAGGGAGGGAGACACAGCCCTGATTTCTATGGACTCAGCCTTCTACATTATTCCACCAAATTTACAAGGAAGCCAAAGTATCAGCACCCAGCCTTGAGTACAGACTTGTGAAGAGCCAGACCTCTGTGATGGGAACTGCAGCTGGAATTTAGGATCACTATTTCAGTTACTGGTTTGAGGCATGATCTTACTATATAATCCAAGGCACCATCCTGCCTCAGCCTTCACAGAGTATTAGGATTATAGGTGTGCACCACCACACCCAAGGATGGCTGGGTTTCCAGATATGTGATCTACATATCTACAATGTAAGGATTTGACCGGTCTCCATATGAAACTCCCCTGTGAACAGAGATGAAGTGCTTTATGCCAAAGATCTGGTAATGGCCTACAATGATCTTCAATTTTTTGACAGCCATCTTAGTTAAAAGCAGATATTAATCTCCATAAAGCTACTTATCCAAGCACAAGTACCTTATAATTTGAGGGTTTAGGGAAACAATTGGGTTTGCAGTAGAGAAATCCCTTGATGGTAGGGACAACTACATGTATACAAGGCCCTTCTTTCCAACCTACACAAAAACTACATGTGGGTTTGTGGCAGCCTTGACTCTCTCTCCTCAGGATAGTCCTCAAAACGTAGCCCTTTCACTGGCCTTATAACTATCGCACCATTTTTATAAAGTAACACTTTGTTCTAGTGACACTAGCCATCAAAACCCTGGGCCTCGTGTATTGCTAGGCAAACCATTCTACCACTAGCTACCACCTCCAAAACTCTATATTAGTACTTTAAACTCTATGTTTTGTTAGGTCCTACAGAGATAAGGCTTTAAAAAAAAAGGGTAAGTTGTAAAGAATAGAAAGAAGTCAAACTATCTCCTATATAATCTAGCTAGAAATGCTACAAAAATACTTAAATTTCATAATTCAACAAGATGAAATGAACTATTACATTTGATACTTGAATTTAGCATGATAATGACATAATAATCAATAACGCTATATCAAGAAACAGAAAGGAAATTTTAAAAATACCACTTCCAATGCCATTAAACATTATAAAACATTTCAAATTTTGTTTAACAAGCTACAGTAACTTAAAAATCTATTAGCTCAATGGATAAATCAACAGAGTAAAAATAAGTCTGTATCAACAGACCATACATATATGACCAATTGATTTTTTTTTTAATCAAAATAGAAAAGTAGTCTTTCAATGAATAGTGTTTGGGTTTTTTGTTGTTGTTGTTGGTTGTGAGGCCTGAACTCGGCCTGGGCACTGTTCCTCAGCTCTTAAGCTCAAGGCTAATGCTCTACCACTGGAGCCACAGCACCACTTCCAGCTTTTTCTGCTTATGTGGTGCTGAGGAATCGAACCCAGGTCTCAAGCATGCAAGGCAAGCCCTCTACCACTGAGCCACCTTCCCAGACCTTGTTTTATGTTTTTGTTTTAATAGTACTTTCATGCCTGTAATCCTAGCTACCCAGGAGGCTGAGATTTGAGGATCACAGTTGCAAGGTAGTATGGATAGGAAAGTCCATGAAACTCATCTCTTTTTTTTTTTTTTTTTTTGGTCAGTCGTGGGGCCTGTACTCTGGGCTTGGGCACTGTCCTTGTGCTCTTCAGCTCAAGGTGAGCGCTTGACTACTTGAGCCACAGCTCAAGATAAGAGTCTCACAGACTTTCCTACCCAGGCTGGCTTTGAACCGTGATCATCAGATCTCAGTCTCCTGAGTAGCTAGGATTACAGGCACCAGCGCCCAGCTGAAACTCTTATCTCTCTAGTCACACCAAAAAAGCTGGAAGTGGAACTGTAGCTCTCATGGTAGTGTGCTAGCCTTAAGCAAGAAAATCCAGGGACAATGCTCAGGCCTGAGTTCAAGCCCCAGGACTGGTACAAAAAGAAAAAATAAAACAAAAATGAAAACAAAACCCATGGAACTCTACTTATATAAAAATCTGCTACTGGATTAGATATAAACAGCATGGAATTAAAACCATAAAAATACTGGAAAAAGCTGGGCACTGGTGGCTGATGCCTGTAATCCTAGCTACTCAGAAGGCTGAGATCTGAGGATTGTGGATCAATGCCAGCCTGGACAGGAAGACCATAAGACTCTTAATCCCAATAAACCACTAGAAAACTGGAAGTGGCACTGTGGCTCAAGTGGTAGAGTGCTAGCCTTGAGCATCTATCTATCTATCTATCTATCTATCTATCTATCTATCGAGTTTTCTTACATATGCATACCTAAGACTAAGCTTATTCATTAGGGACAGTACCAAAAACTACTTAAAATTACATGGAC
This sequence comes from Dipodomys ordii, assembly GCF_000151885.1. Classification (NCBI taxonomy): domain Eukaryota; kingdom Metazoa; phylum Chordata; class Mammalia; order Rodentia; family Heteromyidae; genus Dipodomys; species Dipodomys ordii. The sequence goes on along the minus strand of NW_012267272.1, from coordinate 5,794,772 downwards.
ATGACCCTTCTCTAAAAACAGGGCACAGTTCTAATCCTCCTGTTGATGATATTAGGATGATACAATGCCTACGTGACAAGATGAGGTGAGTGAATAATGTAAGCATTGTGATGCAAGGTCAAGATGCCACTTCAGGGTTACCTGAAACAAGCACTGCATACCAGGACAGCAGATGTAAATGAAAGTGACTAATGGGCATGTGGCACATACAGCATGGATGTGTGGACAAAAAGCATGACTCATACCCTAAGTATGAAGGGGTGAGATTTCAAATCACTACTCAGAAGAGTACCCAATTTAAAACACAAATTATTTCTGGGATTTTCCAGACTGTGGTTGACCTCAGATGGTAACTGAAATCTCAGGAAGTGAAACTGCAGGTTAAGAATGGGAGTACTGCGCTGATTCCCATCACCAGGTGAACACAGATTTTATATAGAAATGTAAAGTACAAGTCAATTTTAAACACTATTGATCCTTTACCATTAATCTCTTACCTACAAGATGATTTACAGTTTTTAGCCAAGAATCAAAAGAAACCAGCTCAGAAAACAGTAGCATATATTATCAGCTGCCCATTTACAGCTGAGATATGAAGATAGGAGATTTGAAGCCAGCATGGCGGGAGACTCTTGCTTCCAATGAGCCATCAAAAACTAAAAATGGCAGTGTGGCTCAGGTGACAGCGTGCCAGCCCCCCAAGTGCGAGCATGAGGCTCTGAGTTCAAGCTCCGGTATGGGGGCCCGTGTCCACACCTATCCTTCTCCTCCCTGCAAGCCCACATAGATACATATGTTTTGAGCAGTAGGGATGTAGCCTAGCAAGCACTATGTCCTAGGTTCCATTCCTGCCACTGCAAAAATTAAATATCTTAGAGATATTTAAAGCACTTAAGAGATATTGAAGCACTGATTATTTTATTCTTCCTTGACAAATGGGACCCCTTACAAAAATAGTTTGCTACATTGTCTAATGTTATCACCACAAAATACAAATCGTGTACTTTGTAACATTTCTCCAAGATGAGTTTGTTTTCCAATTTATAATACCAAAAGAAAAACCTTTCTTAAGCTCTTGCCTCTTTTCTGCATGTGAAGGAAACGACAGTCAAGACTGAGGTAGGCATGCAGCTTTAGCTGCGGTTATTCCCTCATCCCTCTGACAGGAAGATTAGAAAAGGAAGTTCATTTAGACCAAGGTTTTAGACACCTGCTCTCAATGGGAGCTTGGTGGCACATTTCTACCTAGGCATTTATAAACTGTACTTTTTTTCTGTAGTTCATAGCTTTATTTTTAAGTTGAAACAAACTGACATAAGAAAACATGTATTAGGCCGGCACTGGTGGCTCACGCCTGTAATCCTAGCTACTCAGGAGACTGAGATCTGAGGATCATGGTTCAAAGCCAGCCCAGGCAGGAAGCTCTGTGAGACTCTTATCTCCAATAAACCACTAGAAAACCAGAAGTGGTGCTGAGGCTCAAGTGGTAGAGCATTCGCCTTTAGCTGAAGAGCGCAGGGACAGTGCCCAAGCCCAGAGTTCAAGCCCCACGACCGACAAAAAAAAAAAAAAGAAAGAAAACATGTATTAGGATTTACTGCTTCTGTGAATTAGGATTTTTAAAAGGGAGAGGCATCCAAGAATATTTTACAGAAAGGGAAATCTGATTGACAATGTCGGGTATTTAGTAATTTAGTAATTGAGTTTGGTCTTAATATTCCACATGTATGAGCCTTGGGAGGGTGTCTCACACATGTAATCTTAGCTACTCGGAAGGCTGAGATCTGAAAGCTTCCGTCTGAAGACAACCCAGACAGAAAAGTCTCTAGAGACTTTAGAAGTGTGAAACTGTCAGATTAGTACAATCTGGTTTTCTGGAGTAAGACATCTAAAAATAAAATGTCCCACCCATCCTTAAAAACCTGCTTTGTTTTTGGAGAAGGCAGTACTGGGGTTTGAACTCAGTGCCTCACACTTGCTATCCTGGCATTCTACCACTTCAGTCACACCTTCAGCCTGGCTTTCTGATAGTTATTTTGCTAACAGAATCTAATCAACTTCTTTGCTTGCCAGGCTGGCCTTGAACAACAATCATCCAGATTTCAGCCTTCTGAGAAGCTAAGATTCTGGTTTCAAAATAAATACATAAAACAATTTTTGGCGGGGATTGAAGCTTAGTTGTAGTGCACTTTGATCTGTGAGCCCCAGAATTTGATCCCAGGCACCAAATCAAACAAGCAAGCAAACCTGTTTTGTTTGGCTTACAGTGTATCTATATATACCTTCCTGTGAATCTTACATGAAATCTGCTGGAATTAAGTAGTTTTGTACCTTCTTTCATTTCCCCTATTTCCTATATTTTACCCTCAGATTCATGGTGGTTCATCTCAATTATCTGCTTAGCCCATATAGAAAATGACCCACAATGCCTAGAAGAAAGGTCATGACAAAGTGAATTCTTCCCATTTCATTTCATTTCCCTTCCTTTCACTTCCCAATCCTTTCCCTCCCTCCCTCCCTCCCTCCTTTACCCTCTCCCTCTCTCTTTTTGAGCAGGTCTTATTATATATACCAGGCTGGTCTTAACCCTCAAGATCCTTTGACCTCTGCCTCCCAACAGAAAAGGTATTACACAAACTTGGAAACTGGAATTACAAAAAAAGTCTGAAATTTCAAATGCCTTACAGGTGCACACCTGTAAGCTTAGCTACTCAGGAGGCTGAGATCTGCAGAGCCAAGGTTTGAGCCAGCCTGGGCAGAAAGTCTGCTAGATTCCACCTCTAATTAGCCAGCAAAATACTGGATTGGAGTTATGGCTCAAGTAGTAGAGTGCCAGATGTAAGCAAGAGGCCCTGAGTCCAAGCCCCAGTACCAGCACAAGAAAAGGAAGGAAAGAAGGAAGGAAGGAAGGAAGGAAAAAGGAAGAAAGGAAGGAAGGAAGGAAGGAAGGAACGGGGTAGGGGTAGGGAGGGAGGGAAAAGAAAGCAACCTCTCAAGGGTTAGAAACAATAGACAATTTATTACTTAGAGAAACAGTATAAACCAAAGTATCAACATTTTTTGTATTTATTCCCAGGGCCTCAGTTCCCCAGAGCAAGATGAAAGGGGTGATTTGACACCTGCAATAGGTTGGTATAGGAAAGGAACTCTAAATTTAATCTTTTATAATAGGTAAGAAGTAAGCCTATCCTTTGGCTTTGGCAGGGAACATTATCTTTATTATACTGGACAATATGCATGTCTATCATTTTCTGTAGTCAAAGCTGCTATCTCTTTCTTCCAATACTGTTCTTCACATGTCATTGAAAAAACAAAGAGCAGTCAGTACCTTACTGAAGAAGAAATAGAGACTTATGGAAAATTGTCTCCTACAGCTAGAGACTTTCATATGATACAATTAGGAGAAACTTTGGGTTGAATAACTCCTTTGATACTAAGATTGTCTGCAAAAGGAGAAACTGCTGGGTGCTGGTGGCTTATATCTGAAATCCTAGTTATTAAGGAGGCTGAGATCTGAGGATCGAAATTTGAAGTCAGCCCAGACAGGAAAGTTGGTCAGACTCTTACCTCCAATAAATCACCAAAAAAAGAGTCAAAGTGGAGCTGTGGCTCAAGTGGTAGATCACTAGCCTTGAGCAAAAGAAGCTCAGGGACAGTGCTCAGGCTCTGAGTTCAAGCCCTAGGACTGGCAAGTAAGTGTGCATGCCCATGGAGAGACAGACATAGATATTACAAAGACCTAGATGTAGTAAAACTTAGTGTCTCTGGGGCAAGCTGATATTGACTTCTGTAGCAAGCAGGCCAAATGAAAAAAAAAAAAAAAGACTGAAATGTACCAGGTACCCCAAAGAAAGAAGTCTTTATCTACAAGAAAAATTCCCTGCCCTCTTTTAGTATATGCACCCCTGAAAGTAAAATTTGTTACATCTCCTTTTTTCTCTCTTTTTTTTGTTGGGTGTGGGGCTTGAACTCTGGGCCTGGCCACTGTCCCTCAACCCTTCAACTCAAGGCTAGCGCTCCACAGCGCCACTTCGTTTTCTAGTGGTTAATCAGAGATAAGGGTCTTATGAACTTTCCTGTCCGGGCTGGCTTTGAACCTCGATCCTCAGATCTCAGTCTCTTGAGTAGCTAGGATTATAGGCATGAGTCACTAGGGCCCAGCTCATCTTTTTTTTCAAGAAAGCACTTTACCACTTTAGCCTTGCCCACAGTTCTTTTGTATTTCCTTTTGTTTTATTCAGGCTAGTGTCAAACTCATATCCACACACTATCTTCTCTTCTCCCAAGTGGCTGGGACTTCATGTGTGCTTCACTGTGGCCACTTGGTACTTTGTCCCAAGAATTGTGTTCTCTACTTTCTACCTTGCTCAGTAAATAAAACAACTATTCCCATTCTTACCCATATTATCCTGAAATTCTTTTCTGCTTCAGAGACAAGTACTTATAGGCAAGACAGATCTCTGCCCTTTGAGGGACCACTCCTTTGAGGGACCACATCAGGATCACTCCTGATGATAAAACCACAATCTTTATGGATAACTCTCAGGCCCTGAGTTCAAGTCCCAGAACGGGGGGTGGGGGGGAGGGAGAGTGTTAGAATTTATCTGGACATAGTAGTTCTACACCTGTAATTTCAGCCGTTTGAGAGATCAATAAGGTTGCAGTTGGAGGCCAGCCTAGTCAAAAAGCAAGGCAGGGATGGGAGGGGGAAACTGGGGGAAAGCAAAGGGAGGAGCAAAATCACCCAAAAAGAAATGTACTCCTTACCTGACCCTCTGGTACAACACCTTAATAACAATTAGGCATTTTTGATTTAAAAAAAACATCTATTCAAACCATTACATTCATACATCCCTTGACCTAATGATTAGCATGTAATTTCAAATAACTAGATCCTTAAAAGCTTTATGTTAAAAATGATGTTCACACTTGGTGCTGGTAGCTCATGCCTGTAATCCTACCCAAGATGCTGTAACCTTCATGGTTTGAAGACAGCCAGAGCATGAAAGTCCAAAAAACTTTTTTTTTTTAATCTCCAATTAACCACCAAAATGCTGGGAAGTAGAGCAAGGTGTGGCTCAAGTGCTGGTACTATCTTTGTGTGGAAAAAGACCAGGCCCTAAATTCACGCCCCAGTGACCTCACGTGTTGAATTGAAACCCCTTTGTAAAACTACTTTAAAAAAGAGGACGACAGGCTTTCCAGGCGGGGTGGAGGCTCACACCTGTAGTCCTGGCTTTCCAGTTTGGATACAAACGAGACGCTTTCTCAAAAACGTGAGGATGGGCTTTCCAGGGCTACACGGTGGAGTCCGGATTTCCAAAAGAACAAAAGCAAAACAAAACAAAACGATTTCCCTTTCTCAGTTACTTCTCCCTCACTTGAAAGGCCACGCTCACACATTTGCAGCACTAACAACTGAAAACCCTCACGTGTTCTTTCTACTAGAAACAATTAGGAGTGCTTTTAACTTTAAATGCTTGGAGCCGGTTACCGTTAGCGGTGAGAACCTGTCAAAAACTCTCATTATCTAGTAATAAACACCACACACACAAAAAGGACGGGAACTTCCAGCCAATTACCTACAAACCCAAGAGAACACTGCACCCCCACCCCCCCAAGTCACTCTGGTCCACTTCTTTTTACCCTCTACTGTCTCATTCCAAATAAAATCGGGGAAAGGAGCAGACACAGACACAAGATACACACGCAGACACACACCCCAGCGCCGGGTTCCTTTGTCCGCAACGGAGGGGGAAAGAGGAGATTGGGAACTCATCAAGGTAAAAAGAACCAAAACATCCAGGGCAGGAACACAGACGGCGTCCAATCTGCAATCGATCATCAAAGAAAGTCCCCATCACTTAATTCCGTCCCCCCCCTCCCCCCGCTTCCCGCCCGCCCGCTCCAGCTCGAATAACGCAGGTATCCACGCCAGCTGATTAGGATCAGATGGACCCGGACAAAGCTTCGCGGGAGGCAGCGGCTAATTGGATGCAGTTGGCGAAGACAACCCGCGCGACCCGCGACGACGCACCCAGGAGTCTCCGTCGGAGCTCGGCCCGAGGGGGCGGCCGGGCCCCCTGGGCGCCGAAGGGAACGCGGGGCGGCCGCGCATCCCGGTCTCCCGAGCAGCGACATCCAGGGAAGTTGGCGGTGCGCGCCGCGGAGCGCGCGGGCCGTGTCACCGCCGCCGACAGACCCTCCTCCTCCTCCTCCTCCTCCCCCGCCTCCTCCCCTCCCCCGCCGCGCACCCCGGGCGCCGGGCGACATGACAGCGGGTCGCGCCGCGCAAGGGCGCTCGCTGCCTCCCGGGCGCCTCCCGGGCTCCCCCGCTCCCGCCCCGCCTTCCCATCCTCCCCGGCGCCCGCGATCGGTCCTCACCTTGGGTGGCGAACGGCGTGGAGCCGCTGACCGGCGAGCCGGGGCCGGGCGGGGGCGGCGGGGTCTCGGCCGAGCCCAGCATGGGCACGGGCAGCATGAGGTAGCGCTGGGGCGCGGGCAGGCAGCGCTTGCAGAACGAGTGCAGGCAGGGCAGCAGCTTGGGCGCCCGGCTCTGGATGTTCTGGTGACACACGGCGCAAGTGTCCAACAGGTTGAGCGGGGCCGCCTCACCGCCGCGCTCCGAGTCCGGGCCCTGCCGGCTCTCGGCCTCGTTTTCCCCGCTCGGGGCCGCCGAGGGCCCCCCGGCGGCCGCTGCCGGAGCCGCGGCCGGCGCTGCCTTCTCCACAGCCACCTCCATTGTCCTGCCCCGCCGCCGCCGCTGCCGCCGCCGGGGAAGGGGGGAGCGCGGTCCCCGCTCGCCGCCGCCGCCGCCCCCGACGACCTCCTCCTCCCAGGCCGCTCGCTGGACCCGCGGAGAGGAGGAAGCCGCCAGAGGCCCCGGGGATCCGCCTCCCCAGTGGCGCAGCCGGAAGAAGGGGGAATCTGTCAGCCGGGACCGTTCCCGGCACCGCGGAGGCTGCGCCGGGTCCGCTTCGCCAACCGCTGCGGCGCGCGTCGAATCCGCCCAGCCCGCCCGCGCCTCGCAGCCTTTCTCTGCGGCCCCCCGACCCACCGCAGGCTCCGCCCCCGCTTCGCTCTCCCAGCAACCGAGGCGTCAGCCCGGAGAGCGCCGGCCAATAGCGGCCGCGCCTGGGGAAGGGGCGGAGCCTATTGAAGCCCGCGGCGTTCCGAAGGGCCGGCGGGTGGCTGGGAGAAGGGGCGGTGCCGGCTTGGCCCCGCCCACCCCGGATGCCGAGACTCGCGGCCTCTGACTGGTTCTGTGTGTGTGAGTGTGTGTGTGTGTTATGTGTGTGTGAGTGTGTGTGTGTGCGTGCGTGTGTGTGTGCGCGCGCGCGTGTATGTGCAGCGCGTGTGTAGCTTCTTTAAAGAGATGAAGGGTTCATTTGTTCACCAGCAGGCACTTAATTCGGCACCCCGTGTTGGCTCCTCCCACGGGGCGGGGCCCCACCTGGTCTACTCCACGCTGTTAATTAGGGTAACTGCTTTGAAAACTCTGGTGTTATTACTGGAGCTGGAAGCCTTGTAAGGGGAGTCGGTGTGGTGGGGGAGACGGGGAGGGTCTAAGGTGGATGAAGCGCGCAAAGAAGGAATCAAAACATCTTGTGTGGAAGAGATACTGGAGAAGCAGCATGGATTGTGAAGCCTGGATTTCTTCATCTCCATGATGAATGAATGGGTGTAAAGAATGAGGAGCATTCCTAATGGAAAGAGGTTAAAATATTCAAGTCAGTGTTGGGATTTTTTCATTGAATAAAAGTAGCTCCTGTTCCAAGGAATATGTAGTTACAAACGTCTTCATTTTGTCACTATGACATCATAAAAAGACCTAAGAATAAACCTCCATACTGATGTCCAAGCATTTCGTACCTTTTATTTTCCCATTTCCTCCCTTCCCCTACACATTTTAAATCAGAAACTGGTCAGGTTTGGGAGAAACTTCAAAAATACACACAGGGAGCTGATGCTGGTGGCTCATGCCTGTAATCCTAGCTACTCAAGAGACAGATCTGAGACTCGTGGGTTCAAAGCCAGCCTGGGTAGAAAGCTGGAAAGTCAGATTCTTATCTCCAATCAACTAGAAAGTGACACTGTGGCTCAGTGTGGTAGAGCTCTAGCCTTGAGGAAAAGAGCTTAAGGTACAGTGCTGGGGCAGTGGGTTCAAGCCCTAAGACATTGCTATAAAAGTATATATGCCAGGGCTAGGAAGGTAGCTCAGTGGTAGAGTGCTTGCCTTGCATGCCTGAGGCCCTGGGTTCAATTCCTCAGCATCACATAAGCAAAAAAAAAAAAAAAGTATATATGCCTTTCTTTCTTTCCTTCTTTTTTAGCAGTACAGGAAAGTGTTACCAGACCTAAATTCCAAGTAGGATCAGGGTCAGGAAAGACTGATAAAACTAAGACAAAGCCAGCTCTGTAGCTCATGCCTTGAATCCTGTCTACTCAGGAGGCTGAGATCTAAGGATTAAGGTTTGAAGCTAGCCCCAGTCAGAAAAATCAGCCAGATGTTTATCTCCAATTACCCATCAAAAAGCCAGAAGTGGAAGTGTGGATCTAGGCTTTGATAAAACTAAGAGAAACCCAATCCTGTGGTTTATACTTATCATCCTAGCTATTCCCCAGGCTGAGATCTGAGAATCATGGTTCAAACCCAGCCCAGGTAAGACAAGTGTGTGAGGCTCTTTTTTTTGGGGGGGGGGTCAGGTCATGGGGCCTGAACTCTGGGCCTGGGTGCTGTCCCTCAGCTCTTCAGCTCAAGGCTAGCATTCTACCACTTGAGCCACAGCACCACTTCTGCTTTTTTTCTTTTTGTTTGTGTGGTGCTGAGGAATCGAACCCAGGGCCTCATGCATGCAAGGCGAGTGCTCTACCACTGAGCCACCTTCCCAGCCAAGGCTCTTGAGTCACCAAAAAGTCAGAGCACTAGCCTTGAAGAGCTGTTCTCAGACCTGAGTTCAAACAATGGGCAGGGCACAATTGGCTCACTTCTGTAAGTTCTAGCTATTCAGGAGGCTGAGAGCTGAGGATCACAGTTCCAGGCAAACCTGGGCAGAAAGTGGCGCTGTGGCTCAAGTGGTAGAATGCCAGCCTTGACTGAAAAACCCTAAGGCCCTGAGTTCAAGACCCAGTACCAGCAAACACACGCCACACACATCAAAAGGTGACATTGGTTACAGTTATGAGAAATCATTACTAAACCAAATATCTTAGCACAACTCAGCATAAAACATGAGAACTTCAAAATCCATTTGTGCTTTTAAAGAAGTATTTCACTTTAATTACCTTGGGAGTGATTAAGTTGAAATGAGCTCATTAGGTGAAACCATCAGAAAGGAGACATTCTCTTTCTATACTCATACAACCTCTGAGATCATATATGTGGGGTTTCCACCCCACGAAATTCTCCATTTGACTGCAGACACCAACTTGATGTCCAACAATTCAGTTCAGGGACTGAATGCCAGGTTTCGTTAGTTAGTATGTGACCTCCAAGTTAAAGGGCTAGTCCCTAAAACCTGAAGGTGTGAATTGTGAGCCCTAGTCCTTTGTCTAGCCCCAGTCCCCTCAGGTGCAACAACTTGCAAGGGTGGTACCTACAAGTCAGGAAAACACTTTACTTACATTTGCTGGTTTCTTTCAAAGGACAAAACTGAGTAATAGCCAAGTGGAATAGGGCAAGGTGTGGGGATGCTGCGGAGCTTCTATGCCCTTTGCAGGGTAGAGGAAGAATACCAAGCTCCTAGCATCTTCATGTGTTCACTAACTTGGAAACCCTCCAGATCCTGTCCGTTGGGAGATTTTATGGCTGCTCCATTACTTGGGCATGATTAACTAAATCACTGACCAGTGGGAGTAAGTCCATTTCCAGCCCCTTTCCCTTGCAAGGACATCAGAGGCTGGGCTCCAAGTTTCAACTCTGAGAATCCCTTTGCTGTTTTTGGTGTCCAGATCTCCTTCCCCAAAATTACCTCATTAGCATATACTCTGCCAAGAGAAGCGTAATATGAATAACAAAGGACAACGAGCCACCACCCATCATTCAGGACATTCCAAAGATTTTGTAGAGGGTCTAATGACCACAGCTGGGGGAGGGCAGACACCGAAAATTAGAACAATAGGTACCTTTCGCACCCCTTTCACTCAGCAAATTACAGGAAACAAAGACAAAGATCAATTATATTTCTTATTATACCACCATCAGTAATCTGAAGAAATGGATGTCCATTCAAGAGAAAGTGAGACCAGAACTCTCTTCACAGAAGTACACCAAAGAAAAGCTACCAGAAGGACTGAGAAGGCAGCTCTTAGCACAGCTGGAAGAGCTAGCTACTTTTCCATGAAGTAACACAATTAGCTAGAATCGGCAAGTTGGACTTAATGTAGAAGAAATGTGGTGAAAAGACAGATTGTCTGTGAAGGGTTTATTTTACCCCTGCAGATCCAGACAAACTTACACTCGAAATTCTGGGCCCCGAGTAGCGGGGTTACAGAGCTTTTATAGGGTCAGGGTACAATGGCTATGCTGTTGCCAATAGGTGGGTTTTAAAGAGTTGGGGGTTGCTTAAGAAGAAAAAGGGGCAGCAGTTAAGACACTGCAGGAAGCTTGTGGCCAGAGCCTGTTTTCAGAAGCAGAAACAGCTGGTTATCTCTTGCTCAAGCCCGGCTTTGAGATGGGCCTGGGGTTTATCTGTGACATAGCTTGTCTTCTGGAGGCCTACTGGTCTATGCATAGTTTGAGTCAATTTTTTCTGTTCAGTATGAAACATAAATGTCTATGTGTGAAGCCACCCAATGCATGGGATATAGTTATAGTAGCTCAAACAGATGAAGATAGCCAATGATACCTGTGAGCATTTTTATAAAATAAGTTGAGGTAGGTGGAGATGTTTGGGTCCCTTTATATCAGTTAGGTTATAGGCTAAACTGGTATGACAATTTCATTGGCTCAAGCTTTAGTTCTTTTTCACATAACATGGCCCCCGGTGAATCCTTTCAGCTTGGTATGGATGTTTTCCTATCCACACAACCAGATCTAACACCCAGGGCTTTCATTAGAAAAGAGAAACTGGAGGCCAGGCAATTTAAACAGCTAACACAAGAAAATTGAACATGTACTCTGTTGGCCATTGGCTTTGTTAAAAAGCCACACCTAGTTTCAAGGAAAGTAGGGAGGTGTACTTTTCAGTAGAATAGTTAAGTGCCATTCTAAAACCCAGCAAGAGCAGAGATTCTATTACTAGCAGGGCAAGGGGAAATTGGATAGGGCAGGTGGGGCAGAAATTCCTAAAGGGGCTGGAGGTTCTTAACAATTCCACCAGGCTCTTGCTCTTCTCATGGTAACTATGGTGTCAGTTTGTTGTCTATGTATCTAGATGATTTTTGTACTTATATAGCCCTATGGTGTTGGGTTTTGTGTCCTCTTCCACATAGAAAAGCACATAAATGGGATTGTGCTATATAGTGGCTAGGCACACATAAATATTTCTGACATCATCTTTTAACATTACTGTCCAAAGATCTTTGGGTTTGTTTTTGCTTTGTTTTGATGTGGAGGCACTACTGGGATTTGAACTCAGGACCTCATACTCTCCTTTGGCTTTTTCCCCTCAAAGTTGGAGCTCTATCACTTGAGCCATACTTCTGGGATTTGCTGATTAATCAGAAATAAGCCTTTTCTTTTCTTTTCTTTTTTTTTTTTTTTTTTGGGTCCGGTCGTGGGGCCTGAACTCTGGGCCTGGGCGCTGTCCCTCAGCTCTTCAGCTCAGGCGAGCGCTCTACCACTTGAGCCACAGTGCCACTTCCGGCTTTTTTCTTTTTGCTTATGTAGTGCTGAGGAATCGAACCCAGGGTCTTGAGCATGCAAGGCAAGCGCTCTACCACTGAGCCACCTTCCCAGCCCCTCTTTTTTTTGGGGGGGGGTCCGGTCGTGGGGCCTGAACTCTGGGCCTGGGCGCTGTCCCTCAGCTCTTCAGCTCAAGGCGAGCGCTCTACCACTTGAGCCACAGTGCCACTTCCGGCTTTTTTCTTTTTGCTTATGTAGTGCTGAGGAATCGAACCCAGGGCCTCATGCTTGCAAGGCGAGCGCTCTACCCAGCCACTTTCCCAGCCCAGAAATAAGCCTTTTCAATTTATCTGCCCAGGCTTGCTTTGAACCCTGATTCTCAGAGCTCAGCATCTCAAGTAGCTAGAATTACAAGTGTTAGCCTGACATTGGTAGTTCACACCTTTACTCCTAGCTACTCAGAAGGCTGAGCTCTGAGGATTGTGGTTCAAAGCCAGCCTGGGCAGGAAAGTCTGTGACTCTTATCTCCAATAAACTACTCAGAAAAAGCCAGAAGTGGCACTGTGGCTCAAGTAGTAGAGTACTAGCCTCGAGTAAAAGAAGCTCAGGGATAGAGTCTAGGCCCAGAGTTCAAGCCCCAGGACCAGCAAATCAATCAATCACTCAATAACTAGAATTACAAGTATGAGCTACTGGTGCCTGGCTCTTTTTTAGTCTTGATTTTCCTATCTCAGTTCCTCCAGTGTTGGGGTTACTGGAGAGCTTCACTATTCCCAGCTACTTCATTCTTTTGAACAACCACATAATGTAGTAAGTCTATGACACAGACACTATTATTTTGTAGGGAGGCGGGAGAGGAAAATAGAATTCATTCTTATTTTGGTATGGATGACTAGTTGTACCAATTATAGTCATCGAATTCATTCATCCACGTCTCTCTAATTTGAAATACCATCTGTTATTTATCAGTTTTCCATATATGCATGGGTCTGCTCAGATACTATTTCATTCATTGATTTGTTAATTCCTGAATACTACTTTCACTTCTGTATCCTTATAACATTGCAATGTAGATACTGGGTCTAAATAATGTCATCTTGTCCTCACTGCTATCCTGGTACAGTTGGCACTTTTGAGAACTCTAGAGGTGATATTGTTCATTCTTTGAACTTCAGCTGTGTCATGGGTAAAGCTACAGGAAAGTCTTGCTCTGGAAAATTCTTGCCCTTGATTGTCCCTGATTGGTCCCCCTAGACAACCTTTAACTAGCTTGCTTTGCTTCAGTAAAACACACTTTTGCTAGGTTTAGTTCTTCATACCAATCGTGGCTTTTGCCTTTATAAGCTTTGTATTGAGTGCATTCAAGGGTACAAGGTTTTTAGGACCGTCCGTGTTTGCTCGCAGTTGCTGGCTTTGTAATAAAGACTCACTATTGGATCTCAAACTTTGGTACTTCTCTTGCTGATCAAATTCCCATATATAAATATGTATTTCAATCTAAATTGGCTGAGTCCACACTTCCTTTTATTACTCTTCCAAATTGTTTAGACTGTTTTTGAATGTGTACTATTCAAAATAACATTTTGCAATGTTTTTCAAGATCCTTTTTTCTCTTTTTTACTTATTTATTTCTGGGAGATACTGGGTTTGAGTACAGGGCCTCATACTTGTAGGAAGGCAATTGGTCACCGAGCCATACCCCTAACCAATTTTCTTTTTTCAGAAAAAAAAACAAACAAAAACCAAACCAATAAACTAATTGTGACAGGCATTGATGGGTTAGTCTTGTAAGTCTAGCTACTCAGGAGGCAAGATCTGTAAGACTGGTTCAAAACCAGCCCAAGCAGAAAAGTCTGCAAGACTCCATCTCCAATAAACCAGTAAAAAGCCATGCTGAAGGCATGGCTCAAGTGGTACAGTACCAGCTGTGAGCTAGCAAGCCAAGAGAAAATATGAAGTCCGGAGTTCAAGCTGAAGAACTAGCACATACACAAAAAGTAAAATAATTGTGGTGTGTGTGTTTTTTAATGCAAGTATGTATTTTTGACCAGCAAATATATGGACCTAATGATAACAACTTCAAAGTATATATTGTGGTACCTTTAACTTACTCTTACTTTTATTATAGATAATTGTATATATAATTATACCTGTCTCCCCAACAGAGATTTGGACTTCCCAGGAAAAGCATTTGTGTTTTGTTATCTTTTTTTTAAAATTTATTTATTTATTTTTTATTTGTGAAGATACTGTACAGAGGGGTTACAATTACATGGGCAGGATAATGCGTACATTTCTTACCAAGCATTGCAGCCTCCTCCTTTGGTTTACCCTTCACATCCCTTCCCAGCCTCCCCCCACCCCCTCAATCCTGTTATCTTTTTTTTTTTTTTTTTGGTACTGATCCTGGGGCTTGAACTTAGGGGGCCTGGGTACTGTTCCTGAGCTTTTGTGCTCAAGGCTAGCATTCTACCATTTGAGTCACACCTCTACTTTGGGCTTTGTGGTGATTAATTGGAGATATCAATCTCTGAACTTTCCTTCCAGGACTGGCTTTGAACCTCAATCCTCAGAGCTCAGCCTTTTGAGTAGGTAGATGCCACAGGCACCCAGCTGACTTTGTAATCTTATACCAGAGACATGGTATAGAGTTTTGGGACAGTGTGAAGACACATATTAGTTAACTTCACATTGTTGTTACAAAATACCTGAGGCAGATAATAAAGAGAAAAGGTTTTAATTAGCTCACTGCTTGGGAGATCCAAGGACATGGTATCTGCCTTGGCTCAGTTCTGAGAAAGGCCTTGGCGATTGTAGTGATATGTCAGAGACCAACGTGTGAAAGAAATGATGTGACCAAATAGGAGCAATCCTTTCCCAGCCTATACCCACAGCAGACCCAAGGAACACACTAGGTATCAACTCCCAAAGACTCAGCCCCCACTGCCTCAAAGAGCATGAGGCTATGAACCAAACCTTCAATTACAATGGACCTTTGGACAGAAGTAATTTGCACCATGGGAATTCACAAAGATACCAATGCTACAGTTGTTAAACATCACCTACACAGTGCTGACTACAGGTAAAGGGGTCAGACTCAAGTATAGTGACCATTGACCCTCATTGCCTGGCATATTTTCATTGCTTACCAATTGCCCTTGTGCAGTAATCACTAGCTCTCCTTTCACTCTCCAAGAGGTCACCTGGGACAATAAATATTTAGGTACTTTAGCTTTAGGGCACTCCTCTTACAAAATGCTAAGCTGCATGGTGGCCAGGTTCAGATACTCCCAACACAAGGTCTACTTTGGAAAAAATAAACCAGATCTACACTGGGGAATCTGAGAAACTCCATCTACAACTATCCTTTTCATTAATAACTTCTTATTTAGACAAGGGTTAGGCAAAGAATAAGGAAGCTTGATGGTGAGGACAATGGTTTGGATGTTTAAAAAAAAACAACAAAAAACCAGAACATATCCTGATCTGTTGTGAACGGAACAACCTGTGATAGGCAGCTGCATCCTGTTGGCCCACAGCCTGCAAATAACAGAAAGCCCCAGCAAACATAATGACCAATCAATGACCTTTGGGCTAGTTAACATATAATTAGCATTCAGTTAGCCAAAATCTCCATCCATGACAGTACTGATCTGATTGTCTGGGGCCAAAAATCCCTGGTCCAACTTAGGAGAGACATTAACAACACAAAACCTAATATTCAGGAAAAACCCTTCCCTTCTCAAGAAGTCATAACCCCTCAAGTCCACAAAACCAGTAAGAGCTCAAAATATTAGGATCCTCAGGAAAACTTTATTCTTGAGGCTGCCCGTTCTCTCCTCTTAAGAGTATACTTTTGCTCTGCTATAACAAACTTGCTCCCACAAAGTCTCCTCTGTGCCTGTATTTGAATTCTTTCTCCTCCTCTTCTTTCGTCTGCCTTTCCCTCTTCCTCATCTTCCTCTTCCTCCTCTTCCCCCTCGTCCTCTTCTTCCTCTTCCTCTTCCTGCTCCTCTTCCTTTTCATTGTTTTCTTCCTCCTTCCCCCTTCCTTTTCTTCTTATCCTCCTCCTCCTCTTCCTTCCTCTTTTACTTTTCCTCCTGCTCCTGCTCCTCCTCCTCCTCCTGCTCCTCCTCCTCCTCCTCCTCCTCTTCCTTTTCTTTCTTTCATCTTTGTCTTCTTGCCTGTCCTGGGGCTTGAACTTGGGACACCTAGCTTGACATCTTTCTTTAATTAGATCAAGAGCCTTCTGCCCCCATGGATTTAGTTGTCTGGATCTAGAGATAATTCTGCAAATATTGGTACTAAATAAAAATTCATTAAAAAAAAAGCCAGACACTGGTGACTCATGCCTGTAAGCCTAGTTAGTCAGGTGGCTGAGATCTGAGGATCTTGGTTTGAAGTCAGTCCAGGCAGAAAATTCTGTGAGATTTTTTTTTTTGGGTCAGGTCATGGGGCCTGAACTCTGGGCCTGGGGCTGTCCCTCAGCTCTTCAGCTCAAGGCTAGCACTCTACCACTTGAGCCACAGCACCACTTCCGGCTTTTTTCTTTTTGCTTATGTGGTGCTGAGGAATCGAACCCAGGGCCTCATGCATGCAAGGCAAGTGCTCTACCACTGAGCCACCTTCCCAGCCCTCTGTGAGATTCTTATCTCCAATAAACTACTCAGAAAAAGTTGGAAGTGGGGCTGTGGCTCAAGTAGAAGTGTTAGCCTTGAGCAAAAGATGCTCAGGGGCAGTGCCCAGGCCCTGAGTTCAAATGCCAGAACTGGCACACACACACACACACACACACACACTAAATTCATTATAAAATGTTTTTCACTAATTTTAATGGAAAACATAATTATATTAGTCCATATTTTCTTTTAGTAACACAACATACTACAGATAGGCTCAGCTTTAAATGAAAGAATTTACTGTGCTTATTGGCTCTGGAGGTTCAAGGGTTCACACCTGGTGATTATTTTCTTCCTTTTTTTTTTTTGTGCCCATCCTGGGGCTTGAACTCAGGGCCTGGGCACTGATCCCAAACCTCTATGTGCTCCATGCTAGTGCTCTGCTGCTTGAGACACAGCGCCATTCCAGCTCTTTTGAGTAGTTTATTGGAGATGCGAGTCTCACAGGGACTTTTCTGCCTGGACTGTCTTTGAACCATGATTCTCAGAGCTTAGCCTCCTCAGTAGCTAAGATTACAGGTGTGAGCCGCTGGTGATGACTTTACTCTCAGAGTCCTGAGATAGCACAGAGCTTCCTTTGGCAAGGGAGGGAACACAAGTGTGTGTGTGTGTGTGTGTATCCCTTAGTCTTTCCTTTTCTTGTAAAGCTCTGGGATTCAATCATGAATTAGTAAGTTTCCTTCCTTGATTAATTAGAAATAAGACTCTCTCTGATTTTTTTGTCCAGAGCTGGATTTAAACAAAAATCCTCAAATCTCAGCCTCTTGAATAGCTAGAATTACAGGTGCCAGGCTCCAGAGTCCTGACAAAAATTACCTTTATCTTATAATTTTCAAAAATTCTATATCTAGTACAACAAGCTCTTCTTTAAAAAAAAATCCAGTGTATACTACTCACTCACTTTTCATTCTCTTTATCACATCCAACTTCATTCAATGGTTAGTTTTTTTTTCTTCTTTGTTCTTTCTCTCTCTCTTTTTTTTTGCACTGTGTCTTTTCACCTTTTGAAGGTTCCTAATTGTTTCACACTCAAACTGTTCTTGACAATAAAGCTGTAACACAATAAAACCCTTCAGGGTAAAATGAAGGCTAGCTACAAGAACACTTCAAAGCAGATGGAGGAATCTCTTTCACTTGATGCACATAAAAGCACAGGAAAAGAAAAAGTCAAATAGCACACAACTGAAATTCATTCCATGTGATAGTCTCCAACTAGAAGTTGTGTCAAGTATATAGTGTATCAAGTATTGTGAAAAACCTCACTTCCTGCAGGACATTTATTTAGCTTCTTTCTTTTTTATTTTTTCCTGTTGGTCATGGGTCCTGAACTCAGAGCCTCAGAGCTATCACTGGGCTCTTGTGCTCAAAGCTAGTGCTCTACCATTTTGAGCCACAGTTCTTCTGTTTTTTGAGTAGTTAATTGGAGACAAGAGTCTCATGGGGACTTTTCTGCCTGGGCTGGCTTTTCCTCAGATCTACTGGGTAGGCTAAGATTACAGGTGTGAGCCACTGAAATTAGCATATTCCTGAGTTTGAAAAGACATTATGGGAATAAAAATGGTCAGAAAATTAACATTATAGATATTATGATGAAACATTAATTGGATTAAGAGTGATTAAAAAACAAAAGATGGAGGGATGATGGCTGCAAAACAATGGTGACTCACCCTAGTTCTCTCTAATCAAATAGAGATTTGGAGTCTTAATCCGAACTTCTCCCCAAAAGATCAAGAACAACAAATATACAAACAGAGAATCAGAGGAATGGGGAGAAAACCCTCACAGCTTATGCACACAAGGATGGAAAACCGGGAAGACCTCTTCCCCAACTCCGTATGCCATGGGGCATCTGGGCTTAGCTCTGAGAATGGCCTTGAAGCTGCCCAGGACTCCAGATCTGACCAATGAGGCTGCAACATCCAGATACACAGGCTTACCACGGCGGCGCTGGTCAGCCCACAACCAATTCCAGGATCAATGAGTAGGTACTACTCATTGATCAATGAGTAGCACCCCTCCCCCCCACTACGAGAGACCAGCACTGGTGCTGACCCACAGTGGTTGACACGGACCCCTCCCTTCCACCCAAGAAGGGGGCAAAGAGGCCAGGGCCCCTCCCGACTCTCCCTCATCCCACGTGTTGGCTTTCAGCAGGAGGCCACCAGGACTCATGCTAGGGAATACTAGGACCTTGCATTTGCCACAGCGCTGGCTATTGGCAGGGAAACCCAGCCTGTTTAAAAACGACACAAAATCCCTCGCACTCCCCCTGGAGCCTGTCCCTTCTGAAGCCTCATGCCCATCCTAGAGGCTGGAAGCTAGCTTTCACAGCTACCCCACAGACAGGACCCAGTGGCCAGCTGCCAGTGGGCAGCTCGCTGGCAGAGGGCTGATCCAAGAGCGTACGCGTATGTCAATCGGGCCTGGGCAAGAGCTGGCCACCTGTGGGGCAAGCCCAGGGCCCAAGCACAAACTCCGGGGCTCCCTTGGGAACCCACTCCTTCCCAAGCACACACTCATTCTGGAGACCTGACTCTATCTGGTCCTTTCCAGCCCCCACTGCAGACCAGACTGAGCTCCTTTCATCTAGCCTGGAGACAAGCACCTGCACAAACGCTTGCTGGCTTTGGAACCCGGAGTGGGCTAGTCTACCCAATGTGAGGTAACGGGGGCCAAGCAGAGGCCTTAACCTGTCAGGCGTGGATGGGCCATACTTGGGCCATGGCCCAGGCAATCCCTGAACCCAAACACATAAATCACAACGGAAGATTACAAGATTCATGAACAAGCAAGACAACAAACCAAATCCAAAAGCCAACAACAATTCAGGGAAGGACCCCAGTGGGAGTGAAGATGAGATGGAGGATAAAAAACTATTAAAGGGCCCGGTGCCAGTGGCTGAGATCTGAGATCAAGGTTCAAAGCCACCCCGGGGAAGGAAAGTTCATGAGACTCTTTCTCAAATCCCTTAGTTGATTGCTTATGGTTTCATTGGACTCCCTTTCCTTCTGATGGCTCCATTCAGCATTCCCTTTGTGGCCTCCCTGGATTCCTTCAGCTGTCTGTCTGTGGATTCCATGAATGCCTCCATTGATCTTTGTCTATTCTCATCCCACTCACGCAATTCGTGTATTAATCTTTGATTAGCTTCCTCACGCTCATGCAATTCCTGTATTAATCTTTTCTATTCTCAGCCTATTCACGCAATTCGTGTATTAATCTTTGATTAGCTTCATCCATGAGACTCTTCTCTCCAATTAGCCACCAGAAAACCAGAAGTGGCACTGTGGCTCAATTGGTAGAGCTGTAGACCTCAGGGACAGTGCCCAGGCTCAGAGTTCAAGCCCCACAGCCACACACACACACACAAAAAGAACTATTAAAGAAATGATGACAGAATTGACCAATGAAACAAATGGGGAGATGCAAAAACAGTTTCAAGAGTACAAAGAAGAAATGACAAAGAAATTCCAAGACTTCCAAAAGGATACAAATAAAAATAGAAATGCTATACACTTTATTAAAAGATGAAATTAACACTGAGAACTGATGTCAGAAGTATAAAAGGTTCAATTTCCACAGTGCAAACCACAGTGGAAACCATAGGTAACATAATAAATGAAACAGGAAATAGAATACCAGGAGTCAAAGATAAAACAGAGGAGCTAGAACAAAATGTCAAAGGTATGATAAAAACACTCAGAACCTACCAAAGGGAAATCCAAGAATTGGCATGCTCAGCTAAGAAATCTAATTTACACATAATTGGGACTGACAAGAGAGAGGAATTCAACACTAAAGCTGTTAAAAACCGATTCAGTAAAATAATAAGAATTTCCCCAATCCTGAAAGAGAAAATCCCACCCATATTTAACAGAAGCATATAGAACCCCTAGTAACAGGCTCCAAAAAGAAACACTTCTAGACACATCATAGTAAAAATACTAGACTTGAAGAGCAAGGAATTTATTTTAAAAGCTGCAAAATCAAAGAAGGAGATATATTACAATAGAAAAAAAAATCAGAATCACTGTAGATGTCTCCACACAAACTGTCAATGTAAGAAGAGCCCAGAATGGTATAATCCAAGCCCTAAAGATCAACAACTGTCAACCCAAACTAGTGATGCTATCATTTATATTTGGTGGTGAAACTAAAACCTTCCATGAGAAACAAAAATTATAGGAATCATGAACAGTAAGCTAGTATTACAAGGAATACTACAGGGAGGTACACAATCTGAAGAAAACAATCAAAACCATGGAAACACTTCAGGCAAAAATCACTTGAGGACCAATTTAGTAAACACAGGAAGAGGAAAGAAGCAAAATACAGGAAATCAAGAAAATGGCAGGAAATATGACACGTCTCTATAATAACCCTAAGCATTAACGGACTCAATTCCCTGATCAAAAGAAAAAGAACAGCAAATTGGATCCCAAAACAGGATATATCTATTTGTTGTCTCTATGAGAGCCATTTCATAGTGAAAAATAAAAATAAACTATGAGTGAAGGGATGGATAAAGATCTTTCATGCAAATGCACCCTGCAAGAAGGCAGGAGTAGCCATATTGATATCTGATAAAATAGACTTTTCATTAAAATCAGTATGAAGAGACAAGGAAGGCATTTCATAGTAATAAAGGGAATAATCCTTGAAGAGGAAATCAAACATGAAAGAATTTAACACTTTATGTTAAACACTTTTGGAGTTACCCAACAGCATAGACCCAAATATAATAATAGTGGGAGATTTTAATACCCTGCTTTCACTAAAGCACAGTTCAATCAAACAAAAGATAAGCAAAGAAATCCCTGAAACAAATGACACCATAACCCAAATGGACTTAAGATACATCTACAGAGATAGGTCTACAGAGTATTCCACCCAATAGCAACCCAATTCACATTCTTCTCAGGAGACCATAGAATAGTCTCCAAAATAGAGCATATCACAGTACACACCAAGAACCTAGCATATACAAGAGAATTGGCATACTTCCTTGCATCCTATTGACCACAGTGGAATCAAACTAATTCTCAACAACAAATATACTGCAGAAAGCATTCAAACACTGGAGGCTTAATAATACTCTACTGAATAACACCTGGGGCACCAGAAGAAATTAAGGAAGAAGTTAGAAAGTTCTTACAATTCAATGGAAATGAAATCACATCACAACAGAACCTCTGGGATACAGCAAAAGCTGTGCTGAGGGGACTGTTTAGAGCTCAAAGCACACACATAAAGAAAATAGAAACAGCTCAAGTAAATAACCTCATAATACAATTAAAACTACTAGGAAAACTAGAAAAAATCAAATCTAAAACTCTAGATAGGGAGAGATAGCAAAGATTAGGGGAGAAATCAACAAAATAGAAACTAAAGTAACTATACATAGAAGCAATGAAATAAAGAGCTAGTTTTTGAAAAAATTAATAAGCTCGACAGACCACTTGTGAGACTGATGAAAAAAAGAAGGGAGGAAATCCAAATTAATAACAACAGAGACGCCACAGGAAACACTACAACAAGCATATAAGAAACGCACATGATGATAAAGCTCTGTCTGCAAAACCTATACTCCAAGAAGGAAAAGCTAGCAGAAATGGGTGAATATTTAGAAACATGCAAACTGCCTAAACTGAACCAAGAAAATCTAAACCAACTAAATAGAGGACATAACCAGAAGTCTCCCAACAAGGAAAAGCCTAGATCTGGATGGATTCACTGCTGAATTCAGTAAGACTTTTAAAGATGAATTAATAACAATATCTTCATGCTTCTCCATGAAATAGAAACAGAGGAGGCAATTCCAAACTCATTCTATGGAGTCAATATCACACACATCCCCAAACCAGGTAAGGATCCAACAACAACAAAAAAGACCTACAGACCAATTTCTCTGATTAACACAGATGCAAAGCTTTTCAATAAAATATTAGCCAACAGAATCCAGAGCAAAGTTTAAAAATCATATATTATGACCAAGTAGGCTTTATCCCACAGATGCAAGGCTAGTTTAATGTAGCCAGATCAATAAATGTTATTCACCATATTAGAGCCAAGAACAAGAACTACATGATCATCTCAATAGATGCAGAAAAAGCCTTCAACAACCTACAGCATCCATTCATATTAAAAGCTTTGGAGAAACTAGGAAGAGAAGAAACATTCCTTAAAATAGTAAAGGCTATATATGAAAAACAGCCAACATCATACTAAATGGTGAAAAACAAAACCATTTCCCCTAAAATCAATAACAAGGCATGCATGCCCACTCTCTCCATTCCTCTTCAATATAGTTCTGGAATTCTTAGCCAGCACAAGGCACGAAAAGGACATAAAAGGGATCAACATAGGGAAAGAAGAAATCAAACTCTCCCTACTTGCAGATGACATGATCTTATACCTAAAGGATCCCCCCAAAATGCTAATCCCCAAACTCCTAGAGATAATCAACCACTTTGGCAATGTAGCTGGATACAAAATTAACCTACAAAAATCGGTAGCCTTCCTGTATGACAACAATGTACAAGCAGAAAGGGAAATCATGAAAACAACCCTATATGCAACAGCCTCCAAAAAATGAACAACAAAAACAAACTAGGAACTAACCTAACAAAAGATGTAAAAGATCTATGTAACAAACAATAAAAATCCGAAGAAAGAAATCAAAGAGGACACCAGGAAATGGAAAGACATTCTGCGTTCACGGATAGGTAGACTCAGTATTGTGAAAATGGCCGTACTGCCAAAGATGATATACCAATTCAAGGCAACCCTCATCAAAATCCCAGTGACATTCTTTACTGAGATAGAGAAAACAATCCAAAAATTCATATGGAACAACACAAGGCCTATAATACTAGATTTCAAGCTCTACTACAGATGAGTGATAACAAAAACAGCTTGGTATTGCCACAAAAATAGACCAAACAATCAATGGAACAGATTAGAAAACCCAGAAATAAAACTACACACTTAATAGTCATGTGGTATTTGACAAAGAAGCCGAAAACATACGGTGGAAAAAACATAGCCTCTTCATCAATTGGTGTTGGGAAAACTGGGCAGCCATACTCAAAAATCTAAGAGTTGATCCCTGCTTGTCACCATGCACTAACATCCATTTAAAGTGGATCAAAGACCTCAATGTCAGACTCAAAATTCTGAAACTACTGCCAGAGAGAATAAGAGAAAAATTAGAACTTATAGGTATAGCTATAGCTAGAAATTCCTTGAAAAGAGTCCCAGGGAGAGGACATAGGAGAGAATCTTGACAAGTGGAACTACATCAAAAGAAAAAGTTTCTGTACAACTAAGGACATAGAATCTAGAAAGTCAGTCAGCAGACTGGGAGAAGAACTTTACCACAGTGCCTAATATCCAATATATACAAGGGGCTCAGGAAACTAATCTCTCCCAGACCTAATAAACCAATCACTAAACGGGCAAGGGACCTAAGGAGAGACTTCTCAGAGGAAGAGGTAAGAATGGCAAAGAAACACATGAGGAATGCTCAACATCCCTAGCCATAAAGGAAATGCAAAGCAAAACAACTCTGAGATTCCATCTCACCCCAGTTAGATTGCCCAACAATGTCAATTCAAATAACAACAAATGCTGGTGGGGATGTGGGGGAAAAGAAACCCTATTATACTGCTGATAGGAATTTAAACTAGTACAATCACTTTGGGTAGCAGTCTGGAGGTTCCTCAAAAAACTAAACATAGACCTTCCCTATGACCCAACCATAACACTCCTGGGCATCTACCCTGAACTCCATGGACCAGGATAGGATAAAGACACTTGTACATGCATGTTCATTGCCACACTATTCACAATAGTCAAGATATGGAAACAGCCTAGATGCCCCACAATAGATATGTGGATCCAAAAAATGTGGTACCTATCAGTAAGAATAAAATAATGTCTTTTGCAGGGAAATAGATGGAACTACAACAAATAAGTGAAGTAATCCAATCTCAGAGAGACAAACAGCATATACTCTTTCTGATATGTGGAAGTTAGATCTAAAAGGCACTGGGGTATGATAAACTATACAGGATTATAGATACTCACAGAGAAGAGGAGAGAATCACAAAGGTGCAATACCCAAGTGTCTTTTTATATGTATACAGAATAATATACATACTGAAAGGAATTCCAAACATATGGAAACAAAGGAAACTGCTTAATTTGTTTTTTCTTTTGCTGATGATTCGGTATTCTTTGCCTAATATACAGTATATTTGTGTATATATTTATAGGGTGGGGGAGAGAGCACAGAATCAGAGGAAAAACAGGGAAAAAGTACAGCAGTAGAGTATACTGGTCTTTTTTTGGGGGGGGGTCCGGTCATGGGGCCTGAACTCTGGGCCTGGGCACTGTCCCTCAGCTCTAGGCTAGTGCTCTACCACTTGATCCACAGCGCCACTTCCGGCTTTTTTCTTTTTGCTTATGTGGTGCTGAGGAATCAAACCCAGGGCCTCATGCATGCAAGGCAAGC
>NW_012267272.1:5680028-5762713 GCF_000151885.1 Dipodomys ordii | reverse complement strand
TCGGGGAAGGGAGGGAGGGAGGGGATGGTAGGGGGAAAACAATGGAAGGGCTAACAATGTTCAAGAGGAAGTGTACTCATTACCTCACTCATGTATCTGTAACCCTCTGTATAGTATCTTTACAATAAAAATAAATAAATAAATAAAAAAATTTAAAAAAATCATAAGACACCCACAATAATAGTCTGATGGCTGGGTGCCGGTGGCTCATGCTGGTAATCGTAGCTACTCAGGAGGCTGTGATCTGAGGATCACAGTTCAAAGCCAGCCTGGGCAGGAAAGTCCATGAAACTCTTATCTCTAATTAACCACCTGAAAACCCGAAGTGGCACTGTGGTTCGACTGGTAGCATGCTCACCTTGAGCTATAAAGCTCAGGCACAGCATGCAGACCCAGAGTTCAAGCCCCACGCTTCCCACACTCCCCCCCAAAAAAGTCTGATGTGTTGAAATTGAATCCTTAAATCTTTAAGCATTTACTGAAGCCTTCAGTCAAGTTTTAGGTATCATTGAACAAGGAAGTATATATTACAATTTTGTTATTCAGGCAACAAAATATGAGAAGCTACTTAGAAAATGAGAGATAATAAGATATCCTAAAAACTTCTAAGAAGTATCAGGCCCTGATAACTAATGCCTGTAATCTTAGCTACTCAGGAGGCTAAGATCTGAGGTTTAAAGTTCGAAGCCATTAAAGTCCATGAGACTTTAATCTTCAATTAACCACCAAAAAGCCAAAAGTGGAGTTATGTGGCTCAAGTGGTAGAGTGCTAGCCTTGAGCAAAAAAGCTAAGAGGCAGCATCCAGGCCCTGAGTTCAAGCTCTAATACAACAACAAACAACCAAACAAACTTCCCCTAAAGAGGAGAAACAAACAAACAACATAGCATATCCAAAGAACAGAGAATCAAGATGGACTTAAACTTCTTAATAGGAGGCTAGAGAATAACAGAGGAAAGCCTTCAGAATTAAAGGGGGAAAAAAAGAATCATTACCAAGCTGGAATATTTTTCTTTATTATTCACATGGTTTTTGAAAAAGACAGTATCAGTCCATAGCTTTAAGATTATGTGTATTTCTCACCTCTCTCTACTCTAAAAGGTAATTTTCACGGGAAGTGTCTCTGCCTACTTTTGGTGTTATAACAATAGTACAGTGTTGCCTGTGTCAAATCAAAACTCTAGAGGAAAAGAAATCTCTGAAAGAAGTGAATTTGTTGAGCAGCAACAAATACTGACAGAAAGAATTTGTATTGGCACAAATCCTGCAAGCTACAAGCAGCAAAGTATGGGCAGCAGTTAGAAAAATGTGTCATGTCTAAAAGGCCAGAATATTTTATTTATTTACAATTTTTGTACCATTACTGGGGTTAGATCTCAGGGCTCCGACGCTGATGCTCTACTACTTGAGCCACAGCTCCACTTCTGGCTTTTGCCAGATCATTGATGTCTGACCTGGGTTGGTTTTGAATCTTAATCCTCAGGTCTTGGCCTCTTGAGTAGCTAGGATGGCAGACATAAGCCACTGGTGCCTGGTGAAAACACTTTTTTTATATCTTAAAAATTAAGTGCAGAAGCCGGGTGCCAGTGGTTTACGCCTGTAATCCTAGCTGCTCAGGAGGCTGAGATCTGAGAATCGTGGTTCAAAGCCAGGCCAGGCAGGAAAGTCTGTGAGACTCTTACCTTTAATTAACTGCCAGAAAACTGGAACTAGCACTGTGGCTCAAGTGGTGGAGAGCTTGCCTTGAGCTGAAGAGCTCGGGGACAGCATCCAGACCCAGAGTTCAAGCCCCTTGGCCAACAGAAAAAAAATGAAGTGAAAAATTAATTATTTCAGACTAAAAAGTCGTGAGTCATAAGACTTTCTTACTTGTAACTTTCTTCATAGTTCTCAGAATGTGCAGTGACCTACAGAGAATAACAGCATCAAAAAAGCAGACTGTCCACATAGTCATTACTCTCCAAGTGCCTGCCCACTTTCTAGACCTTCCTACAGCTCCCTATAAAGTCTATGCCTTCAAACCTTAGGGCAGGTGGTCTTTGTTGGCTTTAGCTTATATCACTTTTGATATGCTGGCTCTCTAAATAAGTTATTTTCTTTTGCTTTTGCTGGTACTGAGGCTTGAACTCTGGGACTGGGCACTGTCCCTGTACTTTTGTGCTCAAGGCTAGTATTCTACCACTAGAGCTACCGCTCTACTTTCGGCTTTTTGGGTCATTTTAGTAGAGATAGGAGTCTCAATGGGCTTTCCTGCCTGATCTGGCTTTGAACCAAGATCCTCAGATCTCAGTGTCCTGATGAGCTAGGATTACAGGCATGAGCCACTGGCACCTGAACAAATAAGTTATTTTCTTGCCCCCCCCCAAAACTTACCTTTGAGTCACTCGTCTTTTGGTGTGTTGAGATATGAATGTGAGCTCCCAGTTACAAGTGTCCATGAAATAAGTGTTGAACATAGCTAGCTATATCTCCAGTAATCTTGTGTCTTTGCAAATCTTCCAAGAAACTCCCATAATTTCAAATTCCCTTTGCAACGTAACATCAGGCCTACCTCAAAAATAAAGAGAAAACATCATTTCAAAATAATAATTTCCCACATGACCCACAGCAAAAAAGAGTTCATATTGAAATCACGAAGCCCAATCACACTTCATTCTCTGAGCATATTTTCCTTCTTTTATAAGAGTATCAATCATACAGAGAAATAACTAGTTATTAGACTCAATTCATTATTCATTGCTCATAAATATTTGAACTGAATCAATCCAGATGAGATATGATAATAAAATATGTAATTGGAAGCCTTGCTTTCTGTTGGAATAATTAACTTCAGAACTTTGTAGAATTTCAAGTGTATTTTCATTCCTAAACTTTTCAATGAATGAATCTAATCTGTACCTTACACTGGTGAATATCTATTCCTTACAAATATAAAACAATGTCACTTAGTTTTTCTAGAAGCTACTGACCTGCGTGATTGGTAGTTGCTATCTCTTAGTATATTTTATAAAAGCATAATATTGCTAGGTGCAGGTGGCTCATGCCTGTAATCCCAGCTACCCAGGAGGCTGAAATCGGAGGCCAGAAAAGCTAGCTTTAAGAGGTAAGTCCATTAGACTCTAACCTCCAATTAGCCACACACACACACACACACACACACACACACACACACACACAAGCTGGAAGTAGAGCTATGGCTCAAGGTAGAGTGCTAGCCTTGCGCAAAAAAGCTCAGAGGCAACATCTAGGCCCAGGACTGTCACCAAAACAAAAACAAAACAAAGTACAGTGCTATAAAAGTGATGGCAGAATAAATTTGTTCAACTTAAAATATGAAATCTATGGTAAAAGTCTTAGTTTTATGTGTGCATATTTGATCCCCAAATGATATACTCTAAGGACATTGTTTTGTTGGAAAAAGTATGTCTGCATGTAAACAAATTCATATAGAAGTATTTTAAGGGAGAAAAAAAATATCAGAGGGCTGGGAATATGTTTTAGTGGTAGAGTGCTTGCCTAACATGAATGAAGCCCTGGGTTTGATTTCTCAGTACCACATAAACAGAAAAAGCCAGAAGTGGCACTGTGGCTCTAGTGGTAGAGTGCTAGTTTTGGGCAAAAGAAGCTCAGGAACAGTGCCCAGGGCCTGAGTTCAAGACCTAGGACTGGAAAAAAAATCAGAGCAATAATTTTAGTATTCAAAAAGATAGAAATAACATATAAATCAGTATATACTTTTTTAGAATGATATCTTTAAGTAGTTGTACAAAGAAGTTCCCATTCTACAAAACAGTATATAAGTACAAGGTGTCTGAGAACATTGCCACCCATCGCTCTTGTGTATACTTAAATACATTTTATTACTGGTACTATGCCATGAAACACTATATAGAGTTTAAAAATTCTCTTGCTCAGGACACTAGAGAGGAAAATATTCCATATAAACAGGTGGGAACTAAGATATGAAAGAAAGAAGGGAAAAACAAAAAGAAAGAACAATGGAAGGGAGGGGGAAAGAAAGTGGGAAGGAGAAAGGAGTGAAGGAGGAAAGGTTGAAAGTAGAGACAGGAGGAGGGACAGGGGAAGGGGAAACCTAGAAGCCTAATGCCAGGTTTAGTGATTTTTTCCTGAGTGACAATACAGGTGACTTTTGTGTTCAAGATACTGTGCATTTCTGCTTTTCTAATAAGCAAGTTTAAAATTTTTAACTATTTATTTTTGTTTTGAGACAAGGTCATTCTATGTAATCCAGGCTCACATAAACTTAAAATCTGCTGTCTTCAATTTTCTGGGATTATAGGAATATGGCAATCACAACTAGCTCAGGGCTGTGTGTGTGTGTGTGTGTGTGTGTGTGTGTGTGTGTGTGAGCAAAATACTTTAAGCCAAAGATGAAGCTCTTGTGAGCGAGCTATGCCATAGCAATCAGATACAATGTATGTCTCCTTCCACAAAGTCATACACATTCATAAGTCAAATGGGTTTGACTTTATCCCATCAAATACTGTTGAATTCACTTAATGATTGTGGAAGTAATCATAAGTTCTCTATCCCCCACCCTAAGGTCTCATGTTTATTTAAAAAAGCTATTACAACATATTATAAAGCATTAAACATTGGTATCCAGAATTCTTCCCACTGGAGGTTAAATGACCTGCCAAAGGTCAAAACATCTAAGGATTTCCTGAGTGTCAGGGTCTATTTCAATGATCGGATCCAGGGCTGAAACGACATCATGATCTTTCCTTTCTCTCTTCTCTGAATGCAGCCGGATGGAGCTACCTCTCACCGTGCCTGGAAATCTGCTTTATTGGATGGGTGGACATAGCCTGCTATCTTGTTGCAGAGTTCCTTACTGGAAATAATGGCCATCTCCTCCAACATGTGTTTGTTGATGTAGAAGTCACTGACTAAGCATGTCTGCTACTTCTTACCGATGACTTGGGCTGTCTTCCTCAGGGTTTCTATGTGATGGTGGACAGTAGTAGAAGAGCAGGGATCAAGCTAGCTAGGTGCTAGTGGCTCACACCTGTAATCATAGCTACTCAGTGAAGGGATCCTTCACATCCATCCCGGGGAACCACGTGGAGGCAAGCAGGCACAGGAGAAAGATTATTACAAGGTTTAATAGAGGAGCCATATTTGCCCCAAGAGGAGCACATGGCACCTGTCCATAAGCAGGTAGCAGGAGGGTCTGGGGCAGGAAGTGAGGTAGGTGGGAGCTCAGGTGGGTCTGGGCAGAGAGAGGGAGGTGCCAGCTGTAGGCTGGGAACTCCAGGTCTGGGTGGAGCTGAGGACCAAAGGTATGCATCATGCTTACACTCAGGAGGCTGAAATCTGAGCGTTGTGGTTCAAAGCCAGCTTGGGCAAGGAAGTCCATGAGACTCTTATCTCCAATTAAGCACCGGAAAACCAGAAGTGGTGCTGTGGCTCAAAGTGGTAGAGTACTAGCCTTCAGAAGAAAAGCTCAGGGACAGCGCCCAGGCCCTGAGTTCAAGGCCCACAACCTCCCCCAACCCAAAAAAAAAAGAAAGAAGAGGGATCATAAAAAAAGAAAGCAGGGATAATAAATCCTTTATTTTATCCCAATCTCTCTCTCTCTCTCTCTCTCCCTCCCACCCTTCTCTCTCATTTATTTTTGCCAGTCCTGAGCTCCTTTTTGCTCATTAGCATTCTATTACTTTGAGCCACAGTGCCACTTCTGGCCTTTTCTGTGATTGATTGGAGGTAATTTCCTGTCCAGACTGGCTTTGAACTGCAATCCCCAGATCTCAGCCTCCTGAGTAGCTAGGATTACAGAAGTGAGCCACCAGAACCTGGCTTCCACTGTAATCCTAATAACTACTTTCTAAACCCTCAGCTCACCCCCCATACAATGATATTTAGGTTATAGAAAGGCTGAGAAAGTGTGAGAAATGGCCAGAGGATTTAATAACCATTCCAGAAATAAATACCTCATTAAGCAATTGAATAAGACAAATACCATGCACTGTGTTTCCAATGTGGAATCTAAATTGTGAAGAATGAATGAATAAACAAGGATTCCTTGGACTTGGATGTAACTGGTGGGTGACAGGAAGGGAAGAGAATGAAAGGCAGTAAACATGCTTGAAGTACTTGGTTTGATTCTTTAACACCACATAAACAGAAAAAGCTGGAAGTGGCCCTGTGGCTCATGTGGTAGAGCACTAGCCTTGAGCTTAAGAGCTGAGGGACAGCGCGCAGGCCCTGAGTTCAAGCTCTATGACTGACAAAAATAAATAAATAACTGGAGAGGAAGAAGAAAGAGCAATAGAGGGAGTCATTTCATCAAAATACATTAGGGACATGTATGGAAATATATAAATAAGGTTTCACAATAAAACCTTTTTGTACAATTATACTAATAGGAATGACAATATATGTATATACCTGTATTTACACACATATACATGTATATGAATGTATATATTTGTGTGTGTACATATATATGTGTATGTGTATATATATATATTATATATATATATATATATATAATATATATATATATTAAAGATACCATTTTAAGAGCTGATGCAAAGAGCCGCTGCAGGTGGCTGAAGGGATTAAGGAAGGCAGTTGCAGAGCTTCCAAGCAGGTTCAAAGTAGAAGTGGCAGTCAGGTGGTGATGGCTCATGCCTGTGATCCTAGCTACTCAGGAGGCTGAGATTTGAGGATTCTGGTTCAAAGCCAGCCTGGGCAGGAAAATCCATGAAACTCCTATCTCCATTATCCACCAGAAAACTGGAAGTGGAACTGTGGTTCAAGTAGTAGAGTGCCAGC
This sequence comes from Dipodomys ordii, assembly GCF_000151885.1. Taxonomy (NCBI): domain Eukaryota; kingdom Metazoa; phylum Chordata; class Mammalia; order Rodentia; family Heteromyidae; genus Dipodomys; species Dipodomys ordii. The sequence goes on along the minus strand of NW_012267272.1, from coordinate 5,755,913 downwards.
TTCTAGAAGAAAAAGCTAAGCAGGGGTGTTATAGGTTTAGTTTAAGTCCCAGTAATATCTCAAAAGAAGAGGGTGGGGGACAAGGAAGAGTGATCTAGGAGGTGAGGTTGAAGGGGTTCATTATATACATGTACGCAAATGTCACAAATGAAATCCTTCTTGTGCAACTAATATATAACAATTTTTTTCTGGGGCTTGAATTTACAACCTGGGCACTATTTATGGGCTCTTTTTGCTCAAGGCTACCACTTTACCACTTTGAGCTACAGCTCCACTTCCAGTTTGCTAGTGGATAATTGCAGATAAGAGTCTTGTAGATTTTCCTGCCCAGGCTGGCTTTGAACTGTGATCCTCAGATCTCAGTGTCCTGAGTAGCTAGGATTACAGGCGTGAGCCACTGGCACCTGGCTTAATTATTTAAAAATCTTCCAAAAATAAAAACAATATTATTCATCAGTCCTGTCCTTCCTCAAACCTAAGATGATTGCAGATCCTAGATTACTAAAGGAGAAATACAGAATTAAAATAGGACTACCAAGGTTCCATCTGCTTTTATTTTATTGTAAGGGTGATGTACAGAGGGGTTACAGTTATACAAGTCAAGTAATGAGGAGTACATTTCTTTTTGAACAGTAATCACCTCCTCCCTCATTTTCTCCTAGCTTTTTCTCTTCTGAGCCCTTCTTCCCAACAAGTTGTACAGTACATTTTCAACAGTGTCTGGTGAGTATCACTGCTGAATTAGTTCACTTTTTGTCCCACCATTTCTGTGTTTCTCCTTCCCCTCCCCGAATCAGATAAACTCACATACAAAACAAAAAGGTATAGAAATAAAAATGACAAAAGGGGGAAAACAGAAAAAAGAAACCCACAAAAAGTAAAATAAAAAACTTCCTCTTTCCATTTCTTGGAGTTCATTTCAGTAAGCATCATTTTATACGCTCATATGCACATAGCAATTGAGCCCTTGTGATTCTCTCCTTAGAATATCCTCCTTTGGCCTCACTGTGTGAATGTTTATAGAGTCCTGTTTAATTTATCATGTCCGAGTGTGTAATTTTTTGTTTTTTACTATTCATTGGGTCTACTTATCGATTTATAGGCACATTCTAATTATTACAAATAATCCACCTGCTTTTAGTTAGCTCATAGACACAAATAATTAGCTAATGCCTCTTTTTTGTTACTGTTGCAAAAGCAGTTATAAGTGAAACTGGAGCTTTTAGCCTCTAGACCCAAACTCCCAAAAATCTCACAGGTCAAGTCCATCTATGTCCCCAAACAGTCAAATAATGACACCTGGTGAAGGGCAAGAGCAAAGAGATTTATTAGGTGGCAGCCACAAGAAAAACAACCCTTCAGTACATCTTCAGGCAGCTTGGGTGGTGAAAAACAGATGTTGGTCTTAAGTTAAATAGAAAGGATGAGGCGCAAGGAGTGAGGAGGTATACAAAATTAAAACAGACCAAGTCACAGGTGTGGTCTGATGTGGTCCATTGACTCAGGGTTGGACAGGTGAGGCCTTGTTACAATCATTGATGATGGGCACGTGGTCTGAATTTCAAGATGGCGTCAAAGTGTCTGTAGGAGAGAATGGCTCAGGACACAGGATATAAGTACAAAATTGAGGAGCTTGGATGCCTACCTTTTATCTGGCTCCCAGAAAGGAGTCTGTTTCTCAGCAGAAAGTACCTCTTCCCTAAGTAGCTGTTTTACTTTGTATATTTTTCTCGCTTGCTAGTAAATCTTGCTTAAATCTTAGTCTTGCTTGCCTAAGTCTTACTGTTTTGTGCCTCATGATTTGGCCTTGTTCTTTTGGAAAAGTTCTGTATGTCTGGCAATCAGTGGTTATCCATCCGTCCAGATGAGTTACTTAAGTCATTCTGTCTTAGTACTTGCACTCAATATGGAGGGCAAAGTGCTACTTTATGGAGTTACTGGTGCTCTAAAGAATAGAAAGTAACTCAGATGACAACATCGTCATCTGTCCACAGGAGTCTATGTAACTATGAGCTATGAGCATAATGGGGTATCCACATATTTCCATCAATTATAGCCTCTGGTGGGGGAAGCTGGCCACAGAGGAAGCTGTGTATGTGGGGGATATGGACTCTGTAAAATCTCTATGAGTTGAGCTGGGAATGAGGCTGGGAATAAGAGTGCTTGCCTAGCAAGCATGATGCCCTGGGTTCGATTCCTCAGTACCACATAAACAGAAAAAGGCAGAAGTGTACTGTGGCTCAAGTAGTAGAGTGGAAGCTTTGAGCAAAAAGAAGTTAGGGACAGTGCCCAGGCCCTGAGTTCAAGCTCCAGGATTGGCAAAAAATAAAAAATAAAAAAAAACCTCTGTGACTTCTTTTAGCCACTGCCAGTGGCTCACACCTTTAATCCTAGCTAGTCAGGAGGCTGAGATCTGAGGATCATGGTTTCAAGCCAGCTCAGGCAGGAAACTCTATGGGATTCTTATCTCCAACTAAATCATAGAATAAGCTGGAAGTGGCTCTGTGGCTCAAATGGTAGAGTGCTACCCTTGAGCAAAAGGAGCCCAAGCCCAAAGTTCAAGTCTCAGGACCAGCACAAATATAAAAAAATCAAAAACTCTCTAACTTCTTCCTTTTTCCATTAATCTAAAACTGCTCTGAACATTAAAATCTACTCAAAGAAACCAGTACAAACAGATTAAAGGAAGGAGAAATGAAAGCAGTGTCATGGAAAGTAATAGATTCAGCTTTTAAGCTCCCAAATTGGTTAACACTCTTCTCTCAAAATTACATTTGTTTCTTTTTGGTACTGGGGATTGAACCCAGGGCTTCACTCATCAAGCAACTGCTCTACTGCTTAGCTACATCCTCATTATTGGCTCTTCTCCCTGGTTTTGTGCTGGTACTGGGGAGCCTTGTGCTCTTGTTTAGCTGTATTTTAAACTGATGCTTTATCACTTGAGCTGTTGTAAGGCATGCCTGGATCCCAGATGCCACATTTTAAAATACAGAATATTGGAGTCTTTATTATACAGTTAACAGGCTGCGGGCCACCAGTTGTTACAAAGGCCTGCAGCATGCAAATACACATAACACAGCTAGGAAACATGCTAAAGAGGAAAGAAATAACAAGAACAATACCAACAAGTCAATTCAGCTCCAACGGAGAACTGAACTGGGATGCCATGATGACTGGAGACGAGGCAGGAGACAGGACACAGGACACGATCGCGGAGACACACGTGGCATGGAGTCTGGCTGCTAGGCTGGTCCAGGCCTAAATAGGTCGGCACAGGGGACAGATCCTCAGGAAATCCCCAGTCCCAGTCACTAGACTGACAGATTCACTAACCTATCAGGCAAGTGCCCACCCCTGCCTCCAGGGATCTGGGCACGGCCCATCACTTGGGAGGCAGCTGATGGGCAGGGGGTTTTCTTCCCCCAGCATGTAGACAAGATACCAGACCTTACCATCCATCATGTGGTCAGCATGGTGCCGGCCAGACCTGACCTCTTTACTTCAGAGCCACACTGTTATACCAGAATTTGGGGACCCCCAGAAGACCACCAGAGACCACGATCAATGTAAGCAACAAAGAGCCGGTTTATTGCAAGCTCAAGCTTGGTCCTCCACGCACACGGTAACCGGTGACGGTGACGCTAAGAGGCCCTGAGCATAGAATCAGCACAGTTTTTTTTTTTTTTTTTTTGTGAAGATACTGTACAGAGGGGTTACAATTACATGGGCAGGATAATGCGTACATTTCTTACCAAGCATTGCAGCCTCCTTCTTTTGTTTACCCTTCACATCCCCTTCCCAGCCCCCCCCCCCCCCCCAATCCCAATCTTTCTCCTTCCCCCCCCCCCACCAACGTTGTAAACCTCGTTTTGGACATGACAACTTGTAATTCTCATTGTTGCAACAGGTCCACCTGTATCTTTAAACAACTGGTTTTTCCCCATCTCCTCCTCAAGTTATACTGACATCAAATATAGTGAAAGCAGGGGTTATACTGTGGGGGAGGGACATACAAAGCAACAAAGAGATAATCTTATAAGTGCATTAGAAACACATGCATGAAAGAAAAAAACATTAAGATACATATCTAAGGGTTCAATTTCCTGACATCACATTATCTGACCTTTTCCGCTTGACTCATAGATATACTAGATATTGCAAATAAGGGAAACCATGGGACCTATGTTTCTTTGGGCCTGGCTTACTTCACTTAATATAATTTTTTCCAAGTTTTTCCATTTCCTAACAAATGTGGCAATGTCATTCTTTCTGATGGAGGCATAGAATTCCATTGTGTATATATACCACATTTTCTTGATCCATTCATCTACTGAGGGGCATCTGGGTTGGTTCCATATCTTAGCTATGGTAAATAATGCTGCAATAAACATAGTTGTCAGCACAGTTTTTATAGTATTGAACAAACAGCTTTAAGGAACTTTTACATAAGAAATTACATGATTGGTTAACATTTAAAGCAAGCTAAGCTGGGCAAATACGATTGGTTGACCTTTACAGAAAAATGTCCTTGGTCCATAGCTTGATTGAAAACAGTTACAAGTCACACCTGGACCAACAGAATGCATGGCATGTCTCACCCTGGGCTCTGAAGAACAGGTTGGTTAGAAACTCTTAGTCCTAGGTGACTGGGGGGCAACACCACTTGGGGGCTAACACCTGCCTTAAGCAAATGCCATCGATGGCTCCAAGAATTGTGCATGGCTTTTTGTCATAAATTCCTAGCATTGGGGCTAAAGTGGATCACGAGTCAAGTCACAGAACTGAGATGGAGTGTTAAACAAAATAGGAGTTGCTTAGGTTTCTCAAAACATTATATTTCTTCCGTAGGGCCTTACTGCCCGGGCCTCCGGGAAGGGCATTGCAGCTGTGGGGATAATTCTGAGGACTTTGCGCCCTTGGTCAAGGCTGTAAACCCTTTGAAGTCTTTTACTAAGCAACTCTAGGCTCCCAGGCTGACATTCACTACTGAGTAACTAAAACCAGTCAGTTAAAATCATACAAAAACCATAAGATCATCTAGGACAAAACAATTCGTACAGAAGCAAAAATGAGCGGTTAGTAATCATAACTTCTAATTTCTATTACATTAAGCATTAATGTTACTCCATGCCTTTTAATAAATTCATTCAGGGGGTGCTTGCCTACTTTGATGAGGGCAGTCCAGTTTTCTGCTTCTTTCACTCCACTCCTCAAGGTTTTAGCAGTTTTTAGCAAGCAAAGGTACAGAAGCGAAAATGGCTGTTAGGTGTTGTCTATATGTTTTTATGTTCTTCAACACTTCAACTTTCAGCTTTTTCTGTGATTAATCGGAAATAGTCTTATGGACTTTCCTGCCAGGGCTGGCTTGGAACTGTAATCCTCAGATCTCAGCCTCTTGAGTAACTGGGATTATAGCTAGTAGTTGATATCACAATTCTGATGACAACCTCCCAAGCTAGAACTTTTTTGGGGGAAATATCAGAGGGGAAGAGGAATGGAAAGTGTTGTAATGCACAGCTGTAAGCCCCAGCATTTGGAAAACTGAGGCAAGAGGATTGAAGATTAACAGCAAAGCCTGAGCCACACAGGGAGATGTTAAAAAGGATTAAGATGGTGGATCAATGCATTGCAAAAAAGATAGAATCTTAAGAGTTTGTAATGATATGCTTATAAACCAGTCTTCATTCTTTGGAGAATGGGAGGAAGTTACCTTATTTACCCTCACAAAAGGGAAAAATTGAGGTAATTATTTCCCCCTCCCCTCCCCCCCTCCCAAGTATGGTACTTATGGGAAAATATGTGGACTTTTTCCTCTTTATTGAAGAATTCTAGATTATAAACATGGAAGAGCCCTTAATGAAATAATAGATCTAGGAAATGATCACCAATAGATGCTAAAACCATTAGCCCAAGAATGAGTGGGAAATTATACAATCAATGCCACCTAATTGGCTAACTTTTCTTTTGCAAATGGTTCTTTGCCAACTTGCTTTTTCTTTTCTTTACCCTTGACCAGCATTGGAAATAATAATGGCGGAAAAAACCCTACATGTAAATGATTAAGATATTAACTGTAGAATCATGTATGCCAGAAAAAAAGGAACATAAGAAACACTGATCATGAAGTTCCTAATTGAAGTCCTCTTTCTTTAGATCTTATGGAAATCAGAAAATTTGGTGACATTAGTATGGGTAACAAAAAAATGGGCCACTGCAGCATTGATGATTACTATGATTCCAGGGCCCATTGTTCTGTGGCTGAAAATAGCAAAATACATTTTCTCAGCTTTTACGTGATAAACTCTCCTCCTAAAATGCTCGAGTTCGGGACCCCAAAAAGACCACCAGAGACCAAGATCAATGTAATCAGCAGCAAGGTATTTATTGTGAGCTAGCTCAATCCTCTGCGCACACAGCAAACAACTGGTGATGCTGAGAGGCCCCGAGCCTAGGGTTTGCAGCAGTTTTATACACTCTTTGGGGAAGGCTGGGGCTTTGCACTCATCATATCATTCCTTGACAAATCAACACACACCACAGGGAAATCATAAAACATGATTTGCGTGACCAATGGCGGGAAGGAATCTCGAAGGGCTATTGGCCAGATCAAAGGGTTGATGTGCTTTAAAATTATTGGTTCAAGTCACAAGGGTGGTGCAAGGGAGTATGTGCAGAACTGCAGGACTTTCTGGTTAGATATTGGTCACCACTCCTAGGTGGGGGCTGTCTGGAATCTCAGACAATTCGACCTTCAGCTTATCTTAGGCAGGCACCATCTGCAGTTTTCCAAGAACTGTTTGCACTTAGCTTTCTGTGGAATTTCCTGGCTTTAGGACTGCAGGAGGTCAGAGGCTAAATTTGAGACTAAAATGAGGTCCCAGGTAAATTATTGGTCAGGTCTTTCATTCCCCCATTTCTTCTTGGGTACCTTGGAAGCCAATCATGGATTCCTCTGAGTAATTTCATAGGATTTGACCCTACTACTTTTGTCCAGGAGCTGGTACTGGGCTCGTAACACCATTAACTGGACTGTATTGATTCGTTCATTTACAAAGGCTACCTTGCTTCATGAGAAGAAGTCCAGGTCCCAGTGATGTCAGAGAGCCACCTCTGCCAATGAGTCTACCTGGCTGCATCTAGATTGCAGTAAGCCCATCCTTTCTCCCCACCATACAGATAGGCATAAAGAATGTTCCACATCATTGCACCAATCCGGATTCTATGTATATCACAGCTAACTTAATTTTATACCAGCTTTACTCATAAGCTACAATTTTAAGACACACTCAGACCATTTGCTACATTCTTTTTTTTTTTTTTGTCTGTTGTGGGGCTTGAACTCTGGGCCTGGGCGCTGTCCCTCAGCTCTTCAGCTCAAGGCGAGCGCTCTACCACTTGAGCTACAGTGCCACTTCCTGTTTTCTGGTGGTTTATTGGAGATAGGAGTCTCACGGTCTCTCCTGCCCGGGCTGGCTTTGAACCGAGATCCTCAGATCTCAGCCTCCTGAGTAGCTAGGATTACAGGCGTGAGCCACCAGCGCCCGGCCATTTGCTACATTCTTAAACGTACAAACATTTTAAGACAATTCTTACTTTTCAAACCCTTTCTTATCCAGGAGACCATTTTCTTCCCCAATTCCTTTCCCAAGGCTTTCTTTATGACCCTCTTTCTTTACAATTCCTTGAGCTTCTTTGTGGCTAGAGTTTAAAACTGCCCAATTTTTCCTATGGCTTGTAGAACCAAATTATCTCAGAACAGCCTCAAGGCACCACTGGAGTGGAGAAGCTTGCTACATTTTAAGGCTAAGAGCAGGGCTGGGTCCCATTCCTTTTACTACCTTCATTGATAACACACACTCAGTTGGAAGCAGGTTATTACCATATCAGAGTCAAACTAGGCTGTGACTATAGAGTGGATTTCCAGTCACTATGCCCTGAAGTGCCTAAGATAAGCCAGTGATATCCTTGCCCCCAATATCCACTGTGGGAGTAGAGAGAGTTACTGGATATTACCAAAAGAATGTCCCACAAAATCTTAGTTTTAGCAGCTGTCCACCGGGAAGCAGTCTTAGAGGATGGAATCAGGTAGTTCAGTCTACTTTTTCCATGGTGGAGGTGGTCAGGGTACCGATGTAGATTTCCTCGTGCTGGGCTGCAAATTCCTACACCGACTGGTTAAGGATACAAGTAACACATAGGCTTGGAAGGCTGTGGCCCCATTGGTTTTTAAGACCGTTTAGACAATAGCCCAGGACAATTTACTAAGATGACAACTTTTTTACTAACTAGATATTTTTGTAAACAGACACAGAAGGCTTAGTTTTGTAACCATCTCTGACAGATGCAGTCTCCACACTTGCATACCTGTTAACACTATTCGTTATGCCTTTTTCTAAAAAAAAAAAAAATCTATTTGCCTCATTTTTTCCAAAACTGAGTCTGGATTCTTGATCTTAAAAGGGGGTTGATGGATGAAGGTCCATCTTCTGTAACTTCTTCAAGCTGACTTCAGGGACATTGATCCTACCTAGCCAGGAACCCATAATCTTAGCCTATTTTACAAAAAGGCTACCAGGATTAGATGTCATTAAGAACAATATTTTAACTTTTGACAAATGCACAGACCTTTTCTCGGGCTACAGCAGTGTAGCTTGTTTAACACTCTGGTTTGCAAAAGCATCTTTCTGGATGGCTTAGGAATGTGATCTCTAGTGACCCTAACAATGCCTAAGTTACTCGTGCAGGCTTTCAGACAGCTATCAATAGAAACACACTCTCAGGTTTATAAACTCTTTTTTTTTTTTGAACAGATGAATTTCACCTAGCTGGTGTCAGCTCAGTTACTGCCAATTAGGGCTTTTGGCACATACAGGGGTTGGGATTTAAACTATCCCCTAAATTTTATAACATTAGCTTTTTAGTACTATCACAGATGACTGCCAAGTTCCTGTCCCTTACAAGGTAGATAGTCATGGACATTAGGCATGCTTACAAATTATCTACCTATGACCTCCTGGCTCTGACCAATTTTTGAAGGGCCACGCACAAATGACTCTAGGATCTGACATTATTTCTGCCATTCAAGCAGTGGCTTACTGCCTCTGGATGCTCCTCCATTGCTTTCATCCCAGGAGTGTCTTCTCCACACTGGGAAAAATGCCTCATTGGCATTTCCCTTAGCTGGTCACTGGACTTGAACTCGGGGCCTGAGTCCCTCAGCTCTCTAACTCAAGGCTAGCGCTCTGCCACTTTGAGTCCCAAAGCAACTCTGCTTGCTCTTTCAGCACTCTGCTGGCTGTTTAGAGGTGACAATCTCACCAGGACCTTTCTCTGCCTGGGTTGGCTTTGAACCAGTTTGCAGATCAATGAATCTTATAAAAGGCCACTTAACTCCAATTAAAAGCAACAAGGTGGTCAACATAGAGGTAGCTTTTAAGCATGCTCTTACCTGGAACTTATTAAGAGCCAGAGTTACATCTGACAAACATGTAAGAATCCTCTGTGCTTTGCTCTAGGCTTGCTGGAAACTGTTAAAAAAACTTATAAGAGCAAACTGGAATAGCAATTATTTTGGTAATCCTAATTTTTCCTTTGTGCACTTTGAGTCAAATGTTAAGAACAATTTTACTTTTAAACTTTATATCCAAAATCCATTCCTAATTTTTAAGCCTTTTATTAATCTCTTTTAATATTTTATACTTTAGTTTTCATTTGCGTTTTGAAAAGATCCCTTGAAATCTTGAGGCCAAGTGTCACTCATTGCCTCTTGGCTGCTTGTTTTAACAGATACTCATTAAAACTTTTAAACTCAAGTGACAACTTTTCCTTAATGCCAGAATTACAATCATCATCACTGTACCAAGAAGCTAGACTTAACACCTTAATGACTTTTAAAAATATATCCTAATTGTAGAGCATCATTGAAAGCAGGTCACATTATACAAACAAACTTTTTAACCCTCTTTTTAAAGCCTTTTTAATTTTAATTTTAACACATCCATGGAGCAGCTTTAGCAATACCGATCAGATCTTCACATCACTCATTTTAACCATTATGTTTCCAGTGTCTATCTGCAGGGAAAAGGGACAGAACAAAGATGGGCCACATAGGGAGGGGAAGGCACGGATTCTGAGAGAAGCGGGTCGTCCTCCTCTTGGAGTACTGGATACAGGGGGGCTGATGGTCCATCAGGTCCTGGGGCTCCTGGCCCTGACTCGACCTCCCTTGCCACAAAAATGTTGGCCACGTATGTCTTGGGTAAAAAGGGGGTTAGCCAGTTAGGGGGATCCTCGAGTAAGTCCAGCCATACTAAGATATAAGGGATCTGATCTGGATCTCCCTGACTTCCCGGATGAAAAGTCTCAACCTTTACTCAGAGAATTGTGTCTCTGTCAAAGGTCCCCTCTGGTGGCCACCCTACATCAAAGATGGGCCATTTGGCACAACAGAAAGTAACCAGCTTTTCTTTGTTCATTTTTACTCTAAAATTATGTCCTCTTTCCCTGACATCCCTAAAATTGTCCATGAGTAGTGTCAGGGGGGTAGTCTGGGTCTGTCCCATTTCCCAATCTAACAGACCACCTATGGAGGAAGTGACAGTCAAGAATGAAAGTAAAAAGAAAACGGCACAAAAGGTGCAGCGCCAGCGCGGCTAACATGCAGCTGCAGTAAAGACTCTTGAGAGGTGAAACAGATGCTACTGGCCTATCTATAATTCCAAACGGGTGAAGCGGGATGTGGGGCAGTGGTCCTGTCTGCTGATCACGGGCCCTGTCCAGTAGAAGGCCGCTGGACTCCAGTTTCCAGCAGTCCCTCTATTTGTTTAGAATTCCACCAAATCTTCCCAGCCCTTCTGAGTACATGCACATGTACTCAGGTCAACCAGAATGTCCAGCACTCATCTAGCAAACAAACAGGAATAAGCAATTTATAAAATCAAGGTTATGACACAAAAAACAGCAAATGCCGTTCGTTATTTCAGAAAGCAGAGTAGGCCTTCCACCATCAGACTCCCTCAGTGCTTCATAACCTGCAAGTCAGGGGTGGGAGCAGACGGGACAATGGAAACAAACACAAATAACATAGAATGCACTGCACAACGTGGGTTGTCAACCAGAGACCAAAAGACATTGGCCTTCCAAATGAGGGGATTCCACATCCCTCCAGGGGCTGGGGACATCTCCCACAGACCCTGTCGGAGGCCCTAGAGTGCGTCCACCAGGGCCCTCTGCCAACCAAAAACCAGAACCTGCAGGCAACACCAGAGTACAGAAAATTACAAATCGGGTAATGCCTTAACTTACCGGCCGGGTTTTCACCACCTCTCGATCTGGCATCTGGGTGGGCTTATAAGGGGGATCCCGGATGAGCCCCCAAGAAAATGTTTGACTTCGGGACCCCAAAAAGACCACCAGAGACCAAGATCAATGTAATCAGCAGCAAGGTATTTATTGTGAGCTAGCTCAATCCTCTGCACACACAGCAAACAACTGGTGGTGCTGAGAGGCCCCGAGCCTAGAGTTGGGGCTTTGCACTCATCATATCATTCCTTGACAAATCAACACACACCACGGGGAAATCATAAAACATGATTTGTGTGACTAATGGCGGGAAGGAATCTCGAAGGGCTATTGGCCAGATCAAAGGGTTGATGTGCTTTAAAATTATTGGTTCAAGTCACAAGGGTGGTGCAAGGGAGTATGTGCAGAACTGCAGGACTTTCTGGTTAGATATTGGTCACCACTCCTAGGTGGGGGCTGTCTGGAATCTCAGACAATTCGACCTTCAGCTTATCTTAGGCAGGCACCATCTGCAGTTTTCCAAGAACTGTTTGCCCTTAGCTTTCTGTGGAATTTCCTGGCTTTAGGACTGCAGGAGGTCAGAGGCTAAATTTGAGACTAAAATGAGGTCCTAGGTAAATTGTTGGTCAGGTCTTTCACTCCCTCTTTTCCTCCTTTTCTTCATCTTCTTCTGCTTTGTGTGCCAGTATTAAGGGTTCAACTCCAGGTCATGTGTTCTTGCTTGGCTTTTCCACTCAAAGCTGATGCTTTACCACTTAAATTACCACTCAGCCAGCTTTTTGCTAATTCAGGATAAGTGTCTCACAGATTTGTCTGCCTAGGTTGCCTTTAAATTTCATTCCTAGATCTCAGTCTCCTGAGTAGCTAGGATGATAGATGTGAACAGTGGGTCGCAGCTAACATGGTTCTTAGGATCGTAATCCTATGTTTTTATATCAGCTATTTTTTTAAAAAAAATAAAGTTCTTCCTATTTCTAGCTTGCCTCTCTCTTACAGTGAGCAGACCAAGGTTTTGCCCAGTACCATAAAGAATTGATCACACCAATAGTGTCAGAAGCCAAAGATTAATCTTAGTCACAAAACAATGATTAATTATTACATGTCTCTCCATGAAACAGAGTAGGGAATAAACATTACTGTTGAAAATGGTGCTGTGGCTCAAAGTGATAAGAGTGCTAGCCTTGAAGAATAGTTCAGGAATAGTGCCCAGGCCCACCCTGAGTTCAAGCTCCATGACTGACAAAAAAAAAAAAAAAACCCAAAAACCAAAAATCCCAGGAGCTGGTAACTCTTGTCTATAATCCTAGATATTCAGGAGGTTGAGATCTGAAGATGCCAAGTCTGGCATAAAAGTCCATAAGATTCTTTATTTCCAATTAATCACAGTATGGCTCAAGCAGTAGAGTGCTAGCCTAGAGCAAAAGAAGTTCAGGGACAGCGCTCCCCTGAGCTCAAGCCGTAGGCTTGGCAATAAAAAGAAAAAAAATACTGTCCACAAACTGTTTTTCACACACACACACATACACACACACACAGACTTGAACCTGATCAAACTAGTAGACGTAACAGTTTCTAGAAAATTTTGGGTCTGGAGGTGTATATGTGTGGAGATATAATTGGCAAAAATCTAGATTATGGAAAATTCACTACAATTATATATTCCTACCAAAATGCCCAGGAAGAAAGGGTAAAAAGAGAAACTTAAGATTAAAGAGGACTTAAGAAATCTATCAGCTAAATGCAATAGGAAGATCTTGTTTAGATCCTGACTGTGTTACTCGGGAACTAGATCAGAGAGATACAGAGAAGCCATGTTTTGAGAGGTCAAATTGAGAGTCTTTATTAGAAAGCTGGTGATTGCTGGCAGACTAGAGTCCCAAAAAACTTGCAGTCCTGAATGCAGTTGAACTTGCAGTGCTGAATGCAGTTATCACAAAGCTTATAAAGGCAAAAACCACATTAAGGCAGATACCACATAGTATGGGGACTGGTAAAGCTTGAAGCACACTATATAGGGAAAACAATCAAGGACAACCAACAGCAAGTATTCTCTGGAGTAAAGCTTTCCTGGAGCTAAATAACTCAATATACACCCACAATTCAAAGAATATCACCTGTATATGCTTAACAACTCACAACACAGCTGCAGATCCAATAAAGTCCTATATCACCTCTAGAGTTCTTGAAACTGGGTGAAAATTCTTCATCATCTATTAAGATGGCCAACATGGTGATGAGGACAAGATGTCATTACTTAGATCCAATATTCATATTTCAATTGGAACACAGCAACTGTAAATAAATAAACACTTATGAAATTATAGAGATATAATAGTAAAGAGGCTTTGGTAGAATAGTAGTTTTAAAATTTATACAGGAATTTGATTGCAAGATGTAGGAAAGCCACATTTTGAGAGGTTGAATCAGAGTCTTTATTAGAAAGTCGGCAACTGCGAGTGGACACGTCTCCCCAAAACTTGCAACCCCTAATACACTTAATATTGTTGGAAAACTGAGCCATGAGGGTAGGGAGAGTAAAGAGCAGAAAAACAACCTCGACAAACAGATCACCTGTAATGGAAAGCTGAAGAGGTACACCATCCATGGTGACCCGAAGCACATCAGGAGACAAGAGACATGACACAAAATGATGGTGGAGATGATTGGGGGTCTAAATAGGGTCATGGTCAGGGGGCAGAGTCACAGGGAGCTCTAGAGTTCAGTCTTGAGAGTTCAGTCTTGCCAGTTCATGGTATAGATCTGGCAGGTCCAGTAACCTATTGTCCACCACCCCTGCCTCTAGGAATTCAGGTATGCACATCACCTGGGGTGGGACTCTACCTCTAAGAGCTTTTGGAAATTCCCTCCAGCAACTCTTCTTATTAGAGTTCTTGATTATAGCCATTCTAATTGGGGTGAGGTGGTATCTCAATGTTATTTTAATTTGCATTTCTTTTATGGCTGGGGAGGTTGAGCATTTCTTCATGTGTCTATTGGCCATCCTTCTTTCCTATTCAAAGAAGTTTCTCTTTAAGTCTTTAGCCCACTTATTTATTGGGCAGTTGTTTCTTTGAGGATTTGTTGTTGGGGGATTTAATTTTTTGAGTTCCAGGTATATTGTAGATATGAGACCCTTGTCCGTTGTATGGTAGCGAAGATCTTCTCCCAATCCATGGGAGAAGATCCATGCTAGCTTTGTCCTTTGCCATGCAGAAGCTCTACAGCTTCATGCAATTCCATTTGTCCAACCTTTCTTTGATTTGTTGTGTTTCTGGGTGGGGAAGATGGGAAGGGAAGGGAAGGGGAAACAAAGGAGGAGGCCACAATGCTTGATAAGAAATGTACTCATTACCTTGCCCATGTAATTGTAACCCATCTGTATGATATTTTCACAATAAAAAAATTAAAAAAATAAATAAAAAGAATTTCTAAGAAAAAAATAGTTGTTGAAAATTCACTATCATCCACCAAGATGACGCCAGTTAGACTCAGAATCCTTATTTCATCAGCACATATTAATTTTACAAGGGATATTTCTACAGATGTTTTGATCAAACTTGCTCCATTATTAGTTAAAAAAATTTTATTGTGAAGGTGTTGTACAGAGGGGTTACAGTTACATAAGTCAGGTAATGAGTACATTTCTTTTTCAACAGTGTCACCCCCCTCCTTCATTTTCTCCCAGTGTTTCCCCTTCTGAACCTCCCTGTCCCTCAAGTTGTATACTTTATTTCCAACATAGTGTCTTAGTGAGCATCGCTGCTGAGTTGGTTCACCCTTTGTTCTACTGCTTCTGTGCTTCCCTTCCCCTCCCCAGGTCAGATAAACTTATATATAAGACAAAGGGTACAGAAATTAAAAAAAAAAGATAAAGGGGAATAAACCAAAGAGGCAAAAGAACCACAAACAGTACAATAAAAGCCTCTTGTTTCCATTCCTTGGAGTTCATTTTGATAAGTATCATTTTATATGATCATATGCACATAGCTATTCAGCCCTTGTGATCCTATCCTAAGAATATCCTCCTTTGTTCTCACTGTGTGAATGTTTAGAGTGCTGCTTAATTTATCATGTCCAAGTGTAATTATTTGTCTTTTACTATCCACTGGGTTTACTTGTAGATGTATAAGTACATTCTAATGATTACTTTGTTTAATATAATTTTTTCTGAGTCTTTCTAGTTCCTTAGGAATGGGACAATGTCATTCTTTCTGATGGAAGCATAACATTCTATTGTGTATTTATACCTCATTTTCTTGATCCATTTGTTCATCCACTGAGGGGCATCTGGGTTGATTCCTTGTCTTAGCTAGGGTAAACAAGGCTGCAAGAACATGTGTGTCCTAGTGGCTTTAGTGTGGCCTGGTTTGTGGTCATTTGGCTAAATGCCCAGGAGTGGGTTTGCTTGGTGATAGGGAAGCTCTATGTTTAGTCTTCTGAGGAACCTCCATACTGTCTTCCAGAGTGGTTGAACAAGTTTTCATTCTGACCAACAGTGTAGAAGTATTCCCTTTTGGCCACATCTCCACAAGCATCTGTTATTGTTAGATTTGTTGATAATGGCCATTCTAACTGGGCTGAGGTAGAATCTCAATGTTTTTGATTTGCCTTTCTTTTATGGCCAGAGATGTTGACCATCTCTTCATGTTCTTGTTGGCCATTCTAATTTTTTCTTCTGAGAAATCTCTTTAAGTCTTTAGTCCATTTTTTAATGGGGTTGTTGTTTCTTTGAGGATCTGTTTTTATGGGGTGTAATTTTTTGAGCTCTAAGTATATTTTAGATATGAGACCTTTATATGATACATGGCTAGTGAAGATCTCCCATTCTGTGGGCTTTCTTGCTAGCTGTGTCCTTTGCCATGCAGGAACTTCAGTTTGATGTACTCCCATTTATCCAGTCTTTTATTTGTTGTGATTCTGAATCTTTTTTTTGGGGGGGGGAGGTCAGTCGTGGGGCTTGAACTTTGGGCCTAGGTGTTGTCCCTCAGCCCCTCAGATCAAAGGTGAGCACTCTACCACTTGAGCCACAGTGCCACTTCCAGTTTTCTGGTGGTTTATTGGAGATAAGAGTCTCACAGACTTTTCTTCCTGGTCTGGCTTTGAACTGTGATCTTCAGATCTCAGCCTCCTGAGTAGCTAAGATTGAACTGGACCCTGAGATGGGGCCCAAGCTGGTATGATTCCATTTTGAGCTTTGCCTTTGTTTGAGGGATTTTAGACTTGATGGGCCTAGTTCCTGGAATGAAAAGAATGCATCTGATTCCCCTCCCCTTAACAACCTAACCCACCCTTGATTGTTGAGTTAAAGACTGACCCATAAAACAGATAGGTTATAATTTGCCTCAAACTGGTGACTCCACGTGCTTATGGTAAACCCTGTCTTTTGCACATGCTTATGGTAAATTCTACCTTTTGCCCACCAAAAGGTAGACCTAGCCTTACCCACTAAATTTGCATGCATAAACCAAGGTGATAAGCTGGCCTAAACAGCCATTACAGACAAACGGTAACTTCATTGGCCACCTGTGTATGGTCTGGTATAACTGTACAATCCTTTGTGTGTGTTATGATCCTATTGGCCACCTGCATGTGACCAGGCTTGACCTCATGGATTTTGCTTTTAAAAACTAAAGAATGGGGGCCGCTTGGGGTCACAGTGTCAGCTCCTGAGCCTGTGCTGCGGCCCTGACCGGTCAGTGTAGGAACCTTCTCAATAAAGTTGCTTCTTTGTTAACGACTTTGTTGCGGTGGGCTCTGTCACTCCGGAGTACTAGGTGGGCTTGCCTGCCTGAGTAGGGATCTTCCTACTATAGGATTACAGGATTACAGGCATGAGCCATCGGTGTCCAACAATGTTTCTGAATCTTTACTCAGGAAGTTTAGACCTGTGCCAAGGAGCCCTCGTGTTTCCCCTATCCCTTCTTGTAATATTTTCAGAGCATCTGGTCTTACGTTGAGGTCTTTGATCCATTTGGAATTGATTCTGGTGAGGGTGATATATAAGGATCTAACGTCAGTTTTCTGCATGTGTCTAGTCAGTTCTGCTAGCACCATTTGTTGAAGAAGCTGTCTTTCTTCTATCTTGTGTTTTTGGCTTCCTTATCAAGTATGAGGTGGCTGTAGGTGTGTGGGTTCATTTCTGGGTCTTCTATTCTATTCCATTGTTCTTCAGGCCTATTCTTGTGCCGGTGCCAAGCTGTTTTTATTACTACGGCTTTGTAATTGAGTTTGAAGTTTGATATCGATATTCCTCCTGCTGAGGACTGTCTTTGCTAATTGGTTCTTCTATTATTTCATATGAAATTGTGATATTTTTACACATCTTTTGATCAGACTTACCCCATTACTACTTTTTTTTTGCAGGCTCTCTGGGCTTGAACTCAGGTCTTGGATGCTGTTCCTGAGCTTGTTTGCTCCTCTTCTGGCTTTTTTTATTTTTGTGCTTAAAAATATCTCATAGACTTTCCTGCCCAGGCAGGCTTTGCACCATGAGCCTAGAATCACAGACCTGAGCTACCAGTGCCTACCCAATTACTATTTCTTATTCCCCCTTTCTGTTCCATTTATTTTACAATTTTAATAAATTTCTTTAATTTTCATACATGTATATAAAGTACATTGATTCCATTCACTCTTTCCTCTTTTCCCTTATATTGTTTCTCCCCCATCAATATTCTCCCATAAAATGTTGTTAATTTTCCTTTTAGTTATGCTAAAGGTGTGGGTGGATGAGAGAATATGTCTTAGAAATGCAAATGAGTTTCAAGTGTCATGGTATATACCTGTAATCCATAGCTCCATAAGTGGGATTCTGTATCTAAAAAGGGATAGAGAGAAGAGAGAGAAAACTGGAGGGGAGAGGGGAGATGGAAAGAGAGAGGGATAGATAGAGGAAGAGAAAAGAAGGAAGGAAGGTAGGAGAGAAAAATAGAAGTATCTGTAGTGGTTGATAAATTTCCTCTACCCTTTTAGGTTCTCTGGCTTGGTATTCAAAAAAACTTACCATAGATAATAAGAAAAAGACCTACAAGTTTATTTCATGTCAAAAATTTGACATGAGGGGGGCAAGAATATTTCAGAGAAGAGAAAACATTCAAGGAAAAAAAACAGACTTAGAGGCTTTTGTGCCATTCAGGTAAAGAGGATGCATTTAGAGAATTTTCAAGATCAAGAAAGGGCCACTGAATTTCCAGCTGTGACCTATTGTGGGAAATATGTGGAAAAAATACTATAGGAAACTAAGGGTTGATGAGGGATAGTTAGGAAGGTTTGTTTGTGTATGTCCCTTTCTGTGCCAATTTGTCTTGAGTGATAGGTTGTTATTCCCTCCCTAGATGGGAAGACTGTGTTGGGGTGCCATTCACAAGGGGGCTACGGTCTGTCTCCAGGCAGATGGGATGGCAGAGAACTCCTTCTGTGTTTCAATTTCCTTAATTGCTTTCAGCTCAAAATAACCTGTATTCTAGCCTGGCAAAATTTGGGGTGGCATATTGTGATATTCTATATATCTATAGGTAGATTTGGAACTTGTCTAAAAATAGGAATGTATAGGAACAGATTGGTTTTGTGTTGAAACCCTTCAAGCCAGATAATAACTATAGGGTCTTTATAATATCTTCAATTTTGTATTTCTTTGGACCACAGTAAATGGTTGTGTTGTAGTTCTTCAGTACTAAGAATTGAGCATTTTGCATATTAGGCCAGTGCTCTTCTCTGAGTGATCTATCCAACTGAAAAAGTGATTTAAAATAAGCAGCTTCCACTGTAACCAAATGCAATGGGTTCATTTATTGGTTAGGATAAAACTGGCAAGCCTAACTTGAAGATAAAAAAGTGAAAAAAGATTTGTTATTTGAGAACACTAGAAATAATTCTCAAGGCCATGTTCTCCCCAAACAAGGAAAACAAAGGATTTTTTGAATCTATCTATCTATTTATCTATCTATCTATCTATCTATCTATCTATCTATCTATCTATCTATCTATCCTACACAAAAAGGTGGGCATATTTCTTAGGTTTTACATCACATGTTAAAAAGTGTGGCTCACTCCTACAATCAATCCTAGTTACTCAGGAGGCTGAGATCTGAGGATCACGGTGGAAAGGCCCTGAGAGTCTTATTTCCAATTGATCACCAGAAAAATGGAAGTGGAGCTGTGGCTCAAAGTGGTAGCCTTTGAGACACAAAAGCTCAGGGATAGCACCCAGGCCCTGAGTTTAAGCCCCAGGATGGACAAAATAAAACCAAACCAAACAACTACCTCCCCTCCCCCTTGCAATTGCTGGGTACAATGGCTCATTTGTATAATCCTAGCTATAGAGGAGGCAGAGATTGGAAGGATTACATGTGAAGTCTATTCTAATATAGGAAACTAGGATATATAAGACAGAAGTAAGCAGAGAGCTAGGGCACATAAGATAGGTGTACTTGCTTTGGTAGCACATTTTCCAAAATTGGAATGATACAGAGAAGATTAGCATGGCTGCTGAACAAACAGGATGTGAAACAGTCCATTTTTAAAAAAAGATAGGTGTGAAGTGAGTCATCCCAGAACACCCAGAAATGCCCTAAAACACCCAGTTTGTGGTTGTCTTCTTAGTTCTTATGGTTGTTTGCCTCCTGCAAATAAGGTAAGGGCAGAAGATTGGTTCTGACTGGTTCTCAAAGCATGTACACAGTGGTGACCCTAAGTATCCTTTTTGATGTTTTTCTCATGAATATTCCTTACATCTCATGATTCTGATTCAAAATGCATCTGAGCATTTAACATATGCCCAGTATAGCTTGAGTTATATAATCCAGACCTGCCAGTCAAAGTCCCTAATTGGCCTAATCATTCCCATTAGGGGAAGTCCTAAAACTCATCCTTGGAGAAAAAGGAGAGACTAACCCAAACCCCAGGCTTCTTGAGTTGCTTGATTGGAAGCTGCCATTAGCTTTCATGGCATGGCATAAACTCAGGGCCCGGGCACTGTCCCTGAAATTTCTTTTTGCTCAAAGCTATCACTCTATCACTTGAACCACAGCACCACTTCTGGCCTTTTCTGTTTATGAGATACTGAGGAGTCGAACCCATGGCTTCATGCATGCTAGGCAAGCACTCTACCTCTGAGCCACATTCCCAGCCCTCATGGCATGGTTTTGCTTTTGAAGAAACTCTACTGATCCTTGTCTCTCATATAACTTTTTTTTTGTCCATCCTGGGGCTTTAATTCAGTGTCTGGATTCTGTCCCTGAGCTTTTTTCAGTTTAGAAGTATAACGCATCTTGATTGATATCACCCCTGTCATTTTCTCCCCCATCCCTCCCATTCTAATCCTCTTAGAATTTCCTAGTTTCATAAGATATGCATTGAATATTATGACTGCATTCTTCCTTCCCGTCTTCTCTTCATTGTTCTGCTCCCCCTTCTCTGACCTCCCTCCCATACCTCAAATACCATTTTCCTGGTATTCATTTTGCTGGACTGTGAACTAGTTTTTCTAAGGAATTACACCATTTGAATTCTCCCCTGCATTTACCATACCTTGGTCAATACGTTTGTGTACACTTGCATATGACTCTGTATGTGTTTACTTGTATTTGTATAAATTAGATTTAACTTCCACATATGAGAGAAAACATATGTCCTTGTTTCTCTAGGCATGCCTTCTATTAACATATTTTTTCCAGGTCATCCATTTTCCTGCATTTAACACAATATTATTCTTCCAGATAATATGTTTCTTTTTCTTTCTTTCTCTTTCTTTTCTTTTCCTTTCTTTCTTTCTTTTCCTTCCTTCCTTCTTTCTTTCTTTCTTTCCTTCCTTCTTTCTTTCTCTTTCTTTCTTCCTGATAATATATTATACATGATTATCTATCTATCTATCTATCTATCTATCTATCTATCTATCTATCTATCTATCTATCTATCTTATTTTCTTGCTTCATTCATTCCTTGTAGGGCACCTGGGTTATTTCCATAACTTAGCTGTGGTGATAGTGCAGCAATGAACATAGATGGGCAAATGTCTTTATCCTGACTTGTGAGCTTTTAGATAAATACCCAAGAATGGAATTGCTAGATTATATTTAAAATTTTGAGGACTCTCTAAATGCCTTCCATAGTGGTTATATCGGTTCACATTTCTACTAACAGTTTAATAAGTTTCTTTCCCTCATGTCCTATCCAACATTTGTTTTTATTCATGTTTTTGATGATGGCCCATCTTACTGGGGTGAGATGAAATCTCAGTGTTGTTTTTATTTTCTTTTCCTTTATGGCCAGAGATGGTTTTCATTATTGGCCTCTTTTACTTCTTCTTCTTAGAAGTCTCTAGTTAGTTACTTTGCCTATTTATTGATCAGGTTATTCTCCCTCCCTCCCTCCCTCTCTCCCTCCCTCCCTCCCTCCCTCTCTCTCTCCCTCTCTCCCTCTCTCTCTCTCTCTCTTTCTTTCTTTCTTTCTTTCTGTCTCTCTCTCTCTTTCTTTCTTTCTTTCTTTTTTGGGTCTGGTCGTGGGGACTGAACTCTGGGTCTGGGCGCTGTCCCTCAGCTCTTCAGCTCAAGGCTAGCACTCTACCACTTGAGCCACAGTGCCACTTCCGGCTTTTTTCTTTTTGTTTATGTGGTGCTGAGGAATCGAACCCAGGGCCTCATGCATGCAAGGCAAGCACTCTACCACTGAGCCACCTTCCCAGCCCCTCTTTCTTTCTTTTTCTTCTTTCTTTCCTTCCTTCCTTCTCTCTCTCTTTCTTTTCTCATAGGTCCCAGGGCTTGAACTCTGGGTGCTGTCCCTGGCTCTTTTTGCTCAAGGCTAGCACTCTACAACTTTGAGCCACAGCTCCATTTCTGGTTTTATGCTTAATTGGAGATAAAAGTCTCATAGATTTTCCTGCCCTGGCTGGCACTGAACCTCAAAACTCAGCCTTCCCCTGCTCCTTCCCCCCCACCCCCCCAGTATCTAGGATTACAGGTGTGAGCCATCAGCACCTGACTGGGTTATTAATTCTTTGTAGAACCATTTTTAATTCTTCCCAATGTGCTGATTGTGTTGTACAGACTCGGAACCCCCGAAAGACCACCAGAGACCACGATCAATGCAAACAGCAAAAGAGTCATTTATTTGCAAGCTTGAGCTTGGTCCTCTGCGCACTCGGTAATCAGTGACACTAAGAGGCCCTGAGCACAAGGTCAGCACAGCTTTTATAACATTTAACAAACAAGTTTAGGGGATTTCCACACAAGCAGTTACATGATTGGTTAACATTTATAAAGATTGCATAGTCATTTGTTTTTTTTTTCACCACTTCTGGTTTTCCAGTGGTTAATTGGAGATAAGAGTCTCACAGACTTTTTTTGCCCGGGCTGGCTTTGAGCTGTGATCCTCAGATCTCAGCCTCCTGAGTAGGTAGGATTACAGGTGTGAGCCACAAGCGTCCCATGTGCCGAGGTTTGAGTCCACCCTAAATGCACTACCTTTTTTCTGAACTATTGGTCCACGTTTGACTGTTCGATGGTTGCAAAACCATTATATTCTGTTCCTGGAACACTTGGACAACTGTTCTGCTTTCTTAAGGTTGGGAAGGTTTGGTGGCAACCCGTGGTTTTTCTCTCTCTTGGGGTTACTCTGAGGGCAGCCTAGCACAAGATGGTGGGGTTAATCTCAAAATGGAGTTACTTTGGCTCTTCAGTTGACAATTGGCATGCCATTCTTGTTACCTAGTGGACAAACTTGTTGGACTTGAGAAATGGACTTTCCCTCCAAAAAATAACCTATCTTTTATTGTAAGAATGAGGGATAGGAGTGTGACTCAAGTGGTAGAATGCTTGCCCAGCAAGCACAAGGCCCTCTGTTCAATCTCTAGTACTGCTAAAAACAAAACAAACATAGCAACGAAAAAACCCAACACAACAATAAAACAGTATTATAAGAACAAATGAAGGCTGTAGTACTTGCTGTTCATTGGGCTGAGATCTGAGGACTAATGTTTGAAGGTAGCCTAGCAGACAAATCTATGAGATTCTTATATCCAATTAACCAGCAAAAAGTCCAGAGTGGAGGTATGGCTTTATAGATAGTGTGTCAGCCTTGAGCAAAAACGCTAAGCAAGAAGTTGAAATCCTGAGTTCAAGTCCCAGGACCAGCACAGGAAAAAAAAAAAAGCAAAGAAAAAAAAACAGCCCCCCCCTCCCAAAAGCCAACAACAAGATCAAAAAACTCAAATGATTTGAAATATTTATCAGCAATAACTAGCCTAGTCATAAGGGTGTATTCAAACATCTGTCTGAACCAAACTAAATTGGGTAAATTTAGAATCAATTCCCTGTGAGCATCACTACTAGAAAAATCTGCATGTTACAAAAGGTGAATAGACCCTTTGGAGTCTGGAGAAATAGTTTTAATGCATGTCTAGCTTGGCCGACTTTGTGGAAATGTGATTCTTGAGCAAATCATTACTTCTCAGTTTTCTTATTTACCTTGAGAAAATGAAATCTTTTCCAGCTCAAACATTCAGAGATTCTAGTTGTTTAAAAAAAATTGCATTTGATGTTTAATTAAGAGTATGAAAGTAAGATGTGTTCTATCCTGCTAAAGCAATTATATGAATCAACTATTAAAATAAGGGTGAGTTTATGCATCCAAGTGCTTCACAAATATTGAACAATTATCAAGTTTTTATAGTTGATGTGTAATTAGTAAGGGTTTTACTTCAATAAGAAATACCAAGATGGCAAAATCATTTCATTGGTAGTTTTGTTGGGATGTAGAGAGTATATAATTTATTATATGTAATTAATCTTGGGGACAGCTGGGAAACAAAATTATTTAAGAAGAGATTGCATTTTTGTTCACAGAGGCATACAATTGATTATAAAGTGGATTATATTTTAATTGTATATGTTTGGAGGAATTTAGTTATATCAAAAGGGATGAAACAATAACATCTGTCTTGCTGTATAAGCTTTTTTATTTTGCCTGTCATGAGGCTTGAACTCTGGGCCTGAGGGCTATCCCTGAACTCTTCAGCTCAAGGCTAGTGCTCTACCATTTGAGCCACTGCCCCATTTTGTGTATATGCTCTTAAATTGACAGCAGACAATAAGATTCTGGATTGTAGGCTTAACAGTTTGCATCCTTTTTTTAAAAAAGAAATTATTGTAAAGGTGATGTACAGAAGGATTACAGTTACGTAAGTCAGGTAATGAGTATATTTCTTTTTTGACAGTGTCACCCCTCCCTCAGTTTCTCCCAGGTTTTCTCCTTCCAACTCCCTTCTGTCCCTTCCCCCAGTTCTATACTTCATTTCCAACATAGTGTCTTAGTGAGCATCACTGCTGAGTTGGTTCACCCATTGTCCTACTGCTTCTGTGCTTCCCTTCCCTTTCCCAAGTCAGATAAACTTATCTATAAGACTAAGGGTACAGAAATAAAAAAGTGATAAAGGGGAATAAACCAAAGAGGCAAAAGAACCACAAACAGTACAATAAAAGCCTCTTGTTTCCATTCCTTGGAGTTCATTTTGGTAAGTATCATTTTATATGATCATATGCACATAGCTATTCAGCCCTTGTGATCCTCTCCTAAGAATACCCTCCTTTGTTCTCACTGTGTGAATGTTTAGAGTGCTGCTTAATTTATCATGTCCAAGTGTAATTATTTGTCTTTTACTATCCACTGGGTTTACTTGTAGATCTATAGGCACATTCTAATGATTACTTTGTTTAATATAATTTTTTTTCTGAGTCTTTCTAGTTCCTTAAGAATGGGACAATGTCATTCTTTCTGATGGAAGCATAACATTCTATTGTGTATTTATACCTCATTTTCTTGATCCATGTGTTCATCCACTGAGGGGCATCTGGGTTGATTCCTTGTCTTAGCTAGGGTAAACAAGGCTGCAAGAACATGTGTGTCCTAGTGGCTTTAGTGTGGCCTGGTTTGTGGTCATTTGGCTAAATGCTCAGGAGTGGGTTGCTTGGTGATAGGGAAGCTCTATGTTTAGTCTTCTGAGGAACCTCCATACTGTCTTCCAGAGTGGTTGAACAAGTTTTCATTCTGACCAACAGTGTAGAAATATTCCCTTTTGGCCACATCTCCACAAGCATCTGTTATTGTTAGATTTGTTGATAATGGCCATTCTAACTGGGCTGAGGTAGAATCTCAATGTTTGTTTTTTTTTCTGTCGATCATGGGGCTTGAACTCTGGGCCTGCGTGCTGTCTCTGAGTTCTTGAGCTCAAGGTGATTGCTCTACCACTTAATCCACAGTGGCACCTCTGGTTTTCTGGTGGTTAATTAGAGATAAGAGCTTCACAGACCTTCCTACCCAGGCTGGCTTTGAACCTTGATCTTCAGATCTCAGCTTCCTAAGTAGCTAGGTGGCATGAGCCATCAGCGCCCTGCTGATTTGCCTTTGTTTGTTTGTTTGTTAATGGCCAGAGACGTTGACCATCTCTTCATGTTCTTGTTGGCCATTCTAATTTTTTCTTCTGAGAAATCTCTTTAAGTCTTTAGTCCATTTATTAATGGGGTTGTTGTTTCTTTGAGGATTTCTTTTGGGGGGGGTGTAATTTTTTGAGTTCTAAGTATATTTTAGATATGAGACCTTTGTATGATACATAGCTAGTGAAGATCTTTTCCCATTCTCTCAGCTTTCTATTGTAAAGATACTGTACAGAGGGGTTACAGTTACATGAATAAGGAAATGAGTACATTTCCTGTCGAGCATTGTTACCTCTTCCTTTGTTTTTTCCCTACCATCCCTTCCCTCCCCGCCACCACGAAGTTATAAAGTTCATTTCACCATAGTGTCTTGTACATCCCATTGTTACAATGGGCCAAACTGTATCCTTATTTCAGCATTTTGTTATTTCCCTTTTCCTCCACAAATTAGAAAAATGTATATACAAGATGCAGGGTATCGGAATCAAATACAGTGAAAACAGGGGCTATACCATGGAGGAAGATCATACAAATGAAACAAAAAAATTACATAGTACATTATAAATTCATTAAAAACAACAGCAAGAAAGATAAAACCTCTTGTGTCCCTATCTTGGGGTTCATTTCACTTAACATCATCTTATATGGTCATATGTACATAGCTTTTGACCTTTTTTGCTTGTCCTAGACATATACTAGTTATTGCAAATAAGAGAAACCATGGGACCTATGTTTCTTTGGGCCTGGCTTACTTCACTTAATATAATTTTTTCCAAGTCTTTCTATTTCCTAACAAATGAGGTGGTACTGTTCTTTCTGATGGAAGCATAGAATTCCATTGTGTGTGTATGTATATATATATCACATATATGTTTATACATATATATATATCACATTTTATTGATCCATTCATCTACTGAGGGGCATCAGGGTTGGTTCCATATTTTAACTATGGTAAATAATGCTGCGATAAACATAGTTGTGCTGGTAGCTTTACTATGGCCTTGTTTGTGATAGTTTGGGTAAATGCCCAAAAGTGGGATTGCTGAGTCATAGGGGAGCTTTATGTGTAGTCTTTTGAGGAGCCTTCATATTGCTTTCCAAAGTGGATGAACAAGTTTATACTCCCACTAACAATGCAGTAGAGTTCCCTTGTGTCCACATCGTCTCCAGCATCTGTTATTATTAGATTTCCATTCTAACAGGGGTGAGGTGGGATCTCAATGTTGTTTTGATTTTCATTTTTTTTTTTTCTCTTGGTCGTGGGGCCTGAATTCTGTGCCTGGGCGCTGTCCCTCAGCTCTTCAGCTCAAGGCTAGCACTCTACCACTTGAGCCACAGTACCACTTCCAGCCTTTTCTGCTTATGTGGTGCTGAGGAATAGAACCCAGGGCCTCATGCATGCAAGGCAAGTACTCTACCACTCAGCCACCTTCCAGCCCCTGATTTGCATTTCATTTATGGCTAGAGAAGTTGAGCATTTCTTCATGTGTCTATTGGCCATTCTTATTTCCTCTTCAGATAAGTTTCTCTTTAAGTCTTTAGCCCACTTATTAATTGGGCAGTTGTTTCTATGAGGATTTGTTGTTGGGGGATTTAATTTTTTGAGTTCTAAGTCTATTTTAGATATGAGACCCTTGTCTGTTGTATGGCTAGTGAAGATCTCCTCCCAATCTGTAGGTTTTCTATTTATCTTGCTAGCTATGTCCTTTACCATGCAGAAACTTCAATTTGATGCTTTCTTGCCTATTTATCTTTGTTTGATTTGCTGTGATTCTGAATCTTTACTCAGGAAGTTTAGACCTGTGCCAAGGAGCCCTGGTGTTTCCCCTATCCCTTCTTGTAATATTTTCAGAGCACCTAGTCTTACATTGAGGTCTTTGATCCATTTGGAATTGATTCTGGTGAGGGTGATATATAAGGATCTAACAGCACCATTTGTTGAAGAGGCTGTCTTTCTTCCATCTTGTGTTTTTGGCTTCCTTATCAAGTATGAGGTGGTTTTAGGTGTGTGGGTTCATTTCTGGGTTTTCTATTCCATTGTTCTTCAGGCCTATTCTTGTGCCAGTGCCAAGCTGTTTTTATTACTACGGCTTTGTAATTGAGTTTGAAGTTTGGTATCGATAGTCCTTCAGCAACTATTTGCATTCTTAATGTCCTCTCTCGCATGTTTCTTCAGACAGGTTTGGTTTCCATCCTATCCATAACTTTTCCCAATTGCCTAGAAATTCAGGTATTTTGGATTCTTTGGCACATAGGAAATGAATTAATGCTATTAGTATTTGCTTAAATAAAAGCATACACATGCATATAAAATATATGTAAACATGTACAGGGTCAAATGCATATATACACACATATGTTAATTAAAGTTGGGTATATGCAGGGAGGATTGCAATATTAGTACTCCTTGAACAACTAACTTACAGTTTAGCAAAATGAATATAGAAAGTTGGAACATGTGGGTAGAGGAAGGGGAGTGGATGATTGGAAAGAAGAAGGGTGGGTGAATGCATTTATAATATTCAATGTACATATGTGAAAATGGAACTAGGAAAATTGAAGGATGCGTGGGGTTGGAAGATATGGGGAAGAACAACAAAAGGGAGGGGACATTGATCAAAACTTATCAGGCTGGATCAAAATCCCTTCTACAACTACTTAACGATAATTAAAAAGTTATATTAATAAAAGAGAGGAAGTCATAGGTGACAAAATTACAGATTTAGGAAATACCTTGCTGGCTACAGGAACTCAGGCCATGTCACTGAGGAAGAAGCCTGAATTTTCTTCAGTCCCCCAAATAAGTGAATATACTTTCTGAAATAAACATGGCTCTGCCGTGACAGTTGCTCAGTTTCCGCCCATCTGTTCTGGTAATTGCTTTTCCTTCCTCATTGTAGTTTTCAGTGTCTGGACAGGCTTATCCTGTTTCCTCCGGATGAGGGTTTTTGTTTGGAACCAGTTCCTGATTCCTCTTCCTTTTCCTTTGTGTCCACTCCTGTATGGCTTAGATATTACAGACTTACATAATACATTCCAAATGAGATTTCAATAATCATAATAGTGATGATGATGAGAATCCTCTCTAACACTTAAGTATGATGAAGCTCTTGAACTTCAATACCATCATTTTATGTACAATTATACACACACACACACAATTTTATGAGAAGATCTTGGTGGATGGGTTAGGGGGACAGTTACTATGTTTTTGGTTGTTGTTTTTTTTTTAACATTGTGGTACCTAAATTGTACAACTATATATAGAAAATGATTGAGAAAATTCTACTTTAAAAAATTGCAAAACACAGAAATGATTTAAAGTGTCATGAAAATGAGGTCACAACATTCTTTGGCTCATGGGAAACATGAGACATGAGATTTCAGTCTCCTTGTTCATTTGGGTCTAGCATAGCAGGTTGCTGGAGACTCATTGATGCCAGAAAGATAACAACCCCAGTGAAGAAAAGACATTCCTCGATTATCAGAATTTGTCTCTGGAATGTATAATATGACTGACAACCAACAACCCATATTGTTCTCCTTGACTAATGAAATTTCTTATCTTTTTTTTTTTTTTTTGAAATTTCTTATCTTAAAGACAGGGTCTCATCTCATAGACTAAGCTGGCCTGAGACTTTATACTACAGGATAACCTAAAACTTAAGATTCTCCTGCCTCAGTTTCCAGATAGTGCTGGCATAGCCATATACAACCACATCTGGCTTGGATCAATGCAATTCAAACAGCCTTTTCTTTTTTTTTGGTCAGTCATGGGGCTTGAACTCTGGGCCTGGGCGCTGTCCCTCAGCTCTTCAGCTCAAGACGAGCACTCTACCACTTGAGCTACAGCACCACTTCCGGTTTTCTGGTGGTTTATTGGAGATAGGAGTCTCACGGTCTCTCCTGCCCGGGCTGGCTTTGAACCGCGATCCTCAGATCTCAGCCTCCTGAGTAGCTAGGATTACAGGCGTGAGCCACCAGCGCCCGGCTTTCAAACAGCCTTTTCTTGGTAGCCTTTGTGTGTGTGTGTGTGTGTGTGTGTGTGTGTGTGTGTGTGTGTGTGTGTGTGTTTGTCGGTTGTGAGGCTTGAATTCTGGGATGAGGTAGAGTTCAGTTCTTCAGCTCAAGGCGAGCACTCTGCCACTTGAGTCACGGTGCCACTTCTGGTTTTCTGGTGGTTAATTGGAGATAAGCCTCTGACGGATTTTCTTGCCCAGGCTGGCTTTGAACCATGATCCTCAGATCTCAGCCTCCTGAGTAGCTAGGATTACAGGTGTGAGCCACTGGTGCCCGGCTTCAGCTATGTTCTTATTTTTTTTAATCTATAAATTTTCAGACCCATAAAGAAAAAAATGAAATCATGTCATTTGCAGGAAAATCGATGGAAACGGAGGACATCTTATTGAGGGAGATAAGCCAAGTTCATAAAATGAATTATTGTATGTTTTCATGCATATATGGAAATTGCTTCTTAAAGAATACATATTCATGAATATATAATGCACACATATATAAAATGTACATAATTATATATACATATGGTATCTAACCAAGGGATTACTTAGGAGAAGATAAATGGAGCAGTAGAGGGTGAATAATTTTGAAATGGATTGCAAATGTATGTGAAAACAGCATAAAGAACATCATTAAAAGCTGTTGACCAACAGGAGAGTAGGAGATGGAGAAAGAGAAGGAATAGGGACCAGAGAAGGGGTTAGGCTAACAAGAAGGATGAAAGAGGATAAATAAAGATGTAACAGAGTAATTGCAGCTACAGAAATAGAAAAACAAAACAACAAAAGCCCAGGCCTCTTGGATGCCATTTTGGAAGCATTTATCCTAGGTAAATGAATTTGGCCTTCTTTGTGTGTGGGGCTTGAACTCAGAGACTGGGCACTGTTCCTTGGGTTTTTTATTCAAGGCTGGTACTTTACCACTTGAGCCACAGAACCACTTCTGGATTTTTGGTGGTTAATTGGAAATAAGAGCCTCATGGACTTTACTGCCCAGGCTGGCTTTGAACCATGATCCTCAGATCTCAGCCTCTTGAGTAGCTAGTATTACAGGCATATGCCACCTGCACCTAGCTATAATGTTATTTCTACTGCTGTTGATATAAACAATAAATGTTCCTTCATTTCGGACACAAGCATCTCATGTCTTCTACTGTTATCTATGAAATTGTGGCTAACTAAACAGACAGCAGATTAGGTAATAGTCTTCTACATCTAAAGTTATTAATAGATCTCTAGCCCAAATGTGAGGTTATATAATGCCTAAGTCTGTATTGTGCAAGTATGATAGGTATGATAGACTACTTTGGACTGGGTAATTCGTTTTTTTTTGTATTTCTTTTTTTGAGACAAGGTTTGCTATATAGTCCAGTCTGGCCTCAAACTCTCAACCTTCCCGCCTCAGCCTCTATAGTACCTGGGACTACAGGGGTGTGCTGTGATAGAACTTATCAAAACTCACCATGTTAGAGTTTACTCAGCCTCTGTAACCCCATTTTGCTTCTGTGATTCCATCTTTAAGAAAGGATTGCCCTCCCATCCATGAGACTAGTGCCTTATAGTTTGCATTTAAAGATGTATGTATCCACTGTTCCATTTATGTTCCTAGGTAACGATTATAGAGACAATCATAGAAATGGATAATGCTGTCCTCGCTCAATGCTTGCTTACAGTATTGTCTAGCCTGTACTTCTGTAACTTCCTGCTTGGCTTGCACTTGTAGGATTTTCCACCCCTGAGCAAACAAGGAGGTGGGTTTTCTGCTTTAAAAGGGGCCATGAGATCAGGCTTGGGACTGCACTTTTGGACACCTGGCTGCCCAGTGTGTCCTGGCCGGTAATAAAGACTTTCTATTGGCTATATTTTGTGACTGTGTGGTCTCTCCTGGTGGCCTTCCCCACAACAACACTTATACTCATACTTGGTTCAGACTGGGTAATTTATAATGAAAAGAAAACTCATTGTCTCACAGATCTAGAGGTTGTTAAGTCTGATATTAAGGTGTTGGCATGTGGTGTGTGTGTGTGTGTGTGTGTGTGTGTGTGTGTGTGTGCATGTGTACCAATACTGGGGCTTGAATTCAGGGTCTGGGTGCTATCTCTTAGCTTTTTTGTTCATACGATCACTTGTGCCACAGCTTCACTTCCAGCATTTTACTGATTAATTGAAGATAAATATCTCATTGACTATACAGCCTAGGCTGACTTCAAACTGAGAAACTATTCAGCCTCTTGAGTAGCTAGGATTATAGGTGTAAGCCATGGGTGCCCAGCTCCATGGGAGGGTTTTTACTAGGGCATTACATGGCAGGGGAAAGATGGTGAGCAAAGGATAAAGAAGAGTGAAGTCAGTGTTTTATAATGAACTTAACTATCATGATAATGGCACTAATACATTCATTAGGGAATCCCCTTATGGATGAATTCTCTCTCTCTCTCTCTCTTCTTTTAAAGACAGGGTCTTGCTCTATAGCTCAGCTGGCACTGAACTTGTGATCCTTCTGTCTTAGCCTCCCAAGGGCTAGGATTTAAGCAGGCAATGCCACACTTGATCCAATTTCCTACCTCTCATTAGCATTACAGTATAATGGCACTCAAAGTATAGCACATGGGCACTCAATGTGAAGTAGGGAGTGGAAATGCCAGATCTGGAGCCAGAAGATTTCAGTTTTCATGGAGTGTCAAGGAAGAGCTGTTTCTATGAAAGGTTCACAGGACTCTAGGAAAGAGTCAGTTCTTTGGGAGTTGGAAATTGGGTGTTGTTTTGCAGTAACCATGGTGAAAAAAAAATCTCAGGTACCTGAGAGAGGGAAATGGGTAGATCAGTTAGCCTTGTAGACTTCCCATGGAGAATTCATTGGCAACACTGTCCTGTAGTGTTACAGAAGTTCTTGGCACTTCTGAGAAGGTCAACAATCTTCAAATCCTGTTTTAGAGTAGAAGTCTTCATGTGGTCCCTACATGTTTAACAAATATGTGGTAAGAATTGACATTATATAATAGAACAGGAAGCAACAAACCTTTTTTTGTGTGTGCCAGTGCTAGTGCTTAAACTCAGGGCCTACAAACTGTCCTTTAGCTTTTTTAGCTTAAGGCTGACACTCTATCACTTGAACCATACTGCCAGTTCTGTTTTTTTTTTTTTTTCTGTCCGTCATGGGTCTTGAACTCTGGGCCTGGGCACTGTCCCTGAGCTCTTCAGCTCAAGGCAAGTGCTCTACCCTTGAGCCATAGCACCACTTCTGGTTTTCTGGTGGTTAACTGGAGATCAGAATCTCACAGGCGTTCCTGCCTGGGCTGGCTTTGAACCTAAATCCTCAGATCTCAGCCTCCTGAGTAGTTAAGATTACAGGTGAAAGCTACCAGTGCCTGCTCACTTCTGGTTTTTTGATGATTATTAGTGATAAGAGTTGCATGGATTTTTTTTCCATTTTATTTATTTATTTATTTTTATAAGTTTTTTTAAATTGTGAAAATTCCGTACAGATGGGTTACAATTACATGAACAAAGTAATGAGTACATTTCTTATCAAGCATTGTTGCCTCCTCCTTTGTTCCCCTTACCATCCCTGCCGGCCCCCTCCCCACTGCCAAAGTTGTAAAGTTGGTTTTTCGACATAACATCTTGTACATTTCATTGTTGCAATGGTTCTACCTGTATTCCTATTTAAACAATTTGTTTTTTTCCCTTCCCTTCCACAAATTATACCAACATCAAATACAGTGAAAATGGGTTATACCATGGGGGAGGGACACACAAAGCAACAAAGAAATCATCTTATAAATATGTTAGAAACAATAGCAAGAAAGAAAAACAATTTGAGTCCTTATCTTAGGGTTCATTTCACCTAACATCAACTTGTCTGACTGTTTCTACTTGTCTCAGACATATACTAGTTATTGGAAATAAGGGAAACCATGGGACCTATGTTTCTTTGGGCCTGGCTTACTTCACTTAATATAATTTTTTCCAAGCCTTTCCATTTCCTAACAAATGGGGCAATGTCATTCTTTCTGATGGAGGCATAGAATTCCTTGCATGGACTTTTCTTTCTGGTCTGGTTTTGAATTGTGATTCTCAGATCTCAGCCTCCTAAGAAGCTGAGATTATAAGAATGAGCCACCAGAGCCTAGCCTGAAATTCTTAATAATTTTCTAAAAAGAGTCCCTACATTTCCACTCTTTGCTGAGTCCATGATCTGTGTATCCAGTCCTCATTATATGCAATAGTTTTATAATCCTATCAGTAGGCCTGAGAAAAATCAAATCAACCTGAGATTCAGAAATTACATCCAATGTAAGTAAGATGTCAGACATGTGCCAGAGAAACTTCAGAGATAAAATGTTTCTCTGTAAACAGGATGTAAAGCAAGAATCTATCTCTTACCAAGAATATTAGCACACGTAGAGAAAAGATTGGTGTATTTAGAGGGTGGCACTTTAGTGATCCAACATACATTTATGGACCATGCTGGCTAACTGAATGTGCAGTATAAATCTGTTTCTGAATTATCCAGCCTGAGAATTTTTTTCTTGTCTTGGTTCCAAGCACATATGATTTCAATTATAATATACTTCCTCTAACATTCGTAACAAATCAGAATTGAACTTGACAGCCAAGCTAGGCTTCTTGGTCTTCATATTTCTCATTTGAGCCAAATATTTCTCATAGTCCATTCAGGTTTCAATTTCAACATACCTTGGGCTTATAAACAGCCCAGCTTATTTATAATAGCAATTCATCTCTATTGTAAATCAAGGTGGTGGCAGATTTGGTACCTAGAGAAGGCCAGCTTTCTGATAGATGGGGCTTCTTGCTATGCCTTCACATGGTGGACAGGGCAAAGAAATTCTCTGTGGTCTTCTTCATTATAGTCTTGCCTTCAAGCTTAGATTTTAGTTGACAGAGAAAGGCCTATATAAAAACCAATATGCTGAGTGCTGTAATTCAAACGTATAATCCTAGCTACTTGGGAAATGGAGGATCAAATTCACATCTGGCATGGGCCTCATCTCAACCAATAGGAAGCTGAGTAAAGATAGCATGAGTCTGTCATTCCAGTTACATGGGAAGTGCACATTGTGGTCGTGCAGGCATGAAATTTGAAAGATCAACTCAAGGAAAAAAGTGTTTCAAGTGGTAGAGTGCCTGCCTATCAATTGTCAAGTTTCAGTTCAGACCCTATAAAAAAAAGAAAAGAAAAAAGCGAGAAAGAACAAAGGAAAAAGAAGAGAAAAAAAGGAAAAAATTCCATCAGAAACAAAACCAAACTTTAATTAATTTTACAAAACAAAGTTGACAATAAAAGTAATATTGATACATTTGTAGATATCATGTAAATAAAACCATTTTTAAAATCAGCCTGGGAATGTAGCACAATAGTAGAGGACTTGCCTAGCATGAATGAAGCCCTGAATTCAATCTCTAGTACCAGAAAGAAAAAAAACTGGAAAAAAGGAAAAAAATTTTCAGAGAAGAAAAAAAGCTTTGCCTTTAGCCTCTTACTTTATTTTTCTGGTGATATGCAAATTAAAATAACAAGACAAGTCAACAGGAGAAAAGGCAATTTTATTAATATGTGTATGTTCATGTGAGTTCCCAAGTAATAAAACTCTAAAAGTGGTGAGATTTAGGAAGTTCACATTCTTTTTCAACAATGGGAAGATGGGTTGGGCTTCAAAGATGATAACTTGTGAGAAGACTAAGAAATGTCAATTAACCAAATAATAAATTAATTTTAATTAAATTAATTAATTTTGAATCAAGGTCTCATCAGTCTAGATTAGAACTTCTCTCTTGGATTCTTGGAGTTGATAAGAAAAAAAGATTGCCCAGTTAAAGATTATTATTAGAGTAGCCAGGTGCTGTTGGCTCATGACTATAATTCTTTTTTTTTTTTGGGGGGGGTCCAGTCGTGGGGCTTGTACTCTGGGCCTGGACGCTGTTCCTCAGCTCTTCAGCTCAAGGCTAGTGCTCTACCACTTGAGCCACAGCACCACTTCTGGCTTTTTTCTTCTTGCTTATGTGGTGCTGAGGAATCGAACCCAGGGCCTCAGGCATGCAAGGCAAGCGCTCTACCATTGAGCCAACTTCCCAGCCCTCATGACTATAATTCTAGCTCTTTAGGAAGCTGAGATCTGAGGACTGCGGTTCAAAGCCAGCCCAGGCGGAAAAGTCTGTGAGATTCTGCTTATGTATTTTTTTTCACCAGTCCTGGGGCTTGAACTCAGGGCCCAGGCACTGTCCCTGTGCTCTTCTGCTCAAGCCTAGCACTCTACCACTTGAACCACAGAGCCACTTCTGGCTTTTTCCATTTATGTGGTACTGAGGAATGGAACCCAGGGCTTTCTGCATGCTAGGCAAGCACTCTACCACAGAGCCATATTCCCAGCCCTACTGTGAGATTCTTATTTCCAATTAAGAAGCAAAAACCTGGAAGTAAAGCTGTGGCTCAAGTGGTTGAGCCTTGATTTCAAGCCCTTAATACCAGCAAACACACACACACACACACACACACACACACATTCTTACAGTATTCATTGATAGCTTATTGCATGAATACCTACTTTTTCAAATAAAATTTACTGGAATTACTCAAACATGTTATTAAGAATACTAACTTCTTCCTAGAAGGAAATTATGGAAAAGAAGAAATTCTGTTTGGAGCCAGCTTTGGGATTTTTTAACAAGTGGTTTGTCTTTTATTCCCTTCTTTTCATTAAAATTACTCAGATGAAAAAAAAGTCCACTTATACCCAGCCAGAAGTCACCTATTAGAAAAATCCATCACACTATATTGAGATTTCTCCAGCACTGTTTGAAGTCATAAAAAAAATTACCCAATTTAGTTATCTCTGTTGCTTAGTTGTTTCCACATAAAAACATCAGGAAGCCCTTCCCATATGTGCAAATTCTTGAAGTAGAAACTTTCCTAATGAAACAAACAGCAAAAGCCCCGCCAAGCAAAAATCAACTAGCAACATGGCCCATTCAACAACGAGAAAAATAAAAAAAAATTAAATCCAAGAATGAGTATACCATTATAAGAAATGAGAGCCCATGGTAATTAATATGCTTATTCAATAAACTTCACCTACATAAATCATAAAGTGAGGGCTATGATTGTTGAAGAACATGGGAAATTAAGCAAACATAGATTTTCAATGTTCTGTTTGACTTATACACATCAAGTAGGCCATAATTATAGGTTAAAATGCTAGGCATTGGCCTGGAAAATATATACTATTCTTACTTTAAACTGAAAAGTCCATGTTGGAATTTAAATTCAGTGGTGCATATCTTTTTTTATTTTATATAATTTATTGATTAGGATTCAGGTCAGCTACAAGCAACAGAAAAACTTCCAAATAATATTGACAAGAAGATCCAAGATTCTATTTTTTGAACATAGAAGTCTAAAAGAAAGCCATACAAGGTTAGAATGGCATCTCCACACAAAATCTTCATTGACAAAGGCTACTTCCTTCCCTACTAGAGCTAAAGGGTGACTTTGAACTTACGATTGAATATGGAGCCCATCATCCCTCCATCCTTCCCTCTATCCATCCATTGACTTGTCTTCTTGGCAGCAGAGGAGAGGAGAGGAAGAATGTGCAAAACACAAATGGTACAGACTGGGAGAAGATCTTCACTAGCTATACAACAGACTATATATATACCTAAAGCTAAAAAAATTATACCTCAAAGAAACAAGCACCCAATTAATAAGTGGGCTAAAGAATTAAAAAGAGGGCTGGGAAGGTGGCTCAGTGGTAGAGCACTTGCCTTGCATGCCTGAGGCCCTGGGTTCGATTCCTCAGCACCACATAAGCAAAAAAGAAAAAAGCCGGAAGTGGCACTGTAGCTCAAGAGTGGTAGAGCGCTAGCCTTGGGCTGAAGAGCTGAGGGACAGTGCCCAGGCCCAGAGTTCAGGCCCCACGACCGGACCTCCCCCCCCAAAAAAAAGAATTAAAAAAAGGGTCTGGGACAGTGGCTCAGTGGTGGAGTGCCTGCCTTACATACATGAGGCACTGGTTTCAATTCCTCAGCACCACATAAGCAAAAAAAGCCAGAAGTGGCGCTGTGGCTCAAGTGGTAGGCTCAAGTGCTAGCCTTCAGCTGAAGAGCTGAAGGACAGCACCCAGGCCCAGAGTTCAGGTCCCTGGAAAAGACAAAAAAAAAAAAAAAAAAAGAATTAAAAAGAGACTTCTCTGGAGAGAAAATAATAGCTAATAGACACAATGAGAAATGTTCAACATCTCTGGCCATAAAAGAAATGCAAATCAAAACGACAGTGAGATTCCACCTCACCCCAGTTAGAATGGCCATTGCCAAGAAAAACAAATAATAGTAGATGCTGGTGGGAATTGGCCAAAAGGGAATTTTACTACACTATTGGTGTGAGTGTAAACTTGTTCAACCACTCTGGAAAGCAGTATTCAGGTTCCTTAAAAGACTAAACATAGAACTACCCTATGATCCAGCAATCCCCTTCTTGGGCATTTACCCAAATGATCACAAACAAGGCCACACTAAAGCTACCAGCACAACTATGTTCATTGCAGCATTATTTACCATAGCTAAGATATTGAACCAACCCAGATGTACCTAAGTAGAAGAATGACTCAAGAAAATATGATACATATAAACAGTAGAATTCTATGCTTCCTTCAGAAAGTATGATATTGCCCCATTCCTAAGGAAATGGAAAGACTTGGAAAAAAATCACATTAAGTGAAATAAGCCAGACTCAAAGAAACATAAGTTGCATGTTTTCCCTCATTTGTAACAATTAGTATATGTCTAGGATAGTCTTAGCAGAGAATCACAATAGCTCAATAGCTATGTACATTTGACCATATAAAATGAGGCTTATTGAAATGAACTCCAAGATATGGAAACGAGGTTTTTTGTTTTTATTTTTAATGTACTTTGTGAAGTTATTTCTTTTTTCTTTCTTTTTTCCCTCCTTTGAGGTATCCCCTGTTGTCCTTGTTTTTGGTTTTGGTACTCTGTGTCTTTTGTATATGTTTATTTGGGGAAGGGTAGGGGAATGGTAAAATGATGAGATAAAGGAGAAAGAGTGAACCAATGCAACAACAACACTCACAAGAAACTATGTTGGAAATAAACTTTATATCTTGGGGTGGAGGGAGTCAGAAGGGAGGAAAAGTAGGAGAAAATGAGGGAGGGGGTAACAATGTTCAACAAGAAATATACTCATTACCTTACTTATGTACAGTAACCCCGTTGGATATCACCTTTACAATAAAATTTTTAAAAAAGACAAATGGTGGCAATCTTTGAAGGGAAGTTCTTAGGCATTATCATATGACACTTCAATTCATAAACCCAATGGGATCATATTTAGTTGAGCAGAACCACCGAAAAACACAGAATACTTTTTCATGTTTTAGTGGTAATGTGAGCAACTAAAGATGTATTACTTTTAAAAAAAAGAAGTGATAATGGGTCTTGAGGGACAGCCAGCAGCCGGTCTCTGCCACAGACAATTGCACATATCTTCTTGGGACCCAGTTAAACCTCAGCATGTTTGCACAAAATTGATTGCTTTAATTAACTGCCTAAATAAAGATAGTTCAAAGAGAGAAGGTTGGAGGTACATTCTCAATTTCTCTGGATAAGGGAATCTAACTTCATTCTGCTATAGTGGATCGTTGCAGTCTGGGAAGATTGGGTAAGGCTAGTTTTAATCTAGCCCTACCCAATAGTAGTTGAAATTCATGCTTATATTTGTAGAGCCTATCAGATGCCCAGAATATAGGAAACATTAATTGGTTGTTTAATTACACTAGTTGTGTTTGGCTGTAATCATATGAAACCATGTGCCTGAGGCTCAAGAGACCCACGTTTTTCAGGGATGTTCAGAAATTTACTAGGTCAGTTAATAGATAATCATTAGTATTCTGTTCAGAGTAACTTCAAAGGCTAGGAAAGTGGGAGGGGGACTTACTTCAAAGGTCTTAAGAGAGAGAAAGAGAGTGAGTTATTCAAGCTGGTTGCTAGGACAACCTCAGGATTGAGTGAGAACAATCATATATTGTAGACCTGGGCTGGGACTGGCTGTGATTTTTCCTTTTGTAATACATTGTCCTTTTTTTTTTTTTTTTGCTTGGCTTTAAAGAAGAACAGTGTTAAAATGGCTATTTAAGAGTATAATTTTGAGTCAGAAGGCCATGTGATGCTGAAAGAATTTGAGTGCCAAGGAAAATGGTCTGAACATTGATTGGAAAGGAGTCACTTGAGGTGATGTACAATCACTTGGAAGATTCCTGATGAACGTGGAAGGTGTTTTCAGAGGGACTTGGGACCCTAGACCAAAGAGGGGCTCATTTATAAGAATCTAAGAATGGAGATCAAAGACAATTTTTCTCCCGAGTCTAGACATTCCTTGGATTATGATTAATGAAGAAAGCAATTATTTCTAAGATGATTTTATTTCCCTAAATATTTATACAGTTATTAGTAGTTAGTATTTCAGTGTTTAAATAAGCTTCACGTAGTGGAATTTTGTCAAGCAATTACTAGATGTCTGGATAAATGATTTCTATGTATTTAATTCCTAGGAGAGGTAAACAGATTTTGTCTACATTTTAGTGTGTGTGTGTGTGTGTGTGTGTGTGTGTGTGTGTATGCATGTGTGTGTGTGTGTGCGTATATACCAGTACTAGGGCTTTAACTCAGGGCCTTGTGCTTTCCTTTCCTTCCCTTTCTCTAAAACTTGAACCACATCTCTATTTTTGGTAGTTTATTGGAGTTAAGAGTCTCATGGACTTTCCTACCAGGGCTGGATTTGAACTGTGAGCCTCAGATCCCAGCCTCATGAATAGCTAGGATATGAGTCACCAGAGCCTGGCCCACTTCTGGCTTTTTGTTGGTTAATTGGATGTGAATCTCAGGGACTTTAATGCCCGCTGTTAATGACCTGTGGTCTTCAGATCTCAGTCTCAAGTTGCTAGGATTATAGGCGTGAGCCACCAATGCCTGGCTAAATTTGAAGCTTTTTTTTTTTTTTTTTTAGACAAAGTCACTCTGGTAGACCAGGCTCACCTTGAGCTTGCATCCTTCTGTCTTAGCTTTCCAAATATTATTATAGGAATAGACTACCACATCTACTCAGCTTTTTGTTTTTGTTTTTTAGAAGTTTTGATAGTTTGTGTGATTTGTTTAAAAATTGTCTTAGTGGAAGCAATATAACTAAGGGTAACTTCATATTATGCTTTTAAATAATATTTGAGAATTATTCTTTGTAATCACTTCAAAATGTAAAATTAAGCCAGGTGCTGGTGGTTTATACCTGTAATCCTAGCTACTCAAGAGGCTGAGATCTGAGGATCATGGTTCAGAGCCAGCCTATGCAGGAAAGTCCATGAGACTCTTATTTCTAAAAAACTATCAGAAAACTGGAAGCGGAGCTGTGAATCAAAGTGGTAGAGCACTAACCTTGGATAAAAGAACTCGGGGCCAGAACCTAGGCCCTGAGTTCAAGCCTCATTACAGACCAAAAAAAAAAGTAAAATTGGAGCAAATGGTAATGTGATATGATAGTAAATGTTTAGGGCTTGAAAGTATCTGTTATGCTCAACAATAGAGTATAATCATGGACATTGATGAAATACATTGTCTAATATTGTTAGTTGTACTGGAAAGTTAAGGGATAAAGAGGATCCTCTGTATGAGAGACATGAAGGTAATCCTCAACTCAACTTCCCAATTTCCCAGGAATGATAAAAGGCATTTTTGGAGCTTCACCAAAAAGGAAGATCACAGGGTGAAAGTTTAGAGAGAATTTATTTGGCAATTCAGAAAAGGGAGGCAAGCAGCAAAAGGGAATTCAGAAAGGAGAGGCTCAAAATGGTAGCCCTTATCTCATAGGTATTTGCAATTTCTGGATTAAGATGGGGGGAATATGGTTTAAATTTTTCCTAGAGAAGTGGTAAACTTTCATCATTTTGCTGAGTTCCTCTTTGGTGTTATCACCTGAACATGGAAAACAATGGGTTATTGGGTGGCTTTACTAATACTGAACTGGGTTTAGTGATGTAGACATTGTAAGGTATATTAACTAGGTATATATATATATACACATACATACACATATATATATATATCTATGTATCTATGTATGTATCTATCTATATTAAGTAGGTAGGTTTCATTAGGTAGCCGATGAAGAGCACACCACATGGTATTCGGGCACGAAAAGAAGTTTATTTACCGAATTGCTGCCCTCTGCTGTGCCTTTGCCAAAAGGGAGACCCACCCTCAGGCTAGGATTTATCTAGGCCAGGAAGAGGTGTGGCCAGGGAAGGGTGTGGCCACCTTAGATCTAGATGTGACCTCAGGGCCTGGGATCCTCCTCAGGTCAGATGGGAGGTGTGACCAGAGGTGGCTGAGGCTGTGACCTAGAAGGAGGGGGAGGTGACTGCTTCCAGGGGGTGCCAGTTACCTAGTAACACAGATACTGGCTGAAAACTTAGCCAAGCGGTAGGGAGGTGTCTGTATAGGGTTTGCATGGCCCAGGGGGCAGACTTTACAGACTTCAGGCCAAAAGAATTAACTCACCTTTTAATCTGGGGTGTAGTATCCACCTGAGGAGACTGTGACTTATTTACATCTGAAACAACGTGTGCAGTTTCTTTTCCTTTTTCTTTTCTTTTCCAGTCTTGGGGCTTGAACTCAGGTCCTGGGTATTGGGAAAATAGATGAGAAAGGAAAAGGAATAGGCTGGACCCGATCCTCAACAGCTGAGGACAGTTTATTGAGGAACAGCGAGGGGGCACAGACCTTCCCACAGGATTGGAGGTTGTGCAAGGGACTGGATTTTGGGGTGAGTTGGTATAGATCTTAAGGAAGCAGGAAATAAAACAATGGGTTATGTTCTCTTGGAGGCCCACAGTGGGGGATTGGGGGCTATTGTCTATTGTGCGGCCAAGGTCAGAATGACCTGCCTGCAGACAAACATTTGAACATGTACTTGGTGCTTAGCTTGACCCTGGGGAATAAGGCTGGACTCAAACCTTCACTGGGTATTGTCCCTGAGCCTCTTTGTACTCAAAGCTAGTGCTCTACCACTTGAGCCACAGCTCTACTTTCAGCTTTTTCTGAGTCACTTATTGGAGATAAGAGTCTCAATGATTCCTACCCAAGCTGGCTTTGAATCTTGATCCTCATATCTCAGCCATATCTCAGCCTTCAGAATCAATCAGATTACCAGTGAGTCACATGTGCCTCACGATTGCAGTATCTTGAAAGGATTAATTTAACTTTTGTTGCAATGAAAGGTTATTTAGCCACGGGCATTATTTGGGGTGTGGTTTCTGTTTGGAATTTGGACTGCCAGACAAAAGCATTCTAAAATGGATAAGGACAGTTTTCAATGTATAAAGTGATAAAGTGTGACATTTTATTATTCACATGCAAAATATTTAAGCTGGGCACTGGTGGCTCACACCTGTAATTCTAAAGCTGAGATTTGTAGGTCACGGTTCAAAGCCAGCCCAGGCAGGAAAGTGTGTGAGACTCTTATGTCCAATTAACCACCAGAAAACCGGAAGTGGAGCTGTGGCTAGAGCGCTTG
Organism: Dipodomys ordii; assembly: GCF_000151885.1. Classification (NCBI taxonomy): domain Eukaryota; kingdom Metazoa; phylum Chordata; class Mammalia; order Rodentia; family Heteromyidae; genus Dipodomys; species Dipodomys ordii. The sequence continues at coordinate 5,712,567 of NW_012267272.1, read as the reverse complement.
CCTTGAGCTGAAGAGTTCAGGGATAGCATCCAAGCCCGGAGTTCAATCCTCATGACACTCCCCCCCACCAAAAAAATATATATATTTAAATCATTTAGTGGTTTAGTGGCTTATTTTCAGATGTTTTCTATTTTTTCTTGTCCTATCTATACTGCCTCACAAGGAGAAATTGAAGTAAGTAGAGGTTGGAGGCCAATGTGGTGATTATTTTGTCATAATCCCAGGAAGAGGGAAAGCAAGCCTGGAATAGGAAGATGTTGCAGGTACCAGTGGCTCATGCCTGTAATCCTAGGTACTCAGGAGGCTGAGATCTGAGGATCACCGTTCAAAGCCAGCCTGGGCAAGAAAGTCCATGAGACTCTTATCTCCAATAAACCACCAAAAAACTGGAAGTGGAGCTGTGGCTCTAGCGGTAGAGCGCTTGCCTTGAGCTGAAGAGTTCAGGGACACTGCCCAGGCCCAGAGTTCAAGTTCCACTACTGACAAAAAAAGAATAAGGCCAAACTTAAAAGGCAGGATCTCCCTGTAGAAAACAAAAATACTCCAGGCTAAAAGGAAAAATTCCAAAAATAAAGTCTTGAAGTAGATTGGTGAGTTAAACATCAGGTTACTGGAATTTGGTAAATAACAGTGAAACTCAGGAGGAGCCAGAAAACCTGGAAGGTAGTTTGATTTTGGGGCCTGATAAGTGAAGTAGGCCCTGAGAGGAGACCCGAGCTGGTACAGCTTCTTTCCAGGCTTTGCCTTTGTTTTAGGGATTTTAGAAAAAACAAAACAAAAACCCCCTTTAAACAAGGTTAACTCGACCTTGGCTATAACCAGCCCAATTCCTAGAATGTAAAGAATGCCTCTAGGCCCCCTTCCCTGAACAACCTAACCCACCTTGATTGTTCTGTTCAGGACTGACCGATAAAACAGAGGTTGTAATCTGGCTCATTTGAAAACATCAGGAGTTTACCTCCCCCTTTTTCACGTGCTTATGTTAACCGCCACTAAACTCCTCCTTTGTGTATGCTTACCGTAAGCTCTGCCTTACTCGTTGAATTTGTGAGTCATTTAAACCAAAAGTGATAGGCTGGTTTAAACAGCCATTGTGTGACAAACTGTAACCTCATTGGCCACCTGCATGTGGTCTAGTATGTCTGTGCAATCTTTTGGGTGTGTGACAATCTCATTGGTCACCTGCCTGTGACCAGGCTCCACCTCATGGATTTTGCCTTTAAAAACCAAAGTACGTGGGCTGCTGGGGGTCGCAGTATCAGCTCCTGAGCCTGTGCTGTGACCCTGGCCAGTCAGTGTGGGAACCTTCTCAATAAAGTTGCTTCCTTATTAACAACTTTGTTGCGGTGGGCTCTGTCACTCCGGACAACTAGGTGGGCTTGCCTGCCTGAGTAGGGGTCTTCCTACTACAATAAGTAAGACATTTGGAATGTAGTTTTTGCTTTGAGGACTTATTACTTTGCTTATAGAGACTGTAATTGCTATTTCACTCACTTGCTTCTTTGATGGGAAGATTTGTGATAAAGACTTTGCCTTGTGACGTATGGCCTTGGTTATTGGAATGACTGGAATTATAATTGCCATTTTGTAATCACTAGCTCCTACCTCTGCTTCTCCAACTTGCTTCTTTGCCAATCGTGAAACTACCACTGGTCACCTGCCAGTGTTTCCCTCCCTTCCATCTTTACCCTGAGTATTTATACCCTGGATCTTTCCTTTACCCTGAGCTATTTATTGCTGTTCTTAACTGTCTTGGTATAGTGAAGAACAGTCACTGCAGCTAATAAAGATTCCTAGCCCAACTGACTGAGTGCTGGTGACTCCTTTCACCAATTGATCATGGGTTCATGTCCCACTGGCCCTGGAAAGTTGAGATACTTCAGCTGAGATCTGAGGAATGAGTTTCAAAGCCAGCCCTGGAAGAAAAATCCCCCATGAAATTCTTTTTTTTTGGGTCCGGTTGTGGGGCCTGAACTCTGGGCCTGGGCTCTGTCCCTCAGCTCTTCAGCTCAAGGCTAGCGCTTTACCACTGAGCCACCTTCCTAGCTCCCCCCATGAAATTCTTATCTTCAATTAACCACTCAAAAAACAGAAGTGGCACTGTGGCTCAAAGTGGTAGAGCACTAGCCTTGAGCAAAAATAGCTTATGGAATTTGTGGAGGGGACCCATTGCAACAATGAGATGTACAAGTCGTTATGTCGAAAAACGAACTTTACAACTTTGGCTGGCAGGAGCGGTGGGGGGGAGTGGAGGGGTGAGGGGGTGAGAGGGGAAGGGATGGGAAGCGGAAACAAAGGAGGAGGCAACAATGCTTGATAAGAAATGTACTCATTACCTTGCTCATGTAATTGTAACCCATCTGTATGGTATTACAATAAATACAAAAATAAATGCATACATAAATACAAAAAGAAAATACAGAAAGAAAAAAAAAGCTCATGGATAGAGCCTAGGCCCTGAGTTCAAGCCCCATGACTGACCAAAAAAAAATGGAAGATGTTTAGACTCAAAAAGCAGGTCTTCAGTAACAGGTCTCACATAATGTAACATTCTCTTGCTTTTATCTCTTACAGTATCTTCTAGTCTAACCAGAGTAGTAGGTGAATTATTTTTCTTAATCTATTCATTGCCATATTAACATTAAATAATGCTTTTCTTTGCCTAGAATCACTTCTTGGTACTCTGTTGAGGAACTCTTGGTTAAGGAGCAGATGGGTTCAACTGGCCTAGACAAGCACTAAATTAATGGATTCAGTTTTACAAGTGTGCCAAAAACAGTGTACATGGAAATCCACATGAATTTTTTTTCAAGAGCTTCCTTCCTCCTTCCCTCCCTCCTTCTTTTATTGACTATTTTGAGGCTTGAACTCAGGACCTTGGGATCTTGCTCAGCTTGTGGTCACAGCTGGTACTCTACTACTTAAGCCATGCCTCCAATGTGGAATTTTTACTAGTTAATAGGAAATAGATCTTCAGGAACTTTTCTTCCCTGGTTGACTTTAAACCATGATTCTCAGATTCTCAACCTCCATATAAATAGTGAGCCACCAGTGCCTGGCTCAAGAGTACTTAAAAAAAAAAAACTGTTGGAAACACACCACTCTCTGGTGTCTGAAAATGAATATAGATACACACAAGATGAAAGAGAGCTCATCAAGGCAATATTCTTCTGCACAGAAGGGTGTGAGGCCACTCTCTCACATTGGGTGGGGCCGTCAGTTTAGTTTTTATCCCAATCTAACCTGTCCCTCCTCCTTGTCAAGGAGTCAGGATCACATTCTATTTATGCTTGGTTACCAGAGTGATAGGATAATACCAGGAAGTTAGAAAACACCTCAGCCATCCGTGAAAAATTTCCTGCTCCAGGGAAGAGGTGTGTGTGGGGGGTGGGGGGGGGACTATGTAACTATTGACAAGGACTCATGCCCCTAACATGGCTGGCTGATTACCAATAACAAAGCTGGCAGTTACAGTTTAAAGTCAAGAAGCAAATAATTCTAGGAAGTTAATAGTACAAAATGGCAACTGTTTAGAAGATGGAGGCACTTTAGGTTGACAGAAATGATGGCTTTTTTCCCCTTACAGTTTGATATACAGCCATACGAGGAAGTTACTATACTTATCCTTCCATTCTTTGTGAGATTGAAGTGTTTGTTTTCTTTCTAAATATGCTAATAGAAATTTCCCTCTCCCCTCTCCTTTTCCCTCTTCTGTCTACCTCATCTCCTTTTCTCCCTCCCCTGGCTTCCCTTGCTTTTCTCACATGAGGGAAGTCTGATATGCAAAGCTACATAGTCAAGATACTGAATTCTGGAACTCCCTTTCCTGGCCTAAGTGGTTGATTAGTGATGTGGTAGTTAAATGTTTTTGCCAAAATGACAGGGAATAGAAAGGCCAGACATTTGAGAATTTTCAGAGCCAGAGGAGATATTGTTTTTCATGTTACCATAAGGTAACATTCAGAGAGCATTTGTCATCAAAGCTTGATAAGAATTCATCCTCTTTGAGGATTAAATCTAGGGCTTGACCATCATACCCTAAAACCTTTTAATGGATTATGGTGGCATCCAGTAAATCCTTTTAGAAAGAAATGGGCTGGGAGAGTGGTGGAGGAAGGATGTGAACCATAAGGTTTTCTCAGTGGAACATGATGTACTCAACAACTCTTAATTAAGCTCAGCTGAATCATGAGATAAGAAAGCCCCCCAAATCTGGACATGGCTGACTACTTAGCAGTAAGAGACCTGAGGATCAAAGTGAAAAGCCAGTCTGGGCGGGAAATTCCATAGGACTTGTTTTTTTTTAATTTTTGGTCAGTTGTGGGCCTTGAACTCTGGGCCTTGGATGCTATCCTTGAGCTCTTCAGCTCAAGGCTAGCACTCTAGCCACAGCACCACTTCTGGTTTTCTGGTGGTTAATTGGAGATAAAAGTCTCATGGACCGAAGTTCCTGCCCGGGATAGCTGTGATCTTCAGATCTCAGCCTTCAGAGTAGCTAGGATTACAGGTGTGCAACCAGGTACCTGGCTTATAGGACTCTTATCTCCAATTAACCTCCAAAAAGCTGGAAGTAGAGCTGTGGCTCAAGTGATAGAGTGCTAACCTTGATCAACAAAAGCTAAGGGACATCATCCAGTTCAAGTTTCAGGACTGGCATGTGTACATATTCACTCACACACAAATGCTTATTTAAAAAAGTGTAGCTAGAGGCCTCATGTCTGTGGATGGGTATCTTAAATAAAGATTTAGGTCATTGTTTTAAACTAAGCTTCTGCATTAGCCTCCAGCAAACCATATTGAAAATGAAAATGGATATAGATTACGTTAAGATTCTAGCCAGTAGCCTTGAGCAAAAGAGCTGAGGGAGAGCACGTAGGCCCCGAGTTCAAGACCCACTACCAACAAAAACAACAGCAACAGAAAAAGATTCCACGTGGTGAATATGAGCCTAAGCTATTTAACTGGAGATCAGGATTAGAGAGGTAATAGAGCTCTCAAACAGCCAGTTTCAGCAGTTGGTAGGATAATAATGAGTTCAATGCCTTCCCCCTCCCTTTGAAATGACCATTTCACTCTTGTTCTTTTTCTTCTGTACTCTTTGGCCTCTCTTTAACTATTAAAGCAATGCTTTTTTTTTCTAAGCCCATCAGAACTTTTATTCAATTTTATGAAATGAAGTGTTGCCCTATTCCACAAAAAACCAATAAAGCTCATTAAAATCTTTAAACTAAATTGCTATAATTTCTGTCTATAGCAAAGTAATAGGAATGAACTAAGATGCTAATCAGACAAGGTAGCTAAAGAACCACTCACTTGAGCAAAAATAGATTATAGTTGTTTGAAATAAAAACTCTTCCTTAATCTCCAATCTTCTATCAGCAGGAAGCAGATTATAGACGTTATCTATTCAATCTCCAAGAAAACGTACTTCCAATGCTATGTTCAACACAGCTAAGGAGAGATAGAAAAGAAAATTCTAGAGGGTTAGAGCAAGGGTCACCGATTAGTCACCTAATGGTAAGAGCCTAATATAGCCAGTGTATACTAAAGTGCCTCTCTAGTTCATTCCCTTTTCAAATGGAAATTGATTTTTTAATCTTATACTGTCTATCCTATCCTGTACTTATCCTACCATTTTATATTGTGTGTTCAAGGAATGGACAGTATGTGTTTTATTGATTGATTTGTGTGTGTGTGTGTGTGTGTAAGTAGGAACTTGGGGCCTGAGTGCTCTCCTTGAGTGCTTTTGCTCAAGTGCTCTACCACTTGAGCCACAGTTTTACTTCCAGCATTTTGTCATTAACTGGAGTTAAGATTCTCATGGACTTTTCCAGCCCACAGTGGCTTCAATCTGTGATCCTCAGAGCTTAGCCTCCTAAGTAGGTAGGATTACAGCCATGAGCCACTAATTAAAGTTATTAATTTTAGATACTTTTTTTTTTGGTGCTAGTGCTGGGGCTTGAACTCAGTACCTCAGTGCTGGCCCTTAGCTTTTTTGCTCAAGATTGGCTCTCTATCACCAAAGCCACAGATCTGCTTTTGCTTTTTGGTGGTTAGAGATAAGAGTTTTACAGACTATTCTCTCTGGGCTGGCTTTGAACCTCTGTCCTTAGGTCTCATCTTTCAGAGTAGCTAGTATACAAACATGAGTTATTGATGCCCTGTCCCCACACTTCATCTTTAGGCTATGCCTTCCAACCATAGGACCACCCAATCCAGGCAACAAAGTCCTAAAAATTCTCCCTTCCCTAATCCCTTCCCTTCCCTTCCCTTCCCTTCCCTTCCCTTCCCTTCCCTTCTTCCCTTCCCTTCCTTTCCTTTCCTTTTTCATTTTCTTTCTTTTTTCTTTTTTCTAGTTGTGGGGCTTGAACTCTGGGCCTGGATGCTGTCCCTGAACTCTTCAGTTTAAGGTGAGTGCTCTACCACTTGAGGCACAGTACCACTTCTCGTTTTCTGGTGGTTAATTGGAGATAAGAATCTCATGGACTACTTTCCTGCATGGGCTGGCTTTAAACCGAGATTCTTAGATCTCAGCCTCCTGAGTAGCTAGGATTACAGATGTGAGCCACTTGCACTGGGCTTTCTCTTTCTTTCTTTCTTTTTCCTTTTTAAAAAATTAAATATATATTTTTATTGTAAAGATACTGTACAGAGGGGTTACAGTTACATTAAGGTAATGAGTACATTTCCTGTTGAGCATTGTTACCTCTTCCTTTGTTTTTCCCCTACCATCCCTTCCCTCCCCACCTCCCCAACTCCTCTCCCCTCACCCCCGCACCCAAGTTGTAAAGTTCGTTTTCAACATAGTGTCTTGTACATCTCCTTACTACAAGGGGTCAACCTGTATCCTTAATTTGCTAGTCAGACATGCTTGTGCTGCTGGCAAGATGACATTCTTCCTTATTCCAGTAAGTAAGAGGAAAGCTAGCTTTCCTTGATCAACAATAGGAGATGCTTGTGTCCACAGGGTTCGCTAGATAACAGGGATTTTAAGGAACGGTAAGGCTGTGGGATAGCACTAAATATTATTGTGTTAGGAAATCTTTGTTTATTTGAGAAAAATATATTTTATTACTTTATTTTTTAAACAGGCTGTTCTGAAACATGAAGATATTTTAAGTGTTAAGTATTCCTTTTTTGAAATTCAGCCAGGTACCAGCAGTTCATTCCTGTCATTCAGGCTAGCAATAAGCTGAGATCTGAGGATCACGGTTGGAAGCTAGCTCATGCACGAAAGTCCATAGACTCATCTCCAATAACCAACTAAAAGCCAGAAGTGGAGCTATGGCTCAAGTGGTAGAGTGCTAGCTTTGAGCACAAAAGCTCAGGGACAGTGCCCAGGCTCTGAATTCTAGCCCTAGGATTGGCAAAACAAAACATCAAAAAAACCCACAAATAAACAGGAAACCCCACCTAAAACAAAAACAAAACCTGAAATTCATGTCCAATATTATATTCTGTCTAAAAATCTTTAGGAATTGGAAATGCCTTGAATAGTCTAATTACAAGTTCCCCATTCAATCACAGATTGAGGCCAGCCTGGGCTGGAAAAGTCCATGAAAATCTTAACTCCAATTAACTACAATGGGGTTGGTCATGTCCCCCAGGCACGAAGCCTTCCTTAATCAAGAGGACAAAGCATAGTACCTGCACCTGCTTGGGTCGTGTGGCTCAGTTTCCTGGCGGTGTGAAGAATTATTCAGATAAGTCAATCATATGATCTACCAGGAACCAGGGAACACTGGTCTTCAGATACCAGTCTGCTCTTTGGGACTCCTGGTCATTCCCTATGCTTCTGGATGCAAGTCCTGGGAACCCTGATGGGGAAGGTCGTGTCCTCTAGCCCTAAGCTGTGATTACTTGTCACCAGTGAATTGCTGTTTATCCTACAAGGTCCATGTCATGTGTTCAGTAATACATCAGGCATCATGGCAGTGGCTGAGATTCCCACAGGGAACAAAACTGACCTGCTCTTTGCTTGTGCAGACCTTCTAACTGAGTGAGGAAGGTGACGATTAAGTGAACGGCCATACAGTGATGTTTAATAAAATGCCTCTTCATATTAGGAAGGAAAAATCAGGGTGCTTCTGTGCATTATTTGTTTATGGCTTTTGAACATTTATCTAGCAGATTCTTTGTTCTTGTCTGTTGATTGGTTGTTGTTGTTCTTCTTGAGGCGAGGTCTAGCTACATACCCCAAGGCTGGTCTCAAACCATGATGCTCCAATCTCAGTGTCCCAGACGCTAGGATTACAGGCATTTGTTACCATGCACAGCTCCATAAGGTGAATTTTTTTTCCTGTGCTGAGAACTGAACCTAAAGCCTTAACCAGACAAGTGATTTTTCTTTTTTTTTTTTAATTTAATTTTATTTTTATTTGTGATTTTTCTATTGAGCTACATTTCCCACCCAAGTCTTTAATGTTGCATGGTGATATAAGCTAATGATATTACTGGATATAAACTATTTCTCTTGTTCTTGTTCCAAGAATCAAGCCTAGGGCCCTGTGCATGTTAGGTAAGCATGCTACCACTGAGCCACATTTCTAGCGAAAGACATAAATTCTTTGTGTACAGTTTTCTCTGCATGCAGAGTAATTTCTGTATTTTGAAGTACAGAATCGATAGCCGTTAAACAACAATGGCTTATTACAAGCTCTTGTCTACCACTTTTTGTTTTTCTAATTTACGATATATCTAGGCTATCTTTCTAGATTAGTATATGTATATTTAGGATTATTTAAAATAGCTGTGGAATTTTTCTCTGAATATCTCAAGAGGATAAACAACTATACCTTTTGTCTACTGTGCTACATATCATGCTACAAATACATACTTTTATAATGCTTTTGTTCATATGCAAGAATATTAATAGTTAAGTTGCTAGGGCAAAATAATTGTTTATTAAAAAGGTTTTTAAGAAATGAAATATTTTCCAAATAAATTCTAGTCATTTTTCCCCTAGTTATTTGTGTTTCTTTTGGAAGTACAGCAAATTTAAATGTTTAGATAGAATAATTTATACATCTTTTCCTTTATAGCTTCTGGAACTTGTATATTGTTTAGATACAAACCAAGATTAATTGTTGTGCTTTACTACTACTTCTAAAATTTCATTTTAACATTTCAGTTTTTGAGTCATACGAAATTACTGTTGGCAAAAGGATTAAGATAGGAAGCCAAATTCATTTCTTTTCCAGATGGCTTCACAGCATCCCAACACCATTTATTACAAATTAATTTCCCCCTACTGTTTTGATATATGTCTTTATCCTTACTAACTTCCCATCTATATTTGGATCTATATCTGTCATTTATATTTTGTTTCATTGACTTGTGTGCTTATTCATACTTTAGGATCAGACTTTCTAATTACCATTAAAAAATAATGCATTCCATGTAATTTTTTATCCCCTCTGAAATAAATTTTGGTGTGAGATTATAAATGTCAAATAAATTCTTGTGGTAGACATAAAGAAGTTAGCCAGGCACCAGAAACTCACACCTACAATTCTTGTTACTCAGGTAGCAGAGATTTGAGGATTGTGGTTTGAAGCCAGCTGGTCAGGAAAATGTGAAGCTCTTATCTCCAATAAACTACTCAAAAAAAAAAAGGAAGTGGAGCTGTGGATCAAGTGATAGAGTACTAACCTTGAGCAAAAAAACTGGGACAAGAAAAAGGAAGAAGGAAAGAAAGAAAGGAAGGAAGGAAGGAAGGAAGGAAGGAAGGAAGGAAAAAGAAGAAAGAAAAGAAAAGTGAAAGTGAGGTGTGCTTCTAGTGATAATGAGTTCACTATGAGTAAAAAAGCTAAAGGAAAGTGGCCAGTATTGGTGCACACATGCATGCATGTACACATGCATACATGCATATGTTAAAGAATGTGTAGGTAGTAGGTCTGGTTCTGTCATTATATTCTTCCTAAAAGAGGGAAGAGAGAAAGGATAGCTGACAGTTATGGTACTCTGTCATTTTTGCTATTAAAATGTATTATGTTGCTTATTATTATTAAAATACAATAAGTTAGTATTTGGCATCAAATAACCATTTTGATCACTGCTTCCTGTCTCTATAGTTCTTTGAAATTGTTAACACTTTTGACTGTGAATTAATTGTGGGGGAGAGACTTGTCATTATACTACCATTGCCCTGCTTTCTTCATTCTTTTCTTGTTTTTGCAATTTTTATGAAAAAACATTAATTTCAGAACCTAATATTTGAATTTTCCATAGTGCTCCAACAAAAACCAGTATTATGATATGACAAAAATGTGTGAAGCTGAGCTCTGAATCCTCATCCAAGAAATGAAACTTGCCTATAATTATAAATATTTGCTTCTTTTTCTTCAGTAAAATATAACATGAACCACATCTGTAAAAGAAACAAGCTTCCAGCACTAGGAGAATTTAAATGTAAGTCTACAAAAGAAAACGATAACAGATTGCCTCCTCCTGTATGGATGTCTCAGAAAGAGAGTTAATTTCCCCAAGGAACACAACTGTTTGTGGTTGATTGCAGCTGCCATTTTGCGGTACACGCAGTTCTTGATGCTCTCCACCATGAGATTGGGAAAAACGAAATACTGACTTTCTGAATCTCATTTGTAGTCTGTTCTGGCTGATGGTAACAAACAGAAAGGATTATTGGCACAGACTAGAAAAGCCTTTTTCTGATGAAAGAGATGGCCACAGTGGACACTCTTCTACTCCCCTTTCTCCCCGTCTCTCTTGAAAGCAGACTTGATATCTAGAACTCTAACAGCTATTTTCTAATTTTAATTTTTTTTAAAAAAATGATTGTAAAGGTATGTACAGAGGGGTTACAGCTACATAAGTCAGGTAATGAGTACCTTCCTTCCTTCCTTCCTTCCTCTTCCTTTCTTCCTTTCATCCTTTCTTTTTTGTTGGTTGTGGGGCTTGAACTTGGGGGCCTAGGTGCTGTGCTTCAGCTCTTCAGCTCAAGGCAAGCACTCTACCACTTGAGCCACAGCACCACTTCCAATTTTCTGGTGGTTAATTGGAGATAAGAGTCTCACAGACTTTCCTGCTTGGGCTGGTTTATGAACTGTGATACTCAGATCTCAGTCTCCTGAGTAGCTAGGATTACAGGCATAAGCCACTGGTGCCCGACAAAATATATTTCTTTTTGAACACTGTCACCCCCTCCCTCATTTTCACCCAGTTTTTTCCCCTCCCAACTCCCTTCCTCTCAAGTTGTATAGTTCATTTCCAACATAGTGTCTAGTGAGTATCACTGCTGAGTTGGTCCATCCTTTGTCTCACTATTTCCCTTCCTCTCCCTAAATCAGATAAACTTACATACAAGACAAAGGGTACAGAAATTTAAAAAACTGATAAAAGGGAATAAACCAAAGGGGGAAAAAGAACCACAAACAATACAATTAACTTGGAGTTCATTTGGATAAGCATCGTTATATGTGATCGAATGCACATAGCTACTCAGCACTTGTGATCCTCTCCTAAGAATATTCTCTTTTTGTTCTCACTGTGTGATTGTTTAGAGTGCTGTTTAATTAATCATGTCAAGTATAATTTTTGTCTTTTACTATCCATTGGGTTTACTTGTTGATTAATAGGCACATTCTAATGATTACAAATGAGAGAAACAATGCAGCCTATGTTTCTTTGGGTCTGGCTTAGTTTGTTTAATATAATTTTTTCCAAGTCTATTTCCTTAGGAATGGGACAATGCCATTCTTTCTGGTGGAAGCATATAGCATTCTTTTGTGTATATATACCATACTTAATGATCCATTTGCTCATCCACTGAGGGGCAGCTGAGTTGACTCCATATCTTAGCTATGGTAAAAAATGCTACAATGAACCTGGTTGTACTGGTGTCTAGCAGCTGTTTTTGAAATTATCTTCAAATAGTTCAAAGTGGGTTTCAGTTTACCATGTCCATTTATGTGTACAATATGTCTTGAACAGTGTCTCCCCTTCCATCCTTCTCCAGATCCCATCTTTCCCTGACCCACCAATCACTTCAAGTTTCCTGATTCAATTTTCATATATGGACAATGACTACATTCACCCATCATTTCTCTCTCCATTCTTCTACTCCCTTCCTTTTAGTTTCCTGTTTAAGTCAAGACCTGTTTCTGCATCCTGATATTTATTTTGTTAAACTGTCTGTTATTTATTCCAAGGTTACACCATGAAATCTTAACTCCTGCATGTATATATATGCATATGGCCCTGTGTGTGTGTGTGTGTGTTTATAATTGAGGTCTAACATCCACACATGAGAAAAAACATGTGCCCTTCATTTTTCTGAGCCTAGCCTATTTCACTCAACATCATTTGTTCTAGTTCTCCTATTTCCCTGCAAAAGACATGATTTTATTCTTCCTGATGTAAGGATCATATTTTCTTGATCGATTCATTGGTTGTAGGGCATCTGGCTGTTTCTAACACTTTGCTATTGCAAATAGCTGGCAGCTATTTATTAAACATGAAATGAATTATATTTAGCAGTCAAGAATCCAATGTGTATCCTACAAAATTAAGAACTATAAGGGAAGGTATGAGTAGAAGGGAGATGGGTGGGAATGTTGAAAGGGGTGACATCGATCAAGATATATTGTATTCATAAACTGCTTTGTTAAGTGGCAACTCCTTTGTACAACTTCTTTTTTATTGTAAAAATTCTGTGCAGAGGGGTTACAGTTACACGAGTAAGGTAATGAGTACATTTCCTATTGAGCATTGCTACCCCCTCCTTTGTTTTTCCCCTATCTTCCCTCTCCACCTCCCCAACTTCTCCCTCCCCACCTCCCAAAGTTGTAAAATTCATTTTCAACAGTGTCTTGTACATCTCATTGTTACAATGTGTCGACCTGTATCCTTATTTTAGCATTTTGTTATTTCCCTTCTCCTCCCCAAATTAGAAAAAATGTATATACAAGATTCAGGGCACCAGAATCAAATACAATGAAAACAGGGGTTATACCATGGGGGAAGAACATACAAAAGAAACAAAAAAAATCACGTGGTACATTGTAAGTACATTAAAAACAACAGCAAGAAAAAGAAAAACACTTGTGTCCCTATCTTGGAGTTCATTTCACTTAGCATCATCTTATATGGTCATATGTACATAGCTTTTGACCTTTTCTGCTTGTCCTAGACTTATACAAGTTATTGCAAATAAGGGAAATCATGGGACCTATATTTCTTTGGGCCTGGCTTACTTCACTTAATACAATTTTTTCCAAGTCTTCCTTTTCCTAACAAATGGAGTAGTGTCATTTCTTCTGATGGAGGCATGGAATTCCATTGTGTGTGTGTGTGTGTGTGTGTCTGTATCACATTTTCTTGATCCATTCATCTATTGAGGGCATCTGGGTTGGCTTGGTATCTTAGCTATGGTGAATAATGCTGCGATTCTACAACTTCTTAAAGATAGCAACAGCAGTAACAACAACAATAATAAACGTACTCAAAGAACGTCTTATATGGCTCTCTTGGACTTCAGTGCTAGTATTTACTGTCTCTAAATTTGTTGGATTAAAAGAATACTCACTGTTAATCTTTCTAACTATATATTAAGTGTTTTTTCAATGTAAGAATCATGAACAACTAGTAGGAACAGTATAGTAATGTATAAAGTTATAATTATACAAGTACAAATTGAATCTTAACTGGTTTTCTTGCATACATCATTTCTTTCTTTCTTTCTTTCTTTCTTTTTTTTGTTGGTCGTGGGGCTTAAACTCTGGGCTTGGGTGCTGTCCTTGTGCTCTTCAGCTCAAGGTCAGCGCTCTACCGCTTGAACCACAGCACCACTTCCGGTTTTCTAGCGGTTTATTGGAGATAAGAGTCTCACGAACTTTCCTGCCCAGGCTGGCTTTGAACTGTGATCCTTAGATCTCAGCCTCCTGAGTAGCTAGGACAACAGGCATGAGCCACCGGCGTCCGGCAATGCATACATCCTTTCAATGAAGTGAAGAAAGACATTTTATTCCAACAGATATTTACCAGTGTTGATATTCTATGAGAAGGAGAATATAGTGTGACTGGATTTCATTTGAAGATTTTTATTAAAAACTTTACTTGAATGATACAGATTATATTCTCCTTGTGTTAAGTGAGGAAAAATATTAAGAGACTTTACTGAGTTTAATGCAATCTCAAGAAATGCTCTGTTTGGGGCTGGGAAGGTGGCTCAGTGGTAGAGCGCTTGCCTTGCATGCTTGAGGCCTTGGGTTCGATTCCTCAGCACCTCATAAGCAGAACAAAAAGCCGGAAGTGGCGCTGTGGCTCAAGTGGTAGAGCACTAGCCTTGAGCTGAAGAGCTGAGGGACAGTGCCCAGGCCCAGAGTTCAGGCCCCACGACCGGACCCCCCCAAAAAAATGAGACAAGTGTCAAGAAATGCTCTGTTTGGACACCCATTTGCATGTGTGCACATGTCTCATACTTTTGCTTGGCTTGTTTACTCAAGACTGATGCTCTACCATTTGAGCCACACCTCTACTTTGGCTTATTGCTGGTTAGTCAGAAATAAGAGTATCACAGTCTTTTCTTCCAGCTATGATTTGAGCAGCAATTTTTAGATCTCAGCTTCTTAAGCAGGTAGGATTACAGGTGTGAGACGGGCATCTTACTCTTTCTTTTATATTAGTTATGCAAGAGAGGAGAATTTCGTTCAGCCATTTCCAACTGTTAAAAATGTTTGTGTGTGTTGTGTGTTTGTGTGTGTGTTTTACTTTTTGCTGCATTGGGAGCTTGAACTCAGGGGGATTTGTTTTCTCACAGAGAGAAAGAAGAAAGAAAGAAGCAGTATGAATATAGTATTATGGGTTGAATGTGGTTCTCCTAAATTCAAAGATTGCCAATGTGATGTAATTAAGAGACAGTGTTTAAGAGAGGACTAAATTAGAAGGCTGCTAGTTTGTGACTGTGATTAAAACACTTACAAAAAAGGCTTTATTTAGTTTTCAACTACCTTTTGCCTTTGTACCTTCTGTAATAGGCCTTCTGCCTCCTCCCGTCTTTGTGTATTTATTTGAAATCTCAGTGATATGTCTTTGCATACCTGATTTCCATAACCACATCAAATATTTGCCAATATAAACATTTTAAAAATATTTTCCAAACTCAGAAATAAGAAATGCACTAATGATATTTTACTATGTATCTTCTTGGATGCTTATGGAAGAAAACAAACATTTGGGCTGTTTTCATTGTTTGAATGCCCTGTTGGAGTCTTTTGTTCATTTTTCTTTGATTGTCTTGTCCTTTTATTATTTATAATTTAAATAATTGAATACTATACCAGTCCTAATAGGATACAAGTCATAAACTGTAGGAAGTTATAGTGAAAAGTAGATTTGAGTGTCTTTCCTTTAGTGACACTCTAGTTCCCCTGCAATAATTTCCATAATACCTTCTTGTGTGTTTTTCAAAAGTTTCTGATGAATTAAAAAAAAAAGTCTTTTTTTCTATAAGTTCCCTTTCTATGCCACTCTATCTTTGTTATCATTTTCCCTTCTCTTCATTTTTCCCTTCCATTTTCCCTTCCCCCAAGTAATCCATCTTAGCCATCCTACTTGCTTACTTTCTTGCTCACATCTGTTGCTCTACCACTTGAACAATGCTTTCAGCCCAGGTTTTTGCTGGTTATTTTGGTATAAGAGACTCAAAGATTTCTCTGCCTGGGCTGGTTTTGAACTTTGATCTTCCTTAGCTTCCTGGTTATGGGTTAGGTAGGATTACAGATGAGAGCAAGTAGTCTCTGTGTGCAAGCAGTATTTGTGTGCATAAATACCTGTCTGTAGGGTAAATTCCTAGAAGTAGAACTGCTGAGTCCCAGCTAACATCGATCTGATAGACATTGCCAAGGTTTACCAATCTCATCTGAGAACAATGGTATTTTTAATAAGATTATTATACAGCATAGGTGGATTTTCTTTTTCTGTGACCTAATCCTGACTGAAACAACTTAAAAAAGAAAGGATTTAATCTTGGCTCATAGTTCTGGAGATCTTAAGTCCATAGTGGACTAGCTCCATTGCTTTCAAGCTGTGATGAGGCAGACCATTGAGATGATGCTAAAGCAGCTCACCTCATGGTAGACAGGTAGCAGAGAGCATGACAAAACAGGGTCAAGGACAAGATACTTTTCAGGGCATGGTACCTAGTGAACTACTTCCTTCAGCCAAGCCCTACCCTTCCATCACTTCCCAATAATGCCGTCAAATTATGAATCAGTCATTGGATTCATCTATTGAAGAAGCCAGAGGTCTCATGATCCAATCACCTATTCGTGACTGGAACTACCACCTGGGGATCAAACCTCCAAAGTTTAAATATGGAGTATTTAAATATGGAGTAACACAGTTTCTTTTACTGTGTGAAGTCAAATCATTAAGGTCCATTTTTCTGAAATGTCTGTCCTTACCCCTGTCACATTTTTTTTCATCAGATTGCTTAACTGTTTTGTCTTCTCCATTTGAAGAAGCCCTTTATGTTTCCAGGGTATTTACCCATTGCTTGTTGCATACATTGCAAATGTTTTATCCTTGTGTTTAATTTGTTTTTCCTCTTTATTGTGACATTGACATATAGGGATTTAAATTTTTTATATAATCAGTGATTGTACTCCACTGTTTCGAGGTAGTTTCAAGTATAAATGTATTTTTTTTAAATTTCAAGATTATAGTTAAGGTTTGCATGTACTTATAGTTTCATTGTGCAAGTTTAACAATTTAATCTGACCAAAGTTTTTGTTATTCTTGTTTGGCTATTTTATGTATGTATATATGCATTTATTTATTTGTGGTGCCGGGGTGGTCAGTGTCTTTTACTCAGTCAGGAAAGTATTCAGCCACTATTTATTTGAAGTCTTTATCTTTTTCTGACACTCCAATAATAATGCTAGATCTTTTATTATTGTTCCTCAAGTTCCTGAGGCTCTGTTTTTCTTTCCACAGACTTATTTGCTGTTTGCCATTCTCGTTGAATACATTCTACAGGTTTGTATGCATGCATGTTACTTTTATTCTAGTCTCTCATTTCCAGTCAACTATTGGTCAATGAAATGACCTTTTATTTCCATTATTATGGTTTTTTAAAAAATAATTTCACTTCCTCTTTTTCCTCCTCCTTCTTCTTTTTTTACTTCTCCTTTTTTGTATTACTGAGGTTTCAACTTAGGGCCTTGTGTGCTAAGTAGATGTTTTACCACTTGAGTCACCCTGCAAGCCCTTTTTAGCTTGCCTTCCTTCCTTCTTTCCTTCCTTGCTTCCTTCTTTCCTTCCTTCCTTTCTTTCTTGTCTTTGGGCTTGAACTCTGGGCTTGGGAGTTGTCCCTGGGCTCATTTTGATGGCACTTTACCACTTGAGCCACAGTACCACTTCCAGCTTTTTCTGTGATTTGTTGGAGATAAGAGTCTCACAGACTTTCCTTCCAGGGCTGGCTTTGAACTGTGATCCTCAGATCTCAGCCTCCTGAGTAGGATTGTGGGCATGAGCCACCAGCGCCTGGCTTAACATTGGTTATTCTCAAAGTAAGGTTTTGCCTTATGCCAGGGTTATCCTGACTGATCGTCCTGTTTGTACTTCCCTTTGTCATCAAGATGACTAATGTGCACTGTACACCCACCATTGTACTTTTCCCATCCTTTAGGATGGCAGATGCATGTCACTATGTCCACCCATTGATTGAAATGGAGTCTCACGAACTTTTCCCTCATTGGGCCTATATCCAACCGCAAACTTCATCCCCCAACATTTCTGATTTCTGCCTCCCAAGTAACTTGGATTATAGGTACAAGCCACCATGCCCAGATACAATTTCCATTCCTTAGGCTTATATTTCTTTGCTTATATTTTCCTCTTTTTTATTTATTCCAAGAAAAATTGTTTATTTGTTGTTTTTTTTTGATTTGTTGATACTAAGGATCAGTCCCAGAACTTCATTCAAGTTAAGCTAATTCTCTACCACTGAGCAACACATTTAGTCCACTTTTTCTAAGGAAATTTGTAACTGCTTGTCGTGGCATTTTAAAAATGGGATCTGCTTTAAATTCCTCATTATTTCAAGAGCTAAGAAGTTGTATTATAACCTAGATGTTTAACCTGCATATTTTAGAAATGATGTTAGAAGACTGAATCTGACTTAAAGGATCTATTTGAGCGGGTGGTTTGCCATTTAAGTTTAAGGTGTGGGTCTAATTTAACTTGGCTGGGCTGTGGTTCCATCAGAGAGCTTCCAAACTCCCCTCATTGCTATTCTGGGCTGTTTTGTTTGCCCATAGCCACTGGGTCTCCTGCTGGGGCAGCAGATCTTCTCAGGGCTTTTACTGTTCTCGGGACAGCACCATCTGGGTTTTTCTACTGCTGGCAGGATTCTCCTTAGTCCCTAGTGGAGACTAAGGGAGCACTCACAGTGGTGAAAGGTCCTCCCCAGGCCTCCTGGTATCACTAAGTAGGGACTGGTAGGCCCCATACTCTAAGGGTACTCTGCTAGCTTCCCACTTGCTGTCCTTGCTTCCAGGATGGGGAAGAACTTATCTGAGTCACCATGCACTGTGAGAGGAAGGAGGGCAGGAGATGCCGCCTCTGTGTTTTTGGCTGTTGACTGGAAGGCTGGGAGATCGGGATGTTGTGTAGATGCTGTGGGTATGGGCAGTGCTGGCCTGCCTGCCACAGACAGGTCGGGGTGAAATAAGGTGCTCTGCTGAATCCTCTTAGTACCTCAGTTTATTTAGAGGGGGCCTGCCTGTTGTCCCTCTTCGTGTGTGTGTGTGTGTGTGTGTGTGTGTGTGTGTGTGTGTGTGTATGTGTGCGTATGAATGGGTTGCTATCACTTGGGCCACATTCCCAGTGCATCTGCTTTTATTTTGTTTTAGCAGTAAGGTCTTGGTTACTTTGCCCAGGCTGGCCATGAGCTCATGATCTTCTACATCTACCTCCTGAGTACCATACATGGTGAGCCACCATACCCAGCTGACGGCATGCATTTTTTCTTTTTTTAACCTTGATTCTGGTCTGTGCCTGAAGTTTGAGCTCACAATGTGTTCTGACACTCTGTTGGAGATATATGGAAGACAAAATGAATATCTGATGAGCTCAAGCCATGAGATCCTGAGTCTGGATGTTCTTTTTTATATCTTTCTGAATCTTATTACATTTTTGTCTCTGCTTCTTTCTCTGTCAGGCTACAATTGCTGAGATTACATAGTGTGTATCATTATTAGGTCTGGGGGGGAAGGGCGATGCCCCTTTCTTTTATTCTTTCTCAGTGCTACTGCACGTGGCACCCGGGGCAGTAGGAGGTGGCTCTGAGGTCACTTCCTCACCCTCTGGGGTCACTTCCTCATCTAGTCCAGTCATGTCTTCTTGGGACAGTGAGAAGTTCCCCCAGGCTCTGAGATCACTTCTGCATCCACTGCTACCACACCTCCTCCTGGCCTTTCCTTATATAATCCTTCCTCTCTGCACACCAACATCTGGTGTGAGCTGGCAGGTGGTTCTCCTAACAAACCCTCTTCTGCCTGCACAGCAGGGTGGTCTCCTTTTGGCAATCTCCTTACAATCACCATGTGTGGTTTGGTAACCCTCTACTTTTGTGGATGAGTTTAGAGAGAAGGAGTAAGGAAACACAAGAACAGGGCATCTCCTCTCCCCACAAGCTCATCTTTAAAGTAAATTTTGATTTCCATCCCTGCCTGTGTCCACCGATAGTAACGATCAGCCTGTGGTATAAACACTGATGAGAAAAATGAGGGATAGGAAGTAGATAGGCAGACATTTCCTTCCTTCTTTTGCTCATCTAGGTTTCATGTACAGCTTTTCCATGTTCTGTGGACAGAGCTGTGGAATGGCCTGCTGTGATTTTCCTGGCGTGTTTCAGCATTGTGCTGGGTTGTATCACAGTTGCTCCTATCTTAGATCTGCCTTTCGCATTTACTAAATGTGGTGCTACACAGTCATCTTGGCCTTAGAGTCTGTCTTTGAAGGGACTTAGATTAATGCAATGCAATACTAATGTATTTAAGGGCAAACCATCATATATCTGCAGTTAACTTTCAAGCTGTAAAACAAAAATTCTGTGAGCCCATTATTTTGTCCAGGGCTCATGAAATAGGCCCCAATAGCGCTCATGCATTTGGTCATACAGAAGTCCTCTGTCACCAAACTCAAACTAAGCTGTCATCTGACTTCCTGAGAAAGCACTAGAGAAGTAACAGCCAAATGGCTTTAACAGGTCAGTTACTTGATGATTCCCTCCTTAATCCTCACATCTTTCAATCCCTTAATCCTTACAAAGAAGCAGCCTGGACCAACTTGAAGTAAACCAACCACTTTTCTATCTCCTTGTCCAGTTTTTAAAAGGAAAGTACAAAGTAAAAGGAAAAAGAACAATCATGTTTTTTGTTTCTTGCTTCAGCATGTTTTTCAGCCCTATCCTGCTTAGCAGCTTGGAATACTGATTCTCCTTTATGAGATCAAGTGTAACCTGACTGTATAATTGCAAAATAAAGCCAAATAAGTTGTAATCTTTCCTTTGACAAAACAAACCTTATAGTCCAAGATCTTTCATAAATTCTTACCATGTTAGTAAAATTGAATCTAGCAAAAGACAAATTAGAGTTTATATAAAAAATGGAACATTGATTCAGTATTTGCAAGTCAACCAATATCATCCACTGTAACAAAGGCCAAAAAGCTATGGTCAGTCACGTGCTGGTGGCTCATGCCTGTAATCCTAGCTACTCAAGAGGCTGAGATCTGAGGATCATGGTTTGAAGTCAATCTGGGCAGGCAAGTCTGTGAGATTCTTATTGCTATTAAACTATCAAAAAAACCAGAAGTGGTGCTGTGGATCAAGTAGTAGAGTGCTAGCCTTGAGCAAATAAACTCAGGAACTATGTTGAGAGCCCCAGTTTAAGTGCTAGAATTGGAACAAAGAACAAGAACACAACAAAAACTATGACCATCACACTAGATGCAGAAAGAACACTGGCCAAAATTCAGAATCCATTCTCAGCAAACTAAGAATTGAGGGGAATTTTCTTTGCTTGAGCATATGAGAAATACCTCAGCTACTTATTAGACTTAAGAAAGATTAAGTCCTTTCAAGGTCAGTGAGAAGGACATGGGTTCACACTCATCTTGCTCACCAGTGTATTGAGGATCTTAGTGTAATAACCCAATAAAAGCACAGTTTCTGCACAAGATACAAAACTGTCATTATTTACATCAACACAGCTGTCTATGTAGAAAACCTTCGAGTCTACAAAGAAGATACTAGAAGTAATGAGTTGGGCAAGGTTGCCGGATATGAGGTAAATGAACAAAAGTGACCTGTATTTCTAATCAGTGGCAATGATGATTAGAAATTGAAATAAAATAAAACAGAACTGTGTTGGTTTCCTAGAGCTACTGTAAGGAAAGATCACACACTGGATGCTTTAAAAGAGGACAAACTTACTCTCTCATAGTTTTAGAGTATGAAATCAGGGTGTTGGCAAGTTCATGCTTACTTGAGAGTCTGTTGTGAAGATTTTTCTTTACTTCTTCCATCTATTGAAGCCCTTGGCTTGTGGCAGGAAAATGCTGTTCTCTGCTTATGTTAATAGAGTGTTTTCTACCTGTGTACCTGTATCTCCAGTGGTATGCTCATTGCTCTCTCTCTCTCTCTCTCTGTCTCTCTCTCTCTTTCTCTCTCTCTCTTTTGGTGCTAGTCTTGGGCTTGAGCGCAGGGCCTGTCTCTCAACTTTTGTATTCAAGCCTAGTACTCTATCACTAGGACCACAACTCCACTTCCAGCTTTTTTTGTTGCTTAATTGGAGATTAGAATACCATAGATTTTCCTGCCTGGGCTTGCTGTGAGGAACTTCTCAGCTACTCCCTCTCCTGAATAGTTGGAATTACAGGTGTGAGCTACCAGTACCAGCTGTGTTCTCTTCTTAGAAAGATGACAGTTGTACTGGATTAAGGATGACTCTTGTCTCTCTCACTTTCTTTGCTATGACAAAGCATCCAAGACAACGTATTGGCTTATGGTTTCAGATAGTACTATTATTAGTTTGCTCCATTCCTATAGGTCTGTGGTGAGGCAGAACAGCAAGAAGGGAGGAAGATGTGATGGAACAAATATGCTTTCAGGAAAAGGTGGGGGGAAGAGAAGAGAGAGACAGAGAAAGAGAATGGGGGTTGGGAAGGGATAGAGGGAGAGAAGAAGGATGAGGAGGAGGAGGCAGGGAGGAGGAGAGAAAGAAAGAGAGAAGAGAGAGGGAGAGCAAGAGAAAGGGAAAGGGAAAGAAAAAAGAGAAGAGAGGAGAGGAGAGGAGAGGAGGGGAGAGGAGGGGAGTGGGGTGGAGGGGAAGAGAGGGGAGGTTCTTAGGTCTGCCTGGGAGAACAGTCCCTCCCCCCTTCTTCTCTACCTGCCTGAAACCAGTAATCACCTGAGTCAGAAAGGGGTCCCAGGCCTCCAGGTCCCTTCCTCATCTGCTGAGGTCACCGACCTGGTCACACCTGGCTGGGATAGTGATAGGTTCCCCAGGCTCTGAGATCATTTCCACACACTCTGTGGTCCGGCCTCCCGCCTTTTCCTATATAGTCTGGCTCAACACAAGTCCCCTTGTCTTTTTGTCTTTTTCCCTTCTTTCTGTCTCCATGCACCTCCATCTTGTGCGGGTTGCTCCCCACCTCCCCAACCTCTTTTCTGCTGAACCATGTGGTGGGTTTCCTTTCCAGTGAACCTTACAGAGGGGAGAAGAGGAAAGGAGAGAGGAGGGAAAGGGAGGGGAGGGGAGGAGAGGAGCATATTGGGTCTGCCCAGCCCCCTTCACGGGCCTGAAACTGGGAATCACCTGTAATAGTCATTGACCTGTCAATCACCTGTCAACCACGTGACTGTGAGTTAGGCTCCCAGGTCACTTCCTCATCCCCTATGGCCACACCTCCACCTCACCCTTCCCTATACAATCTTTCTCCACCATTAGTTCCTCTGCATCCTACTCTAGAGTGCAGCCTGGTGGTTTGGATCCCCGAAAAAGTTCTTTTCTGCTTGAACCAAGTGGCAGTCTCCTTTTGGCACAGAGAAGAGGGGAGAGGCCAAGGAGAGGAGAGAGGGAGTAATGGCAAGGCCCTGAGTTCCAATTCCAGTACCATCAAACAAACAAGACTCCATCCAACATCTGCATTAAAAGACCGAACCCATCTTTAGCTCATTTTTGGCACAATGTCTCTGGGACAATCTAGCCCTGCCACCCCTCACCCTTAGCTCCTATATGACAAAAGATCTATTGTTCATTGTAGATGAAACCTGGAGAGAGTCTTTTCTTGGAGTTTTTGTGTTAGAGAACTTGTAATCATAAATTCTTTTACTTTTGAGATATTTATCTATCTTTTACAACACCAGAATGCTTAACTGGTGACTGAAGTCAGCCTTTGAAATGTAATCATGATAAAGAAGTGTTCTCCTTGTTTCCTGGTAGAGTAAAAGCCTATTGTGATAAGCACTACTTTAAGGGCAAAGATAGTCTAATCACATTCCTTAAGCCTCAGCCACCCAGCCGCCTCCTCCTCCTCCCCCTCCTCCCCCTCTCCCTCCTCTCCCTCTTCCTCCTCCTCCCTCTCCTCCCCCTCCTCCTCCTCCTCCTCCTTTTTTGGTGCCAGTCCTGGAGTTTGAACTCAAGGCTTGTGCTGAACTCAGGACTTGGGTACTGTCCTTGAGCTGTTTTGCTCAAGGCTACCACTCTTACACTTGAGTCACAGCTCCACTCTGGCTTTCATTTTTGGTGGTTAATTGGAGGTAAGAATCTTATGGACTTGTCTGCCCCCACTGGCTTCCAACCACAATCCTCAGATCTCAGCCTCCTAAAGAGCAAGGATTACCCAGCTTATTTATTTATTTTTATTGTCTTTAATGTACAAGGGGGACCTGTATCTTAACATTGTATCTATTTATGTATCTATTATTCTGCTTTTCCCCCTTCCCAAAGCAGTCTCAAGTTTCTTTGTTTCAGTTTCACACATGTACATTGAGTCTTGTCCTCTTCCTTCTCTCTGGACATCTATCCCTTTCCATTCAGTCAAGACATGTTTCAACTTCCAAATATGTATGTATGTATGTATGTATGTACGTATGTATGTATGTGGTGGGGCTTGAACTCAAGGAGTGGATGCTATTCCTGAGCTGTTTTGCTCAAGGCTAGTGTCTTTTCCCTGGGCCACAGGCCCACTTCCAGTTTTTCTGTGAGTTAATTTGAGTTAGAGAGTCTCATGGACTTTCTTGCCCTGGCTGACTTCAAACTGTGATCCTCAGCTCTCAGCCTCTTGAGTAGCTAGGCTTACAAGCATGAGCCACTGGCACCTGGCTCCTAATATTTATTTTGTTAAACTGTCTGCTAATTGTTTAAAGGGAAGACACCATGGAATATCAGTTCTGCATACACCATACGTTAGTCAGTTTGATTGGTTGTAGGGTATTTGAGCTGTTATCATAGCCT
Source organism: Dipodomys ordii (assembly GCF_000151885.1). Taxonomy (NCBI): domain Eukaryota; kingdom Metazoa; phylum Chordata; class Mammalia; order Rodentia; family Heteromyidae; genus Dipodomys; species Dipodomys ordii. Next base: position 5,688,085 of record NW_012267272.1, on the reverse strand, counting down.
GGAAGTTGTGAATACTGCAGCAATGAACAGGGCTGTGCAGGTGTCAGACTTACAGTTTTTAGGATAAGAGTCCTAGAGTGGTATTGTTGGGTTGTAAGGTATTTAGGTTGTTGTTGTTGTTGTTTTGTTGCTGTGGAGCTTGAATTTAGGGCCTGGACACTGTCCCTGAGCTTTTGTGCTCAATGCTGGTGCTCTACTCCAGTCATCTCCAGTTTTCTGGTGGTTAATTGGAGATGAGTCTCACAGCCTTTCTTCCCTGAGTTGGCTTTGAACCATGATCCTCAGATCTGAGCCTCCTCCTGAGTAGCTAGGATTATAGATGTGAGTCACTAGTGCCCAGTTTTTGTTGTGTTCTTCATAATGGTCATTCTGACTAGATTGAGATGGAATTTCACTGTTGATTTGATTTGCATTTCTTTTATGGCCAAGGATGTTGAGCATTTCTTCATGTATTTATTTGTAGTTCTTTTGAGAAATGTTTATTTTGGTCTTTTATTAAGTTATTGATATTTTGAGAGCTTAACGGATTTTTGGGGGGAATGTGTGTGTGTGTGTGTGTGTGTGTGTGTGTGTGTGTATGTACATGTGTGCATATGCTAGGGCTTGAATGTGGAGAGCTGCGGGAGCCACGACCAAAGACGGCTGCAAAAGCAACATTGTAGCTAAAATGGCAGGGCCGCGTGGTGCGGCTGCGACCTAAGATGGTGCGGGCTCCCGCCTTCCGTCTTCCCGTGATGAGTGCTCTCTGTAAAAAACAACTCCTTATATGGCTATGACTTGGCTCCTAGTTTGCTTCCGTGTTTGCAGCCCTATCGGTATATGCCACGTGGCGCTTCAGGATTGGCCATCCAGGAGGCTTATAACCGGAGCGCAGGGGGGGGGCGGATGGGAGGGAGAAGAAGGAGAAGCAGGAGAAAGAGGAAGAAGCAGGAAGAAGCGGGCAGGAGAGAAGTAGGAGAAAAGAAGCTGTAAACAAGGTCCTGAATAAACCGTCTGAAAGAAGAACCTGTTGTCGCGTCATCCTTGCGGGTTGAGGCGGTCGCGACACTTGAACTCAGGGCCTGGGCCTTTTTCTCTTAAGCATAGCAGTGGAGTCACTACTCCAGTTCCAGCTTTTTGGTGGTTAATTGCAGATCAGATTCTCATGGACTTTCCTGTCTTGAGTGGCTTTCAACTATGATTCTCAGATCTCAACCTTATGAGTAGCTAGGATACAGGCATAAGCCTCCAGTGTCTGGCGGAGAGCTTAATGTTTTACATTCCCTATATATTCTGATAATTAGTCCCTTGTTAGATGTGTAGCTGGCAAAGATTTTCTCCCATTTTGTAGGCTGTCTTTTCTGCCTAATAAAATATCTTTTGCTGTGCGGAAGCTTTTTGCTTTAACGCAATCCTATGTGCTATCCTTGCTCCTATTTGCTGAGCTACTAGAGTTCTATTCAGGAAGCTACTTCCTACGCCAATAAACTTGAGTGTTTTCCCTATTCTATTCTGTAGATGTTTCACAGCTTCAGGTTCTATATTAAGGCCTTTGATCCACTTTGATATTAGCATAGGGTGAGAGATGGGGGATCCACAGCTCCACTTAGGACTTTTTTGGATAATTAATTGGAGATAGGAGTCTCATGGACTTTGCTGCCCAGGCTGCTTTCTAACAATGATCCCTTAGATCTCAGACTCTGAGTAGCTAGGATTACAGGTGTGAGGCACTGGTGCTTGACTCTTTCCCTACTTTTAATTCTGTATAGACTATTCACAAAGGGAGTTAAGTCTTTCTCAGCTGGGCACTGGTGTCTCATTCTTGTAATCCTAGCTACTCAAGAGGCTGAGATCTGAGGATCATGAGTTTGGTAGAAAGGAAGATGACCCCAAACAATAAATACATTGCATTTACAAATAAATCTAAAGAATTGCTTCCTTTCTGATCTAAGTGATTTTCTGTCTTCCAGGCATTTTACCTGGGCTTGCTCACATTGTAGATTCCAGTTTCTAGAAGAATACTATTGGGATTATGGAGAAATTACTAAAAACGTTGGAAATGCTTGTCTCCACAGAAGAGATTTTGTTTTTGTTTTTTTGTGTATGTGTGAGAGAGAGAGAGAGACAGAGGGAGAGGGAGAGAGAGAGAGAAAGAGAGAGAGAGGAGGGGGAGAGAGGGAAAGAGAGAGAGAGAGAGAGAGAGAGAGTACTGGGTCTTGAACTCCCTTGGCTAGCTTTTTTGCTCAAGGCAAGCACTCTACTACTTGAACCATAACCCCATTTCTGGCTTTTTGTGGGTTAATTGAAGGTAAGAATCTCTCAGATTTGTCTGGCTTCAAACTGGGATTCTCAGATTTCCAGCTCCTGAGTAGCTAGGATTAAAGGCATAAGCCTCTGCACTTGACCACTTTGTTGGTTTTAACCATGTGTAGTGGTTACTTTGGTAACACTTCTGTTCAAATCAGGAAAGGGGGTGACATTGATCAAAATAGTAATACCACTTAGTTGGAATTTAAACCACTTCTAGAAACCACTTATATAACTACTTAATAAAAACAAATATTTTTAAAAATCAGGAAAGAATTCATTAACTCCTGATATGCATTCTAATCCAGGTATCTATAACCTTATTTGCTGTTCTGTCTCTGTTATGTACTTTTCTTTATGCCACTGATTTTATTTTATAATCCTATAGCTTTATAATTCTATAACTTATTTCCCCTACTAGAACATAGGCTTATGGTGAATGGAACCCAGACCTGTTCAGTTCACCACCTTAAATACAAAATCAAAAGCTGACAAAATGATAGGTTGCAAATTGTTCTTCGTAACAAGAATGACTTGTAGCTTGCATTTGCATCACAATTATCTTCATTATGTTTTTCATAGTTTTCCTCATAAATTCACAGTGTTATTTAGAGTAACAGACTTTCTAATTTTAAGTGTCAAAAGCAAGAAAATGTGCAGGAAACTTTCTTACATCTTTCTTCATGAAATAACAAGATAGATTTTTGAAGATGAAGTATTGGTGGCTCATGCCCGTAATCCTAGCTATTCAGGAAGCTGAGATCTGAGGATGGATTCTCTAGAATTTGTGACTTTAACCACCAAAATGCCAGAAATGAAGGTGTGGCTCAAATGGTAGAGTGCTAGCCTTGAGCAAAATGGCTGAAGGACAGGACTCAGGCTCTAAGTTCAAAACCTAGAATCATATATATATATATATATATAGCATGCATGCATGTAATATATTATATTCATTATATAATTTATATACTATAAAAATACACATTATATATTATATAGACACACATTTATAGATATACATATATCTCTATATATGTATATGTAGACATATAAAATGTTTATTTTAGAATTTCTGGTTCTTACATTTAAAGGGGATCTGTATCTATACTAGTCTTTATATTATATAAGGATTAATCCTTATATAATAATTGAGATATCCATATATCAATTACATATCCATATATCAATTATGAATTCATCATTAGTCAAACCAACATAAATATTTTACATTTGATGGATAACTATCAAATATGAAAAAGCCAGAAGATAATAAAAAGCTTTTTAAATAAGATGGTTTGTATTCTTTTCCTTACTAGTTTGTGTATGAATGTCTAAATTGCTACTTACTGCTAGAATGAGAGAATTTATCATCAATTTTATTCTTGTTTTTCATCCTTATAGACATAAGCATTGAGAAAATTTGATTACATAAATATGTAGATGAAAATGGGAGCAGTTTTATTAGAGCCCTTGCCAATCAATTCTTTGATGGCTTTCTGGATTTTTTTTCTAAAAATCATATAGTCATCTTTGTTGAAAATTACTTTTAATGAGGTATCAGCTGGAAACTCAATTAAGTCTTCAATTTTTGTTAATGATTTGTTAAGTTAATCATTGAAAATCATCTGACTTGCAAAGAGCTTTAACTTCTTCATAAAGTATTCAGTTATTCAGTTACTGGGAAGTGTATAAAAAAAGAAAAGGCTTTATGGAGCTTTGGCATGGTAGCACCTACCTGTAATCCCACCAATCAGGTGGTGGAGGCCCTGGTAGGATCATCAGTTCCAGGCCAGCTGGGGATATATCATAAGTTCAAAGCCAGGATAGGCTACATAGTGAGATCCTACCTAGAAACAAAAATAAGCTTTATTAAGTGTTTTTAGTGATTACAAACTTTTCTATTACTGAATTAGAGGTACCTTGCTGTGTTGAGATGAATGGAAAGAAAATTAGACTTAAAATAAGCATAGAACATTGAACTTTGTGTATTTTTTTTCTCTAGGCTGTTAAATTTAGATGAATTTTGGTTACATACAAATGGTTGAGTTGTGCAAAACAGTATGGCTATTTTGGTGCTATGGAATTATCCTTTCATCCACTTCAGTATCACTTTGATTCCTCCTGAGATAATTTCCTCATATCTGGGGCTCTTTGACTGTTCTGACATTGAACCACTAATAAAGGAAGTGCTTAACTAAGTTTCCTTTAAATATGAAATTTGAGAATACAGAGTTGGTGAAATGGCCATTGTTGGTCTTTTGTCCACTTCATATTCTGTTGTGTTTGGTTGATTTCCAATGTGGTCACATAATCTTTACATTGTACTCAATTCAAGTTGTATAAAGAACAGCACATGTCTGATTAGAGATCAAAGAGTTTATCCTGGTTTTTTGACCTTTTTGTTATCATCTGATTAGTTTTTGAAGGCTTCTTTGCTTTTTGGATCAGTAAGATATCTCTGCTATCAGTTGGCAACTGTCCTTGCAATCCCTAAGGAGCACTCACATTAGAGACAAAAATATGAGTCTTACATATACTGAGTGCTACTAAGGTGTTATTGCTTGTCTGCCATTTTGAGAAGGGAATTGTAAAACAATTAAAGAAAATCATTGATTAAGAATAGATACATTGACTTTAAACAGACACTGCCTCTGGGTGGGAAGAGCATCTTCTTTTGTGTATAGGGAATCAGTCATTTTTAGTGGATATATTTAGAAGCTATTACTACCATCTCCTCCCACTTTCCCACGGAAGATATTAATAGAAAAAGAAGGGAAGGCAGCTGCAATTGGTAGTATATGCATGTAAACACAGCTACTTGGGAGGCAGAGACAGGAGGATGGAGAGTTTGAGGTCAGCCTGAGAAAAGTTAGAGAAACCGTATCTCAGTAACAGAGAGGTTGAGGGTATAATTCAAAAGCTTAAGGGCTTGCCTAGTAAGTATGAACCCTCAGTACAAATAATGATAATGATCATGATGATTATTAAGAATAGTAAGTACCAAAATAAGTAGTTAAAGATATTTTGTATTAAATATTTTAATGTATATTGAATATATTTGATAGGTTTAATAATAATTAAATACATTTATTATGTAGCAAATATATTTTCAAAATCTGAAAATATAATATTAGGTATATTTAGTGGGTTTGATTCTCTTGCTTTTTGGGAAACAGATTTCCTCTTTAGCTATATTAGTTTTTTCTTAGCCATTGGGCTATGGGATACATAACTGTAAATAATACGTAGAAGCTGGGAATTAGCACACACAGGCTCTGGGTTTAATCCCTAGTTCTGCAAACACCAAGAAACAAACAGGAGAGAGACACAGGTCAGAATTTTTTATAAGCATGAAAAGTTGGATCTCCAAATTGGCTCTATCATGGCACCTTTTAGAAAATCTAGAGATGTTTAAACAGTTTTCCTGTCTATTATTATCTCTCTAGATAATGAGGGGGGAAATAATGGAGGTGAATAGAAGTGCACACAGCTGCTGGTTTGGCATTTGGAAATCAGAACTTAAAGTTGACAGATTTGAGCATAAATAGTTACCCTAGATGGAGCCCACCATTTGGTTCTCTTCTGTTGTATTATTTTCTTGAAAATATATTATATTATGGTTTAGATATAAAGCGTTCTGCAAAAATTCTCATGTCCTGAAGGTCTGGTTTCCAGTGCAAACAGTATAAAGAGGTGGGATTTGGGTGAAGTGATGGACTTATAAGGCCTACATCAGTGGATTAATCCACTGATAGGTTAAGTCCATTGAGACCATTGGGAGGTGGTAGAACTGTGGGAGGTGGGGCCTAGCTGGAAGAAGTGAGTCACTGGGGGCAGGCCTTGTCCCTGGTCCTTCCCATCTCTCCCTCTTTGCTTCCTGGCAGCCATGAGATGAACATCTTTGCTTTTGTCACTATGATGTTCTACTCACCCCTGGCTTACCTTAATGGAAGCTGCCAACCATCAATTGAAACACCCGAAAACATGAACCAAAATTAATTGTTCCTCTTTCAAGTTGTTTTCTTTGGAATTTTTGTAAGTATGAATAGTCTGACTAATACAGCTAGCTCCTTTTTTTTTTTCTGCAGAAATCCTGACAATGGTTCAAATCCTGTTGAAATAGAGCCTCTTGCAAGCTATTCCTTCATAATGACTATCTTCTTTTGCCTATTGGAATTCCTTACATCTGCTCTGATTTCTTATAGTACTTCTGAGGGTACCTGTTATAGCACATACTATTTCTATTAGCTGTTCAGCTCATGTGCTGCATTAGATAGGAACTTCTGGAGGGCAAAGATATGCCTTTCCATCTCTCTTCCTGTGATAGTTATTTTCTAACGTAGCTTAACAGGAAACAACGGAGGTTATGTAGAGGTTATTTATAGAAGCAGGAGAAGGAAACTGCCCTTCATGCACACATTATACTACCTGTCTCTTAGCCAGGGTATGTTGGGAAAGTCCTGTTTACAAAGAGCTGTCCTGTATGTGTGCCAAGACTGTACACCCACCGAATCACAGAAGCACGAGAGCCAGGTTTCCTCAGGCATGAGCTAAAATTGAAGCTGCAAAATCAGCTCTGGGAAAAATAACTTCTGGGTTATCTGCTACAGCTGCCACAGCCTGTCCTACATAAGTCTACTGCCAAGAGCTCTGGTCCCCAGAGAGAACTTGGTGGCCAGCGGATGAGGCAGAGGGCGGCAGTGAGGAGTCAGCACAGGGAGTAGGTCCCCTTCCCCTCCTTCCTCTGTGCCAACAGTTGCCTCCCTATGAGCATGTGGTCACTGTCTGGCTCAGGGAGATGACAGTTCTCCATAGAGCTAGCACAGCAACTGGAGTTCATTCCCAGGCATGAGTTAGCATTGGATACACGTGTTTTAAGTTTTCACTCTGTCACTATCATATTACTTAATTGGGATTAATAAATTTTTTAGTACAGTGCTTTGTGCCTTTTTTGTGTGTGTTAGTCGCAGGGCTTGAACTCAGGGCCTGGGCACTGTCTCTGAGCTTTTTCATTCAAGTGTAGTATTCTACCACTTTGAGCCACAGCACTACTTCCAGTTTCCTGGTGATTGATTGGAGAAGGAGTTTCCTGGCTGGACTGGCCTTGAATGAAGATTCAATGGGTAGCTAGGATTACAAGTGTGAGCACCAGTACCTTGCTTGCTTTGTGCTTTTCAAGAATCCTAAAAAAAAGAGCAGATTTTAGTTCTCATTTTTGTTATTGTTCTAATTGGTATATATCGTAAGGTCATGAAATATATTTATAGCTTGTGGAAATAAATATTATTTCTAGATATTATCAACCAAAGCAGAAGTCCATATTAATTTAAGAAGAGGATACCAATGAATCATGAGTGGAGATTTAGGATTCAGGCTATGACTTGGTAATGGCCTAATTGATTACTTTATAACCAGGGCAGAAATCAAATCAGAAACTCAAGATATTCATTATTGAAAAATAGTTCATCTAAGGTCTGAAATCAATTAGGAACTAACATAACTATTTGGACTACATCTATATTCAATTTTATTTGATTGTAACAGCCCTTAAACTATTATGATAGTAGCAATAAACGTATCTGTTATTATTACCAGGGGAAACTATCAACAAGAAGGAATGGACAAAAAAATAATTAAAACACTGATGAATTTTGTAAAGAAAAGTAAAATGTAATTTAATCTTGTGTTGATGTATTCACCTAACTCCTCCCTTAAATGAACAATTGATGATAATCTTCCCTCCTTCCCTTCCTACCCTCCCTCCCTCCCTC
>NW_012267272.1:5630639-5679978 GCF_000151885.1 Dipodomys ordii | reverse complement strand
CTTCCTTCCTTCCTTCCTTCCTTCCTTCCTTCTCCTTCCCTCCCTCTCTTCCTCCTTTTCTTCCTGTATATATTTATTATATTTATTGATGCATAGTTGAAAATATACTTAAGATTCACTATGAGATAATTTGATGTGTATATATTGTGAAATGACTAGCACAATAAAGTTAACTAAAACACTCATCACCCTTGCAGTTACTTCTTTTCTTGTGATGAGAACATTGAAGTTTCATTCAGCAAATTTCAAATATTCAGTCAATGCAGCATTGTTTTTTTTTTCTTTTGGGTCTGGTCGTGGGGCCTGAACTCTGGGTCTGGGTGCTGTCCCTCAGCTCTTCAGCTCAAGGCCAGTGCTCTACCACTTGAGCCACAGCGTCACTTCCGGCTTTTTTCTTTTTGCTTACGCAGTGCTGAGGAATTGAACCCAGGGCCTCATGCATGCAAGGCAAGTGATCTACCACTGAGCCACCTTCCCAGCCCCAGCATTGTTAACTATAGTTACCATGTCAGACATTATGTTTCCAGAATTATTCATCTTATTACTAAACATTCATACCTTTTGAACTTCTCTCCTTCCCCTTCCCTCATCTTCTGACAACTCATCTATTCTGTTTTTGAATTTTGAATTTTTACATTCCATATATCAATGAAATCATTCAGTATTTGTTTTTCTGTCCACTTTATTTTACTTAGCATAATGCCTATAAGGAGTATCTAAGTTGTGCCAGAGTCAGGATTTCCTTCTTTTTATGGTTAAATAATAGTCCATTGTTAATATATGTCTTAATATCTTTATCTATTCATCCATCCATGGACATTTGGCTTGCTTCCAGATTTCAGTTATTGTGAATAATACCATGATGAACAATGGCAGGCAGATATTTCTTTGAGACACTGCTTTTTTCCTATAAATTTATACTCAGAGGTGGAATTGTTGACTCATACTGGAGTTCTACTTTTAAGTTTTTGGAAAACTTCTGTTCTGTTTTCCATATTATGATGTCAATTTTTATTTCCATCAACACACTGTTCTCTTTTTTCAATGTCTTCACTGATACTTATCCTGTTTCTTTTTTCTTTTCTTTTCTTTTTTGAAAAGGTCTTGCTGTGTAGTCCAGGCTGGCTTTTAATAATCTGTGTCCCAAGTGTTGGTTTTACGAGAATGTGCCATCAAACTTGGTCTCTTATCTTTTTGATAATAGCCATCATCCTAACAGGTTTGACACTGATATCTTGTTATAGTTTTTTATTTGCATTTTCCTAGAAATTAGTAAAGTTGAGTAACTTCCCATGTATCTTTAGTTTAGCACACTTTAAAAATAGGTATTTTATCTGGGTACCTGTACTTAGCTACTCTGGAGATTGAGATTTGAGGTTTGAAGCTAGCCCAGACAAAAAAGACTTTTTTCTTTTACTTGTGCTGGTGCTGGAGCTTTAACTCAGGAAATGGGCACTCTTTAGCTTTTTTGCTCAAGGCTGGTGATCTGTCATTTACTTCTGACTTTTTGGTGGCTCATTGAAGAGTGTGTTGGATTTTCTTGTCAGGGCTGATTTTAAACTGCAATCCTCAGAGCTCATCCTCCAGAGCAACTAGGATTATAGGCCTGAGTCACTGGAGCCAGGTCCATGTTGTGGTTCTCTATCTGAGTGATACATATGTGTTTTTATTTGATCAAAATACATCAAGTTTGATTTTTTTTTTATTTCACTGGTAAGTATAACAACAAAACGGGAGTAATTTAAGGCCAAATTTTGATTACACAGAAGAAGGAGTTGAGAAACAAAGACTGGAGGCTCAACTTGGAGATTTATAACAGGATATTTTTATTTGTCCCTTGGCTCCCAAAGTTTAGTCCAGATTTCTTTCAGCTCCCTTCTTGGCTAGGCCTTGACCTTGTGGCCCTTTGTGTCCTTGGCCTCCTGAGTCCAGTTGTATCAAGAATCCTATGAAAGCAGCTTAATTTGAATGCTGCCCACCCTTGATATCTGATCAAAATTCCTTATTCTTCAACCTAGAAGCTTAAGTCCTGGGCAAGCCCTTGGCAGGAATCCTGTTAGGCCAGTTTAACAAGCTTACCCTCCCCTCCCCCCATGATGTGTACTCAGCTTCCTCTTCCGTGATTTCTGCACTGACCTTTTCTCTCTGTTCCTTGGCTCTAAGTTCCCAGCAGTCTTTGCAGTGTTGGAGCTGAGCTAAGATGTACATGGAATTCCCAGGTCCCCAACAGCTCAAATGAAATCTACACTGTCATTTCTAACAAGTTTCCAGGGTGTAAATTTCTTTTTTTTGGTCAGTTGTGGGGCTTGAACTCTCGGCTTGGGTGCTGTCCCTGTGCTCTTCAGCTCAAGGCTAGCGCTCTATTGCTTGAGCCACAGTGCCACTTCCGGTTATCTAGTGGTTTATTGGGGATAAGAGTCTCGCGGACTTTCCTGCCAGGGCTGGCTTTGAACCACGATCCTCAGATCTCAGCCTCTCTGAGTAGCTAGGATTACAGGTGTGAGCCACCAGTGCCCGGCTTCCAGGGTGTAAATTTTCTTTTATGCAAAGGACTTGTTGTCACTTAGCAGAAGCTGAAGCTGTCATAGACTTAAGGCCCTATCTGAATAACTAGAACAAAACCCCCCAAAAGCAACAAGAACCCCCCCCCCAACCAAAAACAGAACTGGATTGTGGCTCAAGTGTAAGAATGCCTACTTAGCAAGTGTGAAACACTTAGTTCAAATTAAAAATGTAAGAGGAAGCTTTTGGAAGTGATGGGTAGGTTCATGGTATAGATTTTGGTTGTAGATTCATAGATTTGTATGATCTATTGAGTTGTATACATTAAATATGGACAGCTTTTGCTACATCACTCAATTATGGGATTAAAATATAAATATGTATGCATAAATATTTTGTGTATGTGTGTATGTATATATGTATGTATGTTTGTTCTAGTATGTGGCTTGAACTCAAGACTTCACAATTTTCCTTGACTTTTTTAACTCAAGGTTGGTAGCTTTGCCACTTGAAATACACTTCCACTTCTAGCTTTTTGCTGGCTAAATGGAGGCAAGAGTCTTGTGGGTTTTCTGCCCCACTGGCTTTGAACTTCTCAGATCTCTGCCTCCTGAGTAGCTGTGAGTATAAGTGTGAGTCACCAGCACCCTATTAAAAATACTTTTTCATATTACAGTGACTAAGCTTACTATACAAAGATAGTATTTAAAATGTATGAATGTACAGAAACCTCTTCTTGGATTTAAAAAGCTTAATTACACAATTATAGATTTGGGGAGAGTTTGTAAATACTATAAGTGACCAGTAAAAACTGAGTTCAAAGTGCCCCAGAAGCATAATATACTTGTCAACAACCTACACAGTGTTCTTAGTTTGCATGCACTTGTGTGTGTGTGTGTATGTGTGTGCACACACACACACATACACACACACACACAAGGAGAGCTATGCTGGGATGGAGAGAGTTTTGTTCTGCTTTGAACTGGGTATGTATAAATACCATTCCTGACTCTTTGTGGCCTATATGCAGATAGTTAGACAAATATGGGAATACATATGCTAGTAAAGTTATTTGCAATGCTTCAGGCTGTTAAGGGGCAAAAATAGATCATTTCCTCATTTGCATCACAAAGAATCTGAATGATGGACATGATTACCCTGGCTTACTGAGTTGATATCTGAGTTATTAGAATTGTTCAATTCATGCTTTTTTATTTTTTACACAGATTTAAATTGAAATCTATTGCTTGTTTACACAAAAGACTTATTTAAAGGACCAGAATGATGATAATTCAATTTATTTCCATGAACTTCAAAAAATCAACAGAAGGAAATTGCTGGAAGTGCTTAAATTCCATTAGGGGTGAAGATTTTTCTTAGATAAATTCTGATGGATAAAGTCTTTTTTGATAATGAAATTGTAAAAAAGAAATTGGTATAAAAAATGTGAACGTAACTAGACTTTGGAAATGTGGGAAGAGCTTTCCACCTCAAACCGAAGTACACAGTACATTCACCTGGCCTTTTGGATATCTTCGAGAGCAGGTTTTCAATTGTGTTGATTGCATCAAGGACATTTGGAGATCAAATGGGGATAGTATTAAGTTCAGCAGAAGATGAATTTGCCTGAGGGTAGGTCTGAAGATATATTTTCTTAACCCACTCAGAGTTAGTATATTTATTTGAAGAGGAAGTCATTTGAGGAACTGGAACTTTAGAAAAGTTCTCTTTGCTCCACTTATATGCTCTGTGCAGCTAGTTGTAGAGATTCTTTTGGGAGGAGTGACCTTCACATACCAGGGCTGGGAAATACCCTTGAACACCACAAAGTAGGGCTGCAAGGAATCTCATCAAATTCCTTGAGTAATTCTTTATCCAGTCAGCAACTTCCACTTCTCTCTGGGTCCATAGTTCTGATAGCAATGTCCCTAGATTTTCTTATTCCAGTCTAGGTAGCCATTTTTCCCAATATTTATTTATTTATGTCATCATGGGGCTTGAACTCAAGGACTCGGTGCTGCCCCTGAGTTTTAATACTCAAGACTAGTGCTCTACCACTTTGAGCCATAGTGCCACTTCTGCTTTTCTGGTGGTTAATTGGAACTAAGAGTCTCACAGACTTTCCTGCCTGGGCTGGCTTGAAACCATGATCCTCAGATCTCAGCCTCTTGAGTAACTAGGATTAAGGCATAAGCCACTGGCACTGGGCCCAGATTTATTTTCTTTGTCTTTTAATAAGTACAAATGCTTTGGTTATTCCTTTAGATGTTACGTTTCCTTAGATGTCAAAAATTTTGAGGTACATGTGCATTAAAAATTTTTTTTAATTCTTTTTTATTGTTCCTTAGCTCTTTCATTGAGGTCATAGTTTCAGTCAAGGGGACCACATCAGAACTAAGGAGGGTTGTAATCCTAGGTACTTAGAGGCTGAGATTTGGGGATTGCAATTCAAAGCCTGCCCCAGCAGAAAAGACCAGACTCTTATCTCCAACTAACTAGCAAAAAGCTGGAAGTGGAGGTGTGGTTCAAGTGGTATACCCCAGCCTTAAGTGGAATAAGCCAAGTAAGAGTGTGAGATCTTAAGTTTAAGCCCCAGTATAGGTACAATCTCCCACCACCAAAAAAACCCCAAAACCAAACCACAAACAAAAAAAAGAACAAAGACAGTAGAGGAGGACTGTTTTCCCCTTCAAAAGAAGAAGAAAATATATAAGAGTTCTAATTTGAAATTTAACTAAATATACTATACAAATCAAGTTTTTATGTAGAGCAAGTAAATGAATATCTTTTCAGATAATCTGATCCAAACTTATGTCAAAAGTAGCCTTTAAACTTGTACAAGGGAAGAAGTGTAAGCAGGTGACTAGTTTTTTCTCTCCTCATAGAGGTAGTATAGGAGAAAAATAGTACAGTTATGTAATTTTCTTTTCAGTCATAATTAGTCTTTTCATTATCTCAGCTGGGTCTTGTGTTGCCCAACCAGCTTTATTGACTTAGTTATATATTATTGTCATGCTGGAGAAATTAATAAAAAGCCTTGCACTTTACCACTGAGCTACAGCCCTAAACTCTTTCTTTATTCTCTTTTAGAAGTATGGGGAAGTTGAACTCAAGGTTTTGTACTTGCTAGGCAAGCACTCTACCACTTAAGCCCCACTCCCAGCCCAAGTTTTGGTATTTGAGGAATCCAATTTATCAACTTTTCCTTTACATGGATTGTGCCTTTATTTTTGTGTTAAGATTTCCTTGCCTAACCCAAAGTCCCAAAGATTTCCCCTACTTTCTCCTAAGAAGGTATACAGTCCAGTATTTACAGTTAAGTCATCATCCATTTGAGTTAACTTTTTCTTTGCCTGTCCTGGGGCTTGAACTCAGGGCCTGGGCACTATTCCTATGCCTCTTTGTGCTGAAGATTAGCTACCATTTGAGCCACAATTGCACATCCAGCTTTTTCTGAGTAGTTTATTGGAAATAAGAGTCTCACAGATTTTCTTGCCTCAGCTGGCTTTGAGCAGTGATCCTTGAATCTCAGCCTCCTGAGTAGCTAGCATGATAGGCGTGAGTCACCAGCACTCAGCTTGTTAACATTTAACTAAAGGTGAAATTAAGGACAAGTTCTCTGAGCTCTTTGACCAGGATATCCTATTGCTCTAGCACCATTTGTTAAAATTTGTTTTTTTCATTCAACTGATTTTGCATCTTTTTCAAAAATCAGTGGCTATTCTTGTTTGAGCCTATTTTTGGTTCTCTATTTCCTTTCTCTCCCTCTGCCAACACCACATTGATTTGAATACTGTAGCTATGGAAGTTTTCCAATTAGATATACTGATGACTTCACTTTATTTTTTCCTTTCAATATTGATTTATCAATTATTCCTTTTCTTTCTATTCCACCTTAGAATAGTCTTGTCTACATCTATAAAAAATGTTGCACGATTTTGGTAGGAATCTGTATATCAATTTAGTAACACTTGATACTTTGCTATTCTGAGTCTTTATACCTATGAGCACAGAACATCTTTTCAAGTGTTTGAAACTTGTTTGATTTCCTTTAAATAGCATTTGTATATTTTGTCATGATTAATGTTTTAAAATTTTAGTTTCTGGTCAATCACTGGTGGCTCATGCCTAAAATCCTAGCTACTCAGGAGGCTGAGAACTGAGGATCTAGCCTGGGCAGGAAAGTCTGTGAGACTCTTATCTCCAATTAACCACTTAAAAACTGGGAGTGAAGCTGTGGCTCAAAGTGGTAGAGTGTTAGCCTTGACCAAAGAGAGCTCAGGGACAGTGCCCAGGTCCTGAGTTCAAGCCCCATGACCAACAAAAAAAAAAGGAAATTAAAATAATATTTCAGTTCTGTATGCTTTTAATATACCAAGTTATGATTAAGCTTTGTTTGTTGATCTTGTATCCTGCTTGCTCACTGTATTCATTTGTTAGGTTTGTCCTGTATGTAGATTCCTTGAGAATTTCAACATAGTCATCTTTCTGTAAAAGGAAACAGCTTCAGATCAATATACCTCTTATTTCTTTTTGGTCTTTATTATAGTGTATAAAACCTCTAATACTTGGAAGTCACTCTGTGATGAGTCTTTGAGTCCACTTCCAAGTCTTTTCCCCACCTCCCCACTCAGGGAAGAATACATTAATCATTAGCACTACATATTTTGTGTAAGATATTTTGTATAAAGCTGAGGAAATTTTCTCTATTCCTGATATACTACAAGAAGGTGAGTAGGTATTCAATTTTGTAAAACACTTAAAAAAAATCAATTGTGGGGCTTGAACTCTGGGCCTGGGTGCTGTCCCTCAGCTCTTCAGCTCAAGGCGAGTGCTCTACCACTTGAGTCATAGTTCCACGTCTGGTTTTCTGGTGGTTTATTGGAGATAATAGTCTCATGGACTTTACTGCCTAGGCTGACTTTGAACCACAATCCTCAGATCTCAGCCTCCTGAGTAGGTGGGATTATAGGTGTGAGCCACCTGCACCTGGCTGTAAAACACTTTTTTCTGCATCAATTGAAATATGATATTTTTATTATCCTGTTGCTGTAATGTGTTGGGAGCCAAAAGTTGAGTCTCTCAACATAATAGGCTTAACTATCTCACTGGAACAACTTGAGGCTGAGTTTACGGAATCCCACCTTTTCACCACGCCCTAAGTAAACACCCTGCAGCTGCTAAAGACCACCTTTTCACCACGCCCTAAGTAAACACTCTGCTTCTGCAAAAGACCGACCACCTTTTTCACCTTGCCTTAAGCAAACATCCTACAGCTGCTTGGGCCAATGACGGCCAATGAAAAAGCTTCCTTATAAATACAGCTGTGTGAAAAATAAAATTTAGCAGCTTGAGCAGCTTGATCAGAATCCCTGTCTTGCTGTCATTCTTCGTGTCTCTTGTCCCTTCATTCCTTCTCGTTTAGGTTCATTGCCCTCGTTGAAGTCCTGCGGGTCGGGACAACTGGCGCCCAACGTGGGGCTCAAGCCTCTGACTAAGGAAGGAACGCGTCCTCCGGGAAAACTTGGCCAAGTACAGTCCGAGATCGTGAGATTGCCTCAACAGACCCCACCGAGAGACAGATCCAGGAGGAGAGTGGGGACAGCGCATGGTGAGTGACCCACCATGGGACAAGCAATGTCGTCACATGATCTATTTCTGTCAGACCTCAAGGAGGCCCTCAAGACTCGAGGAACGCGGGTTAAGAAAAAGGATTTAGAATTATTTTTCTCATTCATAGAGGACTTGTGTCCTTGGTTCTCCTTTGAAGGAATCATAGATGCAAAAAGCTGGCAAAGAGTAGGAGATTGTTTAACAGATTATTATGAAACCTTTGGTCTAGAAAAGGTTCTTGCTACCGCCTTTTCCTATTGGAATTTGATTAATGAAATTTTATACCAGTGCTAAGTTTAAACAGTTTTGTGCTATTTTTCAGATTTGTCATACTACTGGGATTCCCTATAACCCCCAAGGTCAGGGCATCATAGAATGAGCCCACCACACCCTAAAAACCTGGCTTACTCGCCTCAAAGCCTCTGCCTTTTCATTTTCCACTCCTAGGGATCGCCTTAGTCACACATTGTTCGCCCTTAATTTTCTAACTCTGGACAATGAAGGCCACTCGGCTGCTGACAGGCATTAGCACCCATCTTCCAGTTCTGCTCGCTCATCTGCCATGTGGTGAGACCCCCTTACAGGCAAATGGAAGGGCCCAGATCCTGTTCTTATCTGGGGGCGAGGTTCAGCCTGTATTTTAGATCAAGAACAAGCAGCCCCAATGTGGCTGCCAGAACGTTTGTTAAAACAGGTGAATGGCTTACCACAACCCAGGGGAAACCTTCCCCCGAGGATGATGCCTTTTCTCTTACAGATGCAGCTAGAACTCCAGACGTGGACCATCCTGTTTGAATTTATTAAATAACAGATTAATCTCTTGGCTTCTAAGCCCATACAGGCTCATCACCATCACCTTGATATGGCAGACCAAGGCATTGAGCTCTAGGATTTACCCCAGGCTTTTAATTAGTGTTTTGCCATGAGCTTGTTCCAGTGGAACCCCCCCCCCCCGCTGCTTTTTTCTTATTTAGAAAACCCTTCTTATTCATAACTCCTGACCATTCAATGGGTAAGACCTATTGCCATAAGGGATAGGTTCGCCCCTCCTCCTATAGGCCCCTCCGCTTGGGGGAGGATGCACCTAAGGGAAGAAGAAAAAATGCTCTAATCAAGGGTGCAGGTAAGACTGCAGGGGATGGATCCGCGAGATCCCAAAACCCAAGACCCCTGAGTGGCAAGCTCTGGTGCATGACGGTTGGCATGCATACCCACAAGCCGTCTCCTCAAAAAACATGCCAAGGCCTGTTAAATTCCCCACCCCAAGTGAGGACGCTCACTTGGAGCGGAGAAAAACCCTGGGCCCTTAGGGGAACAGAGACTCTGTCACCCCCTTAAAAAAAAGAGCAGACAACAGTTGATGGTCAATTTTCTAAATAAGAAAGGGGGAGTAATGGATTATACTGATTAATTTTCATTATTTCATTATTATTTTCTTTGGTTCCCCTCTCCCTCCTTTGAGCCAGGGTCTTACTATGTTGCCTCTGTAGTCTAGGAACTCAACAATTTTCCTGTCTCAACCTCCTGAGTAACTAGAATTATAGTGTGCAACACAATCCTGGACATGATTTTCAAATATTAAATACATCATGCATACATCATGCAATCCTCCTTGGCTGTGGTTTACTGTTGCTTTTTCACACCACAAGGAGTTGATCTGTTGAGAATGTGTGAATCTGTGTTCATGAGTGGTATAGATTTTCAGGGTTTCATTTATTTATTTGTTTATTTAATAGCTGAGGACTGAACTTAGGGTCTTGCCCTTGCCAGGCAAGTGCTCTTCCACTGAGCTAAATCCATAACCCCTAGTTTTCTTTTTTTGTATTGTCTTTAACTGGTTTTGTTATCAGAATAATGCAGGACTCATACAGCACTTACAAGTACTCCTTTTCAAATTTCTTTGAATAAACTGCAAAACTGATATTATTTCTTTGGATATGTGACACAACTCTCCAGTGAAAGTATGTATAGATATTTTTCTTAATTATAAAATTAATTTCTATGTAGTTATAAGGTGACTCGATATATTTCATATTGACTGTTTTGATAGTTGATCATTTTTATTTCTTCTACATTGTCATTTTAATTTATTATTCTTTTTAATTGTTATTATTCTTAAGGGTTGCATATTTATTGTGGTATCAAATGTTTTATTCATGATGGTCATTTTATATTGTCAATCTTTTTTGTTGTTGTTTGTGGGGCTTGAACTCTGGGCCAGGGCACTGTCCTTGAGCTCTTCAGCTGAAGATGAGCACTCTACCACTTGAACCACAGTATCCCTTCTAGGTTTTCTAGTGGTTAATTGGAGATAAGAGTCTCATGGCCTTTGCTGCCCAGGCTGGCTTTGAACTGTGATCCTCAGATCTCAGCCTACTGAGTAGCAAGGACTACAAGCATGACACCTGGCTTCTATTATCAGTCTTGAGAGGACCATGACAATCTTATTCAATTTTCAAAGAACTGAGTTTTATTTCAATAAATTTTCCTGTTTTGAATTTCATTGGCTTTTGATTTTGTCTGCATTGCATCTTTCCATTGGCTTGTTTTAGCTTTATTTTGGTGTGGTGGTGGTGGTGGTGGTGGTGGTGGTGTGTGTATGTGTGTGTGTGTTTGAGGTAAGCACTTAGCTGACTGAAATTTGTTTTCTTCTTTAAACATTTTGTTGTAAGTTTGCCTCTCAAAACTTCCTTAGCTGCATCTCCTAAATATTGACATGCTGTTTCCATTTTTATTTAAATGTTGTGTTTTGTAAATATCCATATAAACTTCCTCTTTGACTCATAAATTATTGAATATTGCTTAACTTCCTAAATGTTAAGAGATTTTCTTGTCTCCTTGTCATTGATTTCTAGCTGTGTGTAGTCATCATGAGAAAATGTATGACGCTAATTCTAAATTTGTTCAGCTTTGTTTGCAATTTAAAAATTCTCCTTGTAGCTGAGCACCAACTTAGTTCTAACTACTTGTGAAGTTAAGAAAGGGAGGATAGAGGTTCAATGCCATTTGAGGAAGAATTGTGGTCATTCTAATATTATTGTAACTGGAAAGAACTTGAATAAGAAAGTAGAGATGGGTACTGGTGGCTCATGCCTGTGATCCTAGCTACTCAGCAGGCTGAGTATCAGGGTTCAAAGCAAGTCCAGGAAGGAAAGTCTATGAAACTCAACTTCAATTAAACACCCCAAATTACAGAAAGTAGAGCTTTGGTTCAAGTGGTAGAACACTAGCCTTGATCATAAAAGGTTAGAGATAGTGCCCATGGCTTGAGTTCAAGCTCCAGGAAAGAGAGAGAGAGAGAGAGAGAGAGAGAGAGAGAAAGAGAGGTGGGCTGGGAAGGTGGCTCAGTGGTAGAATGCTTGCCTTGCATGCATGAGGTCCTGGGTTCAATTCCTTAGCACCACACAAGCAGAAAAAAGCTAGAAGTGGCTCTGTGGCTCAAATGGTAGAGTGCTAGCCTTGAGCTGAAATGCTGAGGGACAACACCCAAGCCCAGAGTTCAGGCCCCATGACTAACAAAAAAAAAAAGAAAGCGAGAAAGAAAGAGAAAAAGAGAGAAAGGAGAAAGAGAAAAGGAGAGAGAGGAAAGGAGAAAGAGAAAAAGAGAGAGAAAGATGGGATGAGAGAGAAAAAGAAAGAGAGAGAGAAAGAAAGAAGAAAATAAAGAAAGAAGAATAGAAGGAAGGAGCCAGGCACTGGTGGCTCACCCCTGTAATCCTAACTACTCAAGAAACTGAGATCTGAGGATTGTGGTTTGAAGCCATCCCGGGCTCCATGAGACTCTTTCCTTCAACAAACTACTCAAAAAAGCTGGAAGTGGTTCTGTGGCTCAAGTGGTAGAGCACTCACCTTCAGCAAAAGAAATTGAGAAATAGCACCTAGGACCAGAGCTCAAACCCCAGGACTGCCCTCCCCTGAAAAAAAAGAGAAGAAAAAGAAAGCAGAATTAAAGCTTGGCTTCACTGGCATAACTATAATCCTAGCTACTCAGAAGCTGAGACACAGAGAATTGGAGTTCAAAGCCAGTGTGGGCAGTAAAATCTGCAAGATTATCTCTAATTAATCAGCAAAATGTTGGACTGGCAGTATGGCTCAAGTGGTAGAGTACTGGTTGAGTGAGAAAGCTGAGTGAGAGTGTGAGCCCCTGAGTTCAAGCCCTAGTACACACACACACACACACACACACACATACACACACACAGAAAGAGAGTCAGAATTTAGTCACTTGTTTTATGAGTGTAGAATCAGTGTGGTTAATAAATAGTTCTGGATCAATTGGATATCTATTAAAAAATCAAATGAATTTGAATCCTTTCATGGCATTATACAATATTTAATTTTATGTATGTTTATTGACCCACATATGACAAGCAAAACTGGAAAGGTTTTAAAAGGCAATAGCTCAGAGGCTGAGATCTGAAGATCACGGTTCAAAGCTATCTTAAGCAGGGAAAGTCCATGAGACTCTTATCTCCAATTAATCACCAAAAAGGTTGAAGTGGAGGTATTGAAGAGCTAAAGTAACTCCATTTTGAGATTAACCCCACCATCTTGTGCTAGGCTGCCCTCAGTAACTCCGAGAGAGAGAAAAACAGTTCTTGGAAAAACCACAGGTTGCCATCAACCCTGCCCACCCTTAAGAAACAGAACAATTGCCCAAGTATTCCAGAATAGAACATAACAGTTTTGCAACCATTGAGCCATCAAACATAGACCAATAGTTCAGAAAAAGGGCAGTGTGGTTAGGGTGGACTCAAACCTTGGTACATGGGCCAATAAAAAATGACTATGCAATCTTTATAAATGTTCACCAATCATGTAACTGTTTGTGTGGAAATCCTCTAAACTTGTTTGTTAAATGCTATAAAAGCTGTGCTGATTTTGCGCTCAGGGCCTCTTAGCGTTACCGGTTACCGAGTATGCGGAGGACCAAGCTCAAGCTTGCAAATAAATGACTCTTGCTATTGGCATTGGTTGTGGTCTCTGGTGTTCTTTTAGTGGTACTGTCTGTGTACAACATTTCTGGGGGCTCATCTGGGATCCCGCATCATAAGGACCTCCAGACTCCCAACCACAGAGTCACGGAAACCAGGCTGGTAAGTTAAGGCATTGCCACTCTGTACTTTATCTGTAAAGGCATTGCCGCTCTGTATTTCTGGTTGCCTGCAGGTTCTGTATTGAGGTTGGTGAAGAGTCTTAGCGGACGCGCTAAAAGACTGCCAACGGGGTCTGTGGGAGATGTCCCCAAACCCCATCTGGGTAAATTTCTGTTTAGTGTGGACATTTTTTGGGGAAATTCTCCATTTGTAGTCTGTTCAGTGCAGACTTTTTGGGGAAACTCCCCGTCTGTAGTCTGGCATTTTTGGTTTGGCAATTTACAACGCACAGCATGTGTCTTTGTCTTAAGTTGTGTCTTTGTGTTGAGTGTTCTGTTTTTCATTTGGGGTTTATTTTAGCCTTAGGCCTTGGCCCAGTGGGGGTCTGAGTATGCGGGAGAATCTGCCAGTCTGAGGGGATGGCCGCTAGGGACTTATTTCCCTTGCCCCAAGATTACTGGGTCAACATTTGCAGGAATCTAAAAGTAAAATCCCCTGGAGGTGAGTAGAAGGGGTTGGTGGGATTTGAGTCCCACTTGTAAATGTTGGTGAGACGTCACCCCATTCACTGAGACCTGATTGTTCTGTTCTATGATTTCTGAGGTAGGGAAGTTCTGGGTGAGCATGGCAGGCTCATTCAGCAGACTCTGCATTCAGCTTGCTGAGTGAGAACGGCACAGAGTTCTGGTAGGGATAAACTGAGGGCCCATTAGTCCCCATCTCAGCCTTCGGTTGTTGTCTTATTTAGTTCTGTTTTAGAATTGATACCAGTTTTAAATGTGGATACTTGGTTTTTGTGTTTATTTGTGTTTTTGTTATTTATTTGAACATCTCTGGGGGAATAAAATTTCCAGCCTCCAGTGCTCAGTCACAGACCTGCTATGTCCCCTTCCCTGTGAGGCATGGAAGGTTGCTGGACTAGTTTGGTTCCCTTCAAGCCTCAGGCTGCATTTTCTCCTTGTGGAGGCTGCCAGAGGGGAAGGTGTAGAAGGCTGTGTGCCTGTTTTTGACTTTTCAGCTAGTACTGACAATGTAACAATTTGTAAAGTGCTCTTGTCTAAAATTGGATAAAAATCAGGCCAGTTTAGTTTCAGGTGACTCCCACCCCATCTCCCCCCCCCCCCCAGCCTTCCTCCAACAGAAGGGATTCAAAAGATCAATTGGTGAAATGCCTTGCTAAACAAGCAAGCCCTGGGAAAATGAAGCTCAACAAAGGTACTTAGTTTAAAAGAAATATTGTCTTAAATATTTGTTTAAAACTTTAGAAAATGTATGTACAACTGATTTTCATTTTTGCGTGCTTTAAGAGCTGTGTGAGTGTGTTTTGTATGTGTTTGTGAACATGTTCAAGATAAAAATTGTCAGCATGCTGTAACAATTGGGTGAGTTTAAGTTTAAAATTCAAAAGGTTATGAGGTTTGGACATTACCAAAAATTTTTTTAAAGAATTTTCACATTGTTTTAAATGGCTTTTTAATACTTCTTTAACTTGAAAATTAGAAAATCTGGTATTTTAGAATGCATAAGGCTGTTTACACTGTAATTAAGATATCTGGCTTAACAAAAAGGTGAAACTTAGAAGCCAACAGAAGACTTGTCTTTAGGAGTGAGGGGTGAACAGGCAGAAGTGCATTCAGCTGGTCATGCATGGTGGAACAGGCTCTGGGAGGAGTCCACACATGGTGAAAGAGGGCAAGCTGGCACAAACACAGTTCATCCAACCCTAAAGAGTCAGATTGGGTGCGTGCCCATTCTACAGGAGGGGCTAAGTGGTCCATCTTTATTCTATTCCTTTTCCCTGCAGATAGACACTGGAAACATGATGGTAAAATTGAGTGATGTGATGATCTGATTAGCATTGCTAAAACTGCCCCTTGGATGTGTTAAAATTAAAATTAAGAAGGCCTTAAAAAGAGGGTTAAAAAAGTTTATCTGTATAATGTGATTTGCTCTCAATGATATTCTGCAATTAGATATGTTTTTTTTAAAGGAATAAAGGTGTTAAGTCTAGCTTCTTGGTACAGTGATGGTTATTGTAATTCTTGCATTAAGGAAAAATTGTCATTTGAGTTTAAAAGTTTTAATGTGTATCTGTTTTAAAACAAGCAGCCAAGAGGAAATGAGGGACACCTAGCCTCAAGAGTTCAAGGGATTTTTCAAAATGCAACTAAAAACTAGAATATTAAAACAGAGATTAATAAGAGGCTTAAAAATTAGGAATGGAGGGGCTGGGAAAGTGGCTCAGTGGTAGAGTGCTTGCCTTGCATGCATGAGGCCCTGGGTTCGATTCCTCAGCACCATAAAGAAAAAAGCCAGAAGTGGTGCTGTGGCTCAAGTGGTAGAGCACTAGCCTTGAGCTGAAGAGCTGAGGGACAGTGCCCAGGCCGAGTTCAGGCCCCACGACCGGACACCAAAAAAAAAAAAAATTAGGAATGGATTTCTATACATAAAGTTTAAAAGTAAAATTGTTCTAAACATTTGCCTCAAAGTGCACAAAGGAAAAATTAAGATTAACAAAATAATTGCTTAATTCCTATTTCAGTTTGCTCTTGTAGGCTTTTTTTTTTTTTTGGTAACAATTCCCAGCAGGCCCACAAAAAGGAGTGAGAATTCTTATAAGTTTGTCAGATGTAACTTTGGCTCTTAATACGTTTCAGGTAAGAGCATGCTTAAAAGCTACTTCTATGTTGACCACCTTGTTGCTTTTAATTGGAGTAAAGTGGCCTTTTATGAGATTCATTGATCTGCAAATTGGTTTGAAGCCAGCCTGGGCAGAAAAAGGTCCATGTGAGACTGTCACCACTACCCAGCTAGCAGAAGGCTGAAAGAGCAAGCAGAGTTGCTTTTAGGACTCAAAGTGGCAGAGTGCTAGCCTTGCGCTAGAGAGCTGAGGGGCAGCACTCAGGCCCCGAGTTCAAGTCCAGTGACCAGTTAAGGGAAATGCCAATGAGGCATTTTTCCCAGTGTGGAGAAGACACTCCTGGGATGAAAGCAATGGAGGAGCATCCAGAGGCAGTAAGCCACTGCTTGGATGGCAGAAATAATGTCAGATCCTAGAGTCATTTATTGGCCCTTCAAAAATTGGTCAGAGCCAGGAGGTTATGGGAGGATAGTTTGTAAGCATGCCTAATGTTCATGACTATCTACCTTGCAAGGGACAGGAACTTGTCAGTCATCTGTGATAGTACTAAAAAGCTAAGGTTGTAAAATGTGGAGGATAGTTTAAATCCCAACCCCTGTATGTGCCAAAGCTCTAATTAGCAGTAACTTTTGAGCTGACACCAGCTACATGAAATTCATCTGCTCAGGAAAAATGTTTGTAAACCTGCGAGTATGTTTCTATTGATATCTGTCTGAAGGCCTGCATAGGTAACTTAGGCATTGTTAGGATCACTAGAGATCACATTCCTAAGCCATCTAGAAAGTCGCTTTTGCAAACCAGAAGGCTAAATAAGCTACATTGCTGTAGCCAGAAAAAAGGTCTGTGCATTTGTCAAAAGTTAAAATATTGTTCTTAATGACATCTAACCCTGGTAACCTCTTTGTAAAATAGGCTAAGGTTATGGGTTCCTGGCTAGGTAGGATCAACCCCCTTGAGTCATCTTGAAGAAGTTACAGAAGATGAATCTTTCCCCATCATCCCCTTCTAAGATCAAAGGACCAGACTCACTTTTGAAAAACTGTGGCAAAATAGACAGAAGGAAAAGGCATGGGAAATAGTGGTACAGGTCTGAGCCCTCTGTGTCTGTCTAGAAAATCCTAGCCTTATTAAAAGAACCATCTAGTTTAAAAAGTTGTCATCTCGGTAAATTGTCCTGGGCTATTGTCTAAATAGTCTTAAAAACTAGTGGGGTCACAGTCTGCCAGGCCTATGTACTGTATCCTTAACCAGTCTGTGTAGGAATTTGCAGCCCAGCATGAGGTGTGACAGTCCCTTGGAGCCACTGAGAGACCCTGCTGCTGCACACCCTAATGGGTAAAGATCAATGACAGCCTGACAGTCACCTGGAGGAAATCTACACTGTCACCCAGACCACCTCCACCGTGGTAAAAGTAGACTGAACTGCTGATTCAATCACCTGGGACTGCTTCCCAGTGGAAAACTGCTTTGAGTCTGCTAAACTTTAGCCACAAAGAGGCTCAAGGAATTGTAAAGAAGAGGAGGGTAGTAAAGAAAGCCTTGGGAAAGGAATTGGGGAATACAACTCGTCCTTGCATGATTAACAGGCTAGTAACCCTTTGTGAAAGAGTGGGTTAATGCAGTCTGGGTACTGGTTCTCAGATGTCAGTATTAGCTCATAGATGAAGTTAATATAGAACTAGATATCAGGGGACCACGATTGGCCCCCGATGCTCTAGAAGAGGAGGGAATGAAGAGCCAAAATAACTCCATTTTGAGATTAACCCCACCATTTTGTAGGCTGCCCTCAGAGTAACCCTGAGAGAGAGAAAAACAGTTCTTGGAAAAACTGCAGGTTGCCACCAACCCTGTCCACTTTTAAGAAACAGAACAATTGCCCAAGTGTTCCAAGAATAGAATATAATGGTTTTGCAACCATTGAGCTGTCAAACATGGACCAATAGTTCAGAAAAAGGGTAGTGCGTTTGGGGTGGACTCAAACCTTGGTACATGGGCCAATAAAAAATTGACTATGAAATCTTTATAAAGGTTAACCAATTATGTAACTGTTTATGTGAAAATCCCCTAAACTTGTTTGTTAAATGCTATAAAAGCTGTGCTGATTTTGTGCTCGTGGCCTGTTAGTGTCACTGATTACCGAGTGTGCAGAGGACCAAGTTTGAGCTTGCAAATAAATGACTCTTTTGCTGTTTGCATTGGTCATGGTCTCTGGTGGCCTTTCGGGGGTCCTGAGTTCGTGTACAACCGTATAGCTCAAGTGGTAGAGCATTAGCCTTCAGCAAAAAAATCTCAGGGATAGTGCCCAGACCCTAAGTTCAAGCACCAGGACTGGAGTAACAGCAGGAGCAGCAGCAACAAGAACAGCCAATAACAAAGTAAATCTCTATGCCTTGGCATCAGGGAAATTTCTTGCACGGGAAGCAGTAATCATAAATGATTCATATGATAAGCTATACTGGACAAAAAAAGCTTCTGCTCATAAAATACACTAAGATAATGAAAATAGTAAGCCACAGAATAGAATAAGACAATTGAAGATATAACTGGCAGCAAAATTGTATTTGACAAAATCATCTCCTACAAATTCATAAGAAAAAAAAAACCCAGTCTCCATAGGGGTTAAGTATTTCAACAGTGTGTTCCCATGGAAGAAATAAACAGAAAAAAAGGCTCAGTCTTATTAATAGGAACATATAAATTTAATCAGAGGAAGATATAATTGTGTACTCACCAGATTGACAAAAATAAAAATCTGAAAATAACATGGTAATGAGAGTGTGGACTTAGGGAAATCTTCTTATAATTCCAAACAAGCACTTCAAGAAATACGTTTTGTATTACTTAGTGAAGATGAAGGTAAGTCAGATTTTTCCTTCCTTGCTTCCTTCCTTCCTTCCTTCCTTCCTTCCTTCCTTCCTTCCTTCCTTCCTTCCCTCCCTCCCTCCCTCCCTCCTTCCTTCTTTCCCTCTTTCTCTCACCCACTTGATTACTTGCTCACTGGCACTTCTCTGGCACTTTACCATTTGAGCCATAAGTCCAACACTTTATGTATTTGTTGGCTATTTATACAGCTTCTTTTGAGAACTGTGTGTTCAGCTGATTTGCCCATTTATTGACTAAGTTATTGATTCTCTGGGAGTTTTGTTGTTGAGCTCCATATATATATATATATATATATATATATGGAGTATATGGTTATTAATTCTTTATTAGATGTCTAGCTGGCAAAGATTTTCTTTAATTTTGTAGGCTATTTCTTTAATCTAGTGATTGTTTCCTTTGCTGTAAAGAAGGTTTTTTGTGTGTATTTCATTTCTGAACCTTCTCTGTGCCAGTACCATAGTTTTGTGTTATGATGGCTCTATAGTATAATTTGAAATCTGGTATTATGATGCCTTTAGTAGTGCTTTTTGTGCTTCAGATTTTTGTTTCACCTATTGGGATCTTCTGTGCTTCCATATGAACTATATTATAAGTTATATGTTTTTTTTCTATTTCTGTGAAGGGCCAGATATTTAGATGGCCATTGCATTGAATCTTCAGATTGCTTTTAGTATTATAACCAATTTTCTAATACTAATACTTTCAAATTATCAGCATGTAAGGTCTTTCCATCATAAGTCTACTCTAGTATTATGGTTTATAATTTTCATTATAGCAATTTTTACATCTTTTTTTTTTTCTGTTATGGGGTTTGAACTGGAGGCCTAAGCACTGTCCTTGAACTCTTTCACTCAAGGTGAGCACTCTACTACTTTCAGCCACAGTGCCACTTCTGGTTTTCTGGTAGTTAATTGGAGATAAAACTCTCATGGACTTTTTCTTCCCAGGCTGGCTTCAAACCACAATCCTCAGATCTCAGTCTCCTGCTTAGCTAGGATTACAGGCTTGAACCACCAGTGCCTGGCAGAGTTTTATGTCTTTAGTCAAGTTTATATCTAGTTTTTTTTTTTTTGAGGCTACTGTGTATGGGAGTATTTCTCAGCCTATGCATTGATTACATATTAAAAAGCTTCTGGTTTTATGTAATGTTGATTTTTATATCCTGCTATATTACTGGAAGCACTTATTAGATTAGTAAGTGGCTTTTTTTTTTTGGTGTGTGAGATCTTCAGGCACTTTTAAAGTTTAAGATTGTATCACGTAAAAAAAAAAGATTGTATCACGTGCAAATAGTGATAATTTGACTTCTTCCTTCCCAACCTGAATCTCTTTTCTATCTTTCTCTTGTTTTATTGCTATGGCTGGAATTTACAGTACTATCTTGAATAAGAGTGAAGAGAGTAGATGCCCTTTTCTTATTCCTGACAATAGAGGAAATGATTATAGTGTATGATGTTGGCTATAGTTTTTTTCCTATATATTCTATATTATGTTTAAGTACACTCCTTCTAGGCATAGTTCCCTTAGAGCTCTTACAATAAAAGGCTGTTGCATGTTGTCAAGAGCTTTCTCTGCATCAGTTGAGATGAACATATGATTGGTGTCCTTGATTTTGCTTATGTGCTGTATTACACTTATTGATTTACATACGTTTAACCTTGCTTTTAAGGTTTCTGTTTAGAGATCTGTTATCCTGATCCCTTGGCATTTCTTTCTTTAAGCTTTCAGTATTCTTCCTTTTTTCCTCTGTAGTTAATATTTTAAATATAATATGCCATACAGAGTTTCTGTTGTCTATGTGGTGTCTTAAAGGCCTGTATCTGCATTGTCTTCTTTTTCATGACTTGGGGCATTTTCTTTTCTTTCTTTCTTTCTTTCCTTCCTTCTCTTTTCTTTTCTTTTCTTCTCTTCTCTTTCTTTCTTTCCTTCCTTCCTTTCTCTCCCTTCCTTCCCTCCCTCCCTCATTCCTTTCTTTCTTTTTTCTTTCTTCCTTCCTTCCTTCCTTTCTTCTTTTCTTCCTGTCTATTTCTTTCTTTTTGATGGCCCTGAAGCTTGAACTCGGCCTGGGCACTGTCACTCTTTCTCTTTGTGCTCAAGACTGCCACTTGAGCCACAGCACCACTTCTTGTTTTTTTGAGTTGTTTAATGGAGATAAGAGTCTCAGGGGGACTTTTTTGCCTGGTCTGGCTTCAAACCATAGTCCTCAGATCAGAATAGCTAGGATTACAAGTGTGTAAGCCAACTGTACCTGACTGGGATATTTTATTTATTGAAAAGTTTACTGATGTCTTTAGCTAGCACTTCACCTTTTATGCCTGTCATTCATAAGTTTGGTCTTTTCCCCCAGAGCTCTTGTACGTTCTTTTTACATTTCATTTTTTGGTCTTCTGTTATATGTTCCTTATCTTCAAGCCCAGATGTTCTTTCACTTGATCTACTCCAAGACAGAGGCTTTGCACTGTATTTTTCATCACCAGTACTTCAGTCACAATCCCTTCAGGATTTCTATATCTTTGCTCTTTTTCTCATGTCTTGCATTGACTTACTCATTTCATTTAGCTGTTTATATGTGTCTTTTTTGAGCCCTTTTAGCTTTATCTCCATTGACTTTAATATCATTTGGCTTTTTATTTGAATTCTCTTTGTATTTAGGTGTTTGCCTATATTCTCTTATTTCACTGAGGTGTTTACACATGTCCTTTTTCAACTCTTTAATCATCTTAGCCTTTTTCCTTTGAGCTCAGTATTTTGGATTTCCTCTGCTTCCCTGTCATTCTGATGCTTTATTATGTGATTGTTGACTGAAGTGTAAAAATGCCAGTGTTTTTCATATTTATTGTGTTGTTATGTTGAGATTTACTCATTTGAACACATTTTGTGTTTTGGAGTTTTAGTCATCTGGGTCTTTTCAATGAATTATTTTCTAGGTTCTGGCAGGACTTAGTATAGTTGGGTTTATGTGCCATTTCTCACCACTGGCCTGGATGGCTTGTCAGTAGCAAGGCAGAGCAGAACAGAAAAAAAAATAAAAAGGGACAAAAACAAAAAAATGAAAAGAAACCAGACTCAGAGACAGAGGAGATTAATGTATTAGTTCTGGCTCGCTCCAAGAAAGGTTTTTTCTTTGTTCTTCTGAAAGATCTAGCATATAATGTTTCCTAATTATTGGTAGTGGCTATTGGTCTTTTTATTGATGTCCTCTGCTAGTATACTTGTTGCAGCCAGGAACCTTAGATTTTATCTCTGGTTTGTGGTGGTACAGAGAAGTGGTATTGATCAGAAAATCACCATTTTGGATCCAAGCCAAAATAAAAATGAATTCTGAAACTGGAAATCTTGAGACTGCTTCACATAAGGCCTCTGGGAAATCAGATCTTAACCATCCCAAATGTTCTTCTGATCAAGTAGAGAAAAGAGACAAAGACCACGGTGTTACTCAGTTTTCTGTTACTTGAACAACATACTAGGGAAAATAAATTTAAAAGTCAGAGGGTTTAGAAGTGGAGCTGTGGCTCAAGTGATAGAGCAGTAGCCTTGAGCACAAAGAGGGTCAGGAACAGCACCCAAGCCCCAGGACTGGCAAAACAACAACAACAACAACAAATCAAATAAAAAATTAAAAAGAATAAAAAATAAAAAGGAGGAAAGGCTTGCTTTAGCTCACTGTTTTGTATGTTTCTGCTCATAGTCAACTTCCCATGTTCTTTTAGACCCATGACAAGGTCCATCATAGCACAAGTACATGACAGATGAGAATGCTTATCTGATGATTGCTAGGAAGCAAGAACAATGTGCAGAGGCGCGCACGCTAGTATTTTCTTGAAGAACACACCTTCATTGACTCTAATTTATCCTACTATACCCCAATTTTTAAATACTCCACTGCCTATCAATAGCACAACAAGATAAGGACCAAACATTTAACACATAAGCCTTTGGGGAAACTCTATTTCCTAGCAACCATCAATAAGTTTACCTACATGGATGTCTCAGTTTTCCGGCAAAGATCAATATTTAGCATACTGTATACTAATTTTTCAATATTCCAATATACATTGGATAACATAGAGCAGAATGATACTGCTATTTCTTTGATGATCTTATGACTGATCATTGCATTTGCACCTTGTTTTTGGTTTAATTTCTAGTTTTTGCTTTACTTTTTTAGTACCTAGCATTTGGTTTAGTTTCTTGTTTTATGTAAAAAAAAAGGAAATCCATAATGAAAAACAATATGACAATGGAATTGGAAAGCTCTTAAACAAGCAGGATTTAGGCATGTCTCAAGCAGATGCTTGGATATATAAACTTTTGGTTACCTTTTCTCCTTCACTGCAGGCATCTGGAACAACAAGATAATGACATTATTTCCAGAGACTTAAATATGTGTCAAGAGGTTTTGGACTCTTGTTTTATAGAGAGTTTACCTACATATACATTCTTTTCTTATCTTTAATTGATCACATAGCCTCTGTCACATAGAGTCCCTGTTCCTTCTCAACTTCAACAGAAGTGTTCTACAAAACTGATTCATTGCTGCTTTGCAATAAATCAGTACTTCCTGCTGCTGCTCCCATTTCCCCTCTCTCCTTAGAAAGATTCATTCAGAGCTATCTGAATTGGTATCTCCAACATTAAGATTCCTACAACAAAATAAGGTTGCTTTATTTTTATAGTCTCAGAGCTTGCATCAACTTCCAATTTCCCCAACTTTGCTCCAATTCTGCCTTCATCTTTTGCATTTCCAACATGATTCTTCCAGTTTTTCAAGTCCTAAAATTTAATTATTTTTGCCATCTCATTTTTCTCTCTCAAACTTTATATATGTAACCCATTTAAAAATCCTGCTCAGCCACGTATTGGAAGCTCATGTCCGTAATCTTATCTGTTCAGGAGGCTGAGACCCAGAGGATCATGGTTAGAAGCCAAATGAGACAGAAAAGTACTGGAGACTCAAACTCCAATTAACTAGAAAAAAAATAGGGCTGGAAGTATGGTTTAAGTAGTAGAACACAAGTAGTGAACAAGTAAGCTAAGCAAGCTTGTGAGACTCTGGGTTAAAGCCATGGTACCCGGAAAAAAAAAAGAACAAGCAGAAAAGGAAAATTATGTTTATCCTTCACAAGATGTCTAAACTAGGATTGCTTTTTATAGCCCAGTGCTACTACTACTACTCTTACCCAACACCAATATGCCTCTCCTGCCTCTAGCCTACTCTGATATTATTTGGATTACTTCTTTGAGCTGGAAAGTCAAATTTCCTTGTTGATTTGCTCAAAATCCTCAGTATAATGGTCCTACCTGGTCCTGTGAAATGAATACCTCGCTTATCCTTCTGACTTCATCTTTTGGATCCTTCTTCTTAAGGCCTTGGCTATAGTCTCTACACTTTTCTGGCGGCATGTCAACTCCTATCATTTCTTGACATACAGCTTTCAATGACTTACCATGGCATGTTTTACAAAACCAAGCCTACAAACCCTGTGTAGTCTGATTCCTGGTTACATTGCCAATGATCTCTCCTCTCCTCTCCTCTCCTCTCTTCTCCTCTCTTCTCCCTCCCTCCCTCCCTCCCTCCCTCTCTCCCTCCCTCCCTCCCTTCCTTCCTTTTCTTTAATTGGCTGTTGGGCTTAAATGCAGGGCCTGGGAACTGTTCCTGAGCAGTGCTTAAGACTAGTGCTCTATCACTTTGGGCCACAGCTTAACTTCTGGTTTTCTAGTGGTTAGTTGGAGATAAGATTCTCACAGACTTTCCTGCCTAGGCTGGCTTTGAACCTCAGTTTTTGAATGGTTAGGATTATAGGTGTGAGCCACCAGCACCCAGCTTCCCATGTTCCTTCTTACTTCTGTCTTATCTTGCACATCATTCTCGATACACAGGTACAACTTTTAGAATACAATCTTCACCTGGAAGAGGCTATGTTTACGTCTATCTAATTCCTGTCCTCTCTTGAGGGAGGTGGATCCTCAATGGTGGTACCTAATGTGTATGGACGTGTTGGAAGGCCAACTTGTTCCCAAACACAGAGAGAACCTACTGGAACACAGTCATACTTTCTGTCCTTAGCAGATGTTTTCCCTAAATGTAGCAGAGCGCACAAGCCAGCAGAAGTGTCTCTGGAGTAAAACAAAATTTTCAACAGTGTTCTACATTCACCTAGGGATTATATATCAAGAGCCATAAAAATAGTCATGCACTCTGACCCATTTTGGTAATTCTATAGCAGGGTATTTATACGAGAGAAGACATTTAAAATAAGGAAAAAGTGATAATGTGTGAAAATGTTTATAACACTATAATTTGAACTGCAAAAATTAAAACTATACATGTCTTGACTATTTAATGAAGAGAGAAATGCTGACAAAATATAAAAGAAGATCAAAATATTAGAATGTTGACAGTCATTAAAACAACAATATAATTATTGTAAAACCTATGTGCACAGAAAGTAATGAGAGGCTAACCCTGTATTTGTCTGCCTGTTCTGCCTCTTAACCATGGCTCTCAGATCTCAGCCTCCTGAGTAGCTGAGATTATAGCTGTGAATCATCAACACCTAGTACCATCTATGATTTTATAGTATAAAGTGATAACCCATTTAATCCTTGGAGCTATAAACTCCTACTTCAAAATTAATTCTTAGCAGTATCAGGAAACAGAAAATAATTACAAGGACATTTCCATTTATCTCCCAAGGACACAGGAGACACTTAAAAAAGACGAATGTGTGTAAAATTCTGACCACATTATGTAGTCACTTTTGTGTTATCCTATGTGTGTAAACTCTGACAATGCATATTCACTTATCAGTTGTTAGCTCAAAGTTTTTGTTATCAGGCCCAAACCCAAACCTCAAGCACCTCACAATTAATGTACTCAAAGTAGAATTCGCCAATTTTCTTGTTTCTAAGTTCAAAGTATATTTTCACTCGTAAGTCTTGGAGCATCTTATTTATCTCCCTTGTCTTCTCTTCCTCCTTTCCTCCTGCTTTCTTGATCTCCTCCTCCTCCTCCTCTTCTTCTTCTTTCTCCTCCTTTCTTTTTCTTCTTCCTTCTCCTCCTCCTCTCTCCCTCCTTCTCTCTCCCTCCTTCTCTCTCTACAAATCCAAACTCTCTGCTCAGCCCATCAGAACATGTATTATATTTTATAGCATGATGTATTGCCTGATTCTAAGTATGTTAAAAGTCAATGAACACTGTTATATATTACAGACTGTGATAGACAATTTGCTCCAGGAAAGTTAGAATGAACTTGTGACTTAGAAATTATGTAATCACTTAATCACAATCAAAAAAAAAAAAGAACTTCGGGGAAGGGAGGGAGGGAGGGGATGGTAGGGGGAAAACAATGGAGGGGCTAACAATGTTCAAGAGGAAGTGTACTCATTACCTCACTCATGTAACTGTAACCCTCTGTATAGTATCTTTACAATAAAAATTAAAAAAAAAGTCAATGAAGACCTTTATACTAAAACTGAATATGATATTAAAAGTTCCAGCTACTCAGGAGGCTGAAGTAAGAGGATCACTTAAGAGATTCACAGCTAGCCTAGGCAACA
The DNA here is from genome assembly GCF_000151885.1 of Dipodomys ordii. Classification (NCBI taxonomy): domain Eukaryota; kingdom Metazoa; phylum Chordata; class Mammalia; order Rodentia; family Heteromyidae; genus Dipodomys; species Dipodomys ordii. Next base: position 5,653,683 of record NW_012267272.1, on the reverse strand, counting down.
TAGCAAGCTTCAGTTTTAGAAATGTTTTTTATTCTGTTTCTAGGTAGGTAAATATTCTGTTACAGCCTCTTTCCCAAAGACTCACAGTTTTCTGTTGATTCTTCACAAAGAAGTATCTCTAAAGAAAGACAGTTCCCAAGACCATGTCAGCCTATACCAGAATGCAGCATTCCAGAACCTTCTATGTTGTTGACTGTACATCTGGAGATGAATCCATGAAAGAAAGGAGTGTTTTCCCCATGTTTAAAAACAATACGGTAAAATGTATATTATGTAAGATTTGTTTTCTAACCAGTTAAGTAAACAATTCAGTGACATTAACTACATTGACAGTTGTGCAACCACTCTCTTTGGAACTTTTGCATAATTCCAAACAGAAACTCTGTCCTATTAAGCAAGCACTGCCCTCTCCTCCTCACACCCCCTGGTAACTTCTACTTCAGTTTCTATGAATTTTCCTCTTCTATATAGTGCACATAAGTGGAACCACAAAATATCTGTCCTTTGGTATCTGGTTTATTTCCCTTAGCATATTGTTTCAAGGTTACAATGAACCTTTGTGTTTTCTCTGATACCTTAAAAAATAGATACTAGACATAAATGTTTGGTCTACTATTTGGTGATAACTAGTGTAACAATATTTTTATTTTCATTTTTATTTGATATTTTTTTGTAAGGGGAAAGATACACACATGATTTCCCCCCTCCCTTTGGAAATACTTCAGCTTATGTTTTTGGTTTAAATATATTTGATGTGCTCATTGTGTGTGTGTGTGTGTGTGTGTGTGTGTGTGAAACCTAGATGCTTTCTCTACCTTTGCTCTGGTATTAGAAGTGTTTCATTGTCATTTTTCCCAAGCTTGGTCACTGTGTGTAGGCAAAGCAATGGCAGAGGTTCTCAGCTATTTCTTTCTCTTCTTTCCCAATATATTTGACTTCTCCTCCAGTTCTTTACCTCTTTTAGTAATATCAACAAAATAATGGTAGGTATCTTTGGTTTTATGGTGTTTTACATTTTCCAATGTGCTTTTCTACATAGTCATTTATTTTATCCTTACAGTCTTTCTAATGTTAGGGTTTTTTTTTTCTTTAATGTTCTTCTCTAAACAAATGAAGACAGCATCAAAAATTTAACTGATCCACACATATTTGTATAGCTAATGCAGTCAGACCCCAAATTTGTGACCATTTGTTTGGTCCAGTCTTAGCTAGACTAAGCAAGGCTCAATAAAAATGTGTCAAATGGATTTTTCCTCTCTGATTAGCCATTGTGTTGGTGATCTCCACAAAAAGCCAGCTGTTAGTTAGAATAAACAGAGCCTTCCCAGTCCTCCTTACAGCCAAGTGTTTCAGCAATGCTTTCTGATGGATTCTTTATCTAAGTAGCAGAAGATTGTGAGCTTATAAATATTCTCAGATGATATTAATAGGAAAGTAGCTTGTAAGAAAGTAGATGAGCTGGGCACCAGTGGCTCATACCTGTAATCCTAGCTACTCAGGAGGCTGATATCTGAGGATTATGGTTCAAAGCCAGCTCAGGCAGAAAAGTCTGTGAGACTTGTATCTCCAATTAACCACTAGAAAACCAGAAATGGTGCTGTGGCTCAAATGGTAGAGTGCTTGCCTTGAGCTGAAGAGTACAGAGACAGTGCTCAGGCTTAGAGTTCAAGACCCACAACCAAAAAAAGAAAAGTAGATGACTTGGTTTGCAATTATAAGCAATATAATAATAATATAACATAATATAATAATAAGCAATTATATTTACTCATGTTAGAGGCATGTTCTGAAAGTAGTTTGCTTCTTAATGAATGGTCCTACCAAAAATTGATAAAGTAAAAAAAAAAAAGAACACTTACCAAACATATAATGGACAGGCGGTAGAAAATGAGTGTTGTTTGGATTTGGAGGTGAAACTTTATTTTTTTTAATAGTTAAGTGGAAGAAATGGACGTTCTGGATCTAATGTGAAAATATCACTGGAGTTTTAGGTCCCAGGCTTAAATTCTGTGGTAACATATCAGGTCCAGCCACTGCCTCAATATACCAAGTAATGAAGAAGATGAAAGACGTTTAGTTAATGTGGTTGTGGGGAGAAGCAATTACTTTAGGTTTAGAGGAAGAATTGGGGGCAAGGGCAGAGAAGTAAGCATGTAAGAGGCATCTTAAAAGATGCTTTTAAGCTGGGCACTGGTGGCTCACGCCTGTAATCCTAGCTACTCAGGAAGCTGAGATCTGAGGATTGTGGTTTGAAGCCAGCCTGGGCAGGATAGTCTGTGAGACTCTTATCTCAATTAACCACCAGAAAACTGGAAATGGCACTGTGGCTCAAAGTTGTAGAGCACTGGCCTTGAGCAAAAGGGCTCAGGGACAATGTCCAGGCCCTGCAACTGACAAAAAAAGTAAGAAAGAAAGAAAGAAAGAAAGAAAGAAAGAAAGAAAGAAAGAAAGAAAAGATGTTTTTATTGGGCCCTGTGAATGAACTATGGTCCCTCAACTTTGTGTCTGTGCTCTTTGATCTGAGCTATTCTCTTTTGCAGTCTCCTGTTTCCAGGATGAAAGAGAAGATTTAGTAATGACCAAGGCAAACTTCCCACAAACAGGGGAAGTCTTCTTATTATCTTAAAGCAAACAGTCTCAAATGCAGGAAACGATCTTGTGCTTGCTCTGTGACAGTAATAAAGTGGTAACAACCTTTCAGAATTTTTTCCTGGGACAAAGACTGACATAATGCATAATGGTCCCCAGACCCTATCTGTGACTTAGGACTGTTTTAACTGCACCTTTGTCAATCCTGTCCTTATTTCTTCCTATTTAACCTTAAGTTAATGTCTGCATCTCTGAAGATGCAATGAAGTGTTGCCTATTTAATTGATCTCTTTTCTTTGCCCCTCACCAAAGCTTTGGCATATGAGGGTGAGTGGCCGGATCTCCATACATCCATGTAGAAAAGAGAACACAAAACATAAAAAAATTTAAAGCCATCAGAAGAGATGTAGTTTTTGAATTTCACTGTAATTTTATTTTGTAAGTAGCATCATTTTGGAGAAATATAGTCTCTAAGATGAAAGAATTCTTGACAGAGCCATCTTTCTAAAATGTGAGCCATTTATGCCAGTTGTTTTCAGATGATTTTTACCTCCTGGGGAATTGCTCTCAATCATGTTGGCTTTCTGAAACCTTCTTTATCATGCAACTAAGAAAGTCACACTGACTGAGCCTGGTCTTCCCGAGGCCTTGCAGTTGGTCATTGCTCAAAGACTCTTGCTGGACTCTGCCTCTCTCTTCAACTCCATGAACTGGTTCAAGGTTCTCAGCTTGGATAGACATTTACAATGATATTTCTATTTTGAAAGCTTTGAATGTTTCCAAGTCATTGATGAGGACTAGTCCAAAATATTTCCTTGTCTTTAATATTTTTACATTTTTTGCAAGTAACAAAAAACATGCAAATGCTGATGCCCACACTGTGAGAAATTGTTTTCCTTTCTTCTTTCTTTTCTTTCTTTCTTTCCTTCATTCCTTCGTTCCTTCCTTCTTCTTCTTTTTCTTTTCTTTTTTCTTTTCTTTCTTTCATTCTGGGGTTTGAACTCAGGAGCTGGGCACTGTCCCTGAGCCTCTTTGTGCTCAAAGCTAGTGCTCTACCACTTGAGCCCAAGTGCCATTTCTGGATTTTTCTGAGTTTATTGTAGATAAGAGTCTCACAGATTTTCCTGTCTAGGCTGGCTTTGAACCTTCAGATCTCAGCCTCCTGAGTAGCTAGTATTGTAGGTATAAGCCACCGGAGCCCAGCTGAATAGATCTTTTCTTCAGATTACAGGAAAGGTCATGATTAAAAGGTAGTTGTTAAAGAGGATATAAAGCAAAGATTGTTACAGACACTACACTCAAACACCTTCAAACCAAAAGTCTCTAAACAATCATATTTTCTGAGATTCTCAAGTCTAGGATGCTGATGACAGCCAGACTGAAGAGAACACATTTACAAGCCATGTTCCAGAACTGACCATCTCTCAAACTTAAGGAACTACCCTGGTATCCAACTTCCTGAATCCTATTACCATTAAAAGATGCTGTAGAAATCTCTCTGGAATATCAAGTGAGATGCTCACAGATACTAGCCACCAGTCTCCAACTTGCTGGCAATGGTCTCTTCCTCTGGGAGTTGTCCTTGGCAGAATTACTTTGCCCTTCATTGTAAAATTCTAAAGAAAAGTCACACCTAAAAGATGAAGATGTGAACTACTAAATAATCTTCAGAGTTATAGAACATCAGAATGTTGTATCTCTCCTTAATCCTTATTCCTGTACATCACCTAAACAAAACATGGAAATTTCTGTGAGGTCTGGCTTGTAGAAAAGTAATATGTAAAGAAGTGAGTAAAGAAAATATCCCCAGATGGTGGTCATTGTGACAATCACAATGATCACAAGGTTGATTGTGATGTTTTACAAGAGGGGTGGGGAGACTGTAGGCAGGGAGATGAGCAGCTCACTGGGTACCCACCCTGATCATTGTCTTGCTTTACCTCCTTTCCTCTTTATAAAATGCCTTTTGGTGGAAGAATAGACAGCAACTAGTTTCTACTTTCCAGAGTGTTGGTCCTTGAATAGACCTGATTTCTTCCTCACTAGCTATGGTCTTCTGAGTATTGGCTTTTGGGTGGTGAACAGTTAGACTTGGGTCCAATAACAGTTGTAAAGCTTTCTCTTTTCCTGTCATTCTGTTTCTTGAGTGGTATCAGAAGCAGACCTTTCACAGTTCCAGTGGTATTTTAATAGTGCTAATGAGAAGAAATAGAAAAAATTTAGAGGAAGTCCAGAGAAAGATGGCAGAGGAGAAGCTGGGGGCTAAACAAGCAATTTTAGTGTTCCAGTGAAAAGTCCTAGGTTAGAGAGTCACACCAAGTGTGCCATCATAGTACAGAGAGTTTGGCCAGAGAGAAAATATCCAGGGAGCTTGATTAAGGAGTCAGATTCGAGAGCATTTGTTGGTGTCCATGGTGGCAGCAGCGGCTGCTGCTGTGGCTATCATATCAACAGAGCCTGGGACAAAGGCACCAGAGGTAGTATGCAAGCAGATTCTACTCACCATTAGCAAGAACTTACAAGGAACAGAAATCTTCATCCTGCTGACCACATTCAGCCGCAGACCATGGACGATCTGGAAACTAAGGGAAAGGCATGAGTACCCCCAAGAGGTCATCACTCCTTCTCATGGAACAGCGGTGGGAAGATAGCCCCTCTCCGACCGCCAGAGAAGAACTCCATCTTTGATACTGACAAAGACCTAGCCAGAGCAGCTAGCAGGCAACTCAGGCCTTGGAAGTAGACAATAGTAGCCATTCAACTGGTCTCAGGAACCTGACCTGCCATGCTCACCTCCACCCAGGGGAAGTTTGCCCTTCCCAGGCAGAGATAGCTCTACCCATAGAGGAGTGACTTTCTTCACTGGGTAAACAGAGCCAGAGGATGTCCCTCCCTACTGCAGCCTAGGCAGCAGACCCACCAGCATGAGGGGTAAAAGAAAAACAATTGAAATACAGTGAACATAAATCCTGAGAATGGCTCCAGGCTGGGCTATGCGAGTGTCTCAGAAGCTAGCCCCTTAGGGAAAAGCTACTGATTGCTGACAGGCCTCAACCCTACCCACAACTTAGCCCCACCACAGCAACTCCAAGCTAGAGGAAACAGCCATCTCCCTCTTTTGTGATACTCAAAGCAGATCACCCTCCACTGAACTAACCTGGGAGAAGGGTCATAAAGACTCTGGTAAGGCAGAGCTACCTTCTGCCTGCTTAAACTAATTTAAGAAATAAATCAAGCCACAAGAAAACCAAACACCACAGGCAGACCAGAGACTCCACCAAGAGATTGGTGACAGACACAGGGGAGAGACAAGATTCCTCTCCCCCCCCCACACAAAAAAAATTGAAAAACTTTTTTCTACCTAATTTTTAAAATTGTTTTCTTTCTTTCTTTTATCATTTTTATTTTAGGTGTGTGTGTATGTGTGTGTGTATGTGTGTGTGTGTGTGTGTGTTTTAATTCTTCTTACTCTTTTTTTTTTTTTTTTAGTCAGTTGTGGGGCCTGAACTCTGGGCCTGGGCGCTGTCCCTCAGATCTTCAGCTGAAGGCTAGCACTATACCACTTGATTGTCAACCCCACTTCTGGCTTTTTCTGCTTATGTGGTACTGAGGAATCGAACCCAGGGCCTCATGCATGTAAGGCAAGCACTCTACCACTGAGCCACCTTCCCAGCCTATAATTCTTCTTACTCTTTTCCATTTTGGTCCTTTTTGTGTGTGTGTGACTTAATTGCTGTTCTGTTCATCCCGAGATATATACCCATCTTTGATTATTAGACATTATCCTTCACTGTGTGCATTCTTACTTGTGATATCAATTACTCAACTCACAAACTCTCAGCCTAACTCCTTTAATTTTAGTATTATTTCTTTATACTTATATAATTTTAAGTGTTTCATTTAAAAATTTTTTCTTTCATTTTTCTTTTTTTTCTTTATCTCTCTTCTCCTTTCCTTCTATCATTTTCCTTTCTCTGAATTTAGGTCTTGGTTAAATTCCCTCTCTCCTTTTCCCTTCCCACATTCCTCTAATCTTATTTTCTCCCCACAATTCTCCCTAAGCCTATTATTTTCTGGTTTGTGACTCTCCCTTTGACTTTCTTAGTCCATTGACCCCTAGTTGTTTGTTGTTGAACTAGATCGTATCTGTAATCATTTTGACTGTGTCTAACAATCTGTGCAACTACAGAGCTCTGTATGATACTTGCCTTAAAATAGTGTTCTAGTAAAGAATTAGTTTTGCTTTCATACCCAAAGTGTCAGAACAAGCCAGTGAAACACAAGAAAAATGGCAAGTCCAGGTATCTCAACTCCCACTCATGCTAGTCAGGCAACAGAGCAGTTCAGTTAATGAATAATCCAGAGGAGAGTTTACAAAATGCTCTACAAACACTACTGGTAAACATGCTAAATGAAAAGATTGAAAGCCTGCAAAGGTCTCTTTGTGAGCATGATAGGGAAATGAATGAGTGTGATGATACTAACCAAAGATTAATATGGGAATTTCATGAGTGTGAAGAAGCTAATCAAAGATTAATAGAGGAATTGTGTGAGCAGGATGAGAATAAACAAAGAATAATAGAGGCATTCATGGAATCCACAAACAAAGCTGGAGGAATCCATGGAGGTCACAAAGGGAATGCTGAATGAAGCCAACAGAAGGAAAGGGAGTCCAATGAAAGTATAACCAATTAACTAAGGGATTGGAGAATAAACACTAAAAACCAAATTAGGAAGGTAAAGTCCATTCAAGATCTAAAACAAAGCTCCAAAAAAGAATTTGAAGCCATTAAATCTGAGCAATTAGAAGGAAAGGAAATAAAAACCAAAGTAAAAAGTCTTGAAAGTAGGTTAGACACCACAGAAGAATCTCTGTGATTGAAGATAGCCTAGACATTATAGAGAAAGAGCAGAAAAATATTCAAGATGAATCCAAGAAATCCATTAGCTCTATTCAATATTTAGAAGACATGATCACAAGGCCTAATTTAAGGTTAATAGATGTAAAGGGGGGCCTGGAGACAGAAGTAAAAGATCTAAAAAATTTATTTAATGGGATCTTAGCAGAGAATTCCCCAAATTTATTTAACAGGATCCTAGCAGAGAATTTCCAAAACTTGCAAAAAGATAGGTCCATTCAGATACAAGAAGCCTTTAGAACCTCAAATAGACCAGACCACAACAGGACATCCCACTGTCAAATTGTAATCCACAGAGGATCAAATGAGACCAAGGAAAGGATCCTTAAAGCTGTCAAGGAGAAGAGATCAATCACCTATAAAGGGATACCAATCAGAATAACTTCAGGTTTCTCAGCACGACAATGAAAGCAAGAAGAGTCTGGAATGATGTGTCATGCCCTTAAGACAAACAACTATCAACCAAGAACACTGTTCCCAGCTAAACTCCTTCATAATGGAAGGACAGATAAAAACCTTCAACAGCAAAGAAAAATTGAAACAATGTATGTCCACCAAACCAGCCGCACAAAAGATACTTAGAGATGTCCTACACATAGAAAACCAATAGGAGCACAATAAAGGCCAAGAAACACCCCTCAAACAGAGAATCCAAGAATCATAAGAAGAACCCAGTTGACACAGCCCCCAAGAAAGTGGACAACATGGAAGGAACTACCAACCACCTCTTATTTTTAACTCTCAATATTAATGTACCTAACTCTCCAGTTAAATGACATAGATTGTTTAGTGGGATCAAAAAGCAAGATCCTGTTGCCTCCAAGAGATACACATTGCAAAACTTTTCAACAAAATTTTGGCCAATCGACTTCAACAATTCATCAAAACAAATCATACACTATGATCAAACATGATTCATTTCAGGTATGCAAATTTGGTTCAATATAAGCAAATCAATTAATATAATTCTTCACATCAACAAGAACATGGATAAGAACCACATGGTTATCGCCATAGATGCAGAAAAAGCATTTGACAAGATCTAACACTCCTTTATGATGAAGGCTCTGGAAAAATTAGGAATCCAGGGAACATTCTTCAATACAATAAAGGCTGCATATGACAAACCTATACCCAGAATTATACTTAATGGTGAAAAACTAAAGCAATTTCCTCTAAACTCAGGAACGAGACAAGGATGTCCACTCTCTCCACTTCTCTTCAATTGAGTATTAGAATGCCTAGCTAGAGCAATAAGACAAGATGCAAACATAAAGGGGATCCAAATAGGGAACGAAGAAGTAAAACTCTCCCTCTTTGCCGATGATATGATCTTTTATTTAAAGAATCCCATGGAATCTACTCCCAAATTACTCAAGCTGATTCAAAACTTTGGCAAAGTAGCAGGGTATAAAATTAACCCCCCAAAATCAATGGCTTTTCTGTATGCCAACAATGAGAAGAGCGTGGCTGAAAGCAGCAAAGCAACTCCTTTTGTAATAGCCCCACAAAAAACTAAAATACTTAGGGATTAACTAAAGAACTGAAGGACTTCTATGATAAAAACTTTAAAAATCTGAAAAAGGAAATCAAAGCAGAACTTAGGAAGTGGAAAAACGTCCCATGCTCCTGGATCAGAAGGATCAACATCATGAAAATGGCTATACTTTCCAAGGCTTTCTACAAATTCAGTGTGATACCTATCAATATTCCAACCTCATTCTTAAATGAAATAAAAGAAGCAGTCCAAAAATTGATATGGAACAATAAAAGACCCAAAATAGCAAAAATGATCCTTAGCAGAAAGAATAGTGCTGGAGGAATATCAATACCAAATTTCAAACTCTACTACAAAGCCATAGTAATCAAAACAGCTTGGCACTGGTACAAGAACAGACCTGAAGACAAATGGAATAGAATTGAAAATCCAGAAATGAACCCACAGACTTAATCTTTGATAAGGGAGCTAAAAAAATAGAATGGAAGAAAGACAGCCTCTTTAGTAATTGGTGCTGGCAAAATTGGGTAAACACCTGTAGAAAACTAAAGCTAGATCCTTATATATCACCCTCCACCAGAATCAACTCCAAATGGATCAAAGACCTCGGAGTCAAAGCAGACACTCTGAAATAATTACAGGATTGAGTAGGAGAAACCCTAGGTCTCCTTGGCTCAGGCTGAAATTTTCTTAATAGCGACCCAGAAACACAACAAATCAAAGAAAGGTTGGATAAATGCAGAGCTTCTGCATGGCAAAGGACATAGCTAGCAAGATCAGTAGAAAGCCCCAGATTGGGAGAACATCATCACATATAGCGGACAAGGGTCTCATATCTAAAATATACTTAGAAATAAAAAATTATACTCCCTAACAACAAATCCTCAAAGAAACAACTGCCCAATAAATAAGTGGGCTAAAGACTTAAAGAGAAACTTCTCTGAAGAGGAAATAAGAATGGCCAATAGACATATGAAGAAATGCTCAACCTCTCTAGCCATAAAAGAAATGCAAATCAAAACAACATTGAGATACCACCTCACCCCAGTTAGAATGGCTATAATCAAGAACTCTACTAACAACAGATGTTGGAGGGGATGTGGCCAAAAGGAAACCTTACAGCATTGCTGGTGGGAATGTAAACTTGTTCAACCACTTTGGAAAGCAGTATGGAGTTTCCTCAAAAGACTCCGCATAGAGCTCCCCTATGACCCAGCAATCCCACTTTGGAGCATTTACCCAAACTATCACAAACAAGGCCATACTAAAGCTACCAGCACAACTATGTTTTTCACATCATTATTCGCCTTAGCTAAGATGTGGAACCAACCCAGATGTCCCTCAGTAGATGAATGGATCATGAAAATGTGATACACACACACACACATGAATTCTATGCCTCCAGCAGAAAGAATGGCACTGCCCCATTTGTTAGGAAATGGAAAGACTTGGAAAAATTATATTAAGTGAAGTAAGCCAGGCCTAAAGAAATATAGGTCCCTTATCTGCAATCACTAGTATATGTCTAGACAAGCAGAAAAGGTCAAAGCCTATTACATATGACCATATAAAATGATGCTAATTGAAATGAACCCCAAGATTGGGACACAAGTGGTTTTGTCTTTCTTGCTACTTTTTTTAAATTAAGTTTTTTATTGTGAAAATACTGTGCAGAGGGGTTATAGTTACAGGAGCAAGGTGATGTGTACATTTTTTATCCAGCAATGTTGCCTCTGCATTTGTTTTTCCCTACCATCTCTTCCCTCCCACATCCCCAGTTACCCTCCCCAGCCTTCCCACCCCCCACTCCACCTAAAATATAAAGTTCATTTTTCCACATAGCATCTTGTACATCTCATTGTTGCAATGGGTCAATCTGTATCCCTATTTAAACAATTTGTTTTCTCCCCAAATTATACAAACATCAAATACAGTGAAAACAGGGGTTATACCATGGGGGAGGGACTTACAAAAAAACAAAAAAAATCACATGGTACCTTATAAATATGTTAGAAACAATAGCAAGAAAAAAAACCCACTGTGTCCCTATCTTGGGGTTCACTTCACTTAACATCATCTTATCTGACTTAACATCATCTTATCTGACTGCTGTTGTTTTAAATGTATTTATAATGTACTATGTGATTTTGGGGGGTTTCTTTTGTATGTTCTTCCCCCATGGTATAACCCTTGTTCACACTGTATTTGATTCTGGTGCCCTGCATCTTGTACATACATTTTTCTAATTTGGGGAGGAGAAAGGAAGTGACAAAATGCTGAAATGAGGATACAGTTTGACCAATTGTAACAATGAGATGTACAAGACACTATGTTGAAAACAAATTTTACAACTGGGAGAGGGGATTGAGTTGTTGAGAAGGTGGGGAGAGAAGGGAGAGTAGCAGAAAAACAAAGGAGGAGGTAACAATGCTGGATAGGAAATGTACTCATTACCTTACTCATGTAATTGTAACCCCTCTGACAGTATCTTTACAGTAAAACATATATAGAAAAAAAATTTGTTTCTAATATATCTTTATCTTGAAGGATTTTTCTTTTTTTTTTTTTTTTGGGTCCGGCCGTGGGGCCTGAACTCTGGGCCTGGGCGCTGTCCCTCAGCTCTTCAGCTCAAGGCTAGCACTCTACCACTTGAGCCACAGTGCCACTTCCGGCTTTTTTCTTTTTGCTTATGTGGTGCTGAGGAATCGAACCCAGGGCCTCGAGCATGCAAGGCAAGTGCTCTACCACTGAGCCACCTTCCCAGCCCCTTGAAGGATTTTTCTATGAAGTCCTCTCTTTTTATTTTTTGAAAGGGCCATCTGAGGATGTAACCCAGACTCTTGTTTTCCAACTGGATGCTCTACTACCCAATATATAAAAATAATTTTAACTTCAGTATAACTTTCTATACACTCATTTCAAAATCACTGTTTAGAAATCTAGAAAAAACAGAAAACAGAAAATAGAAAGTACAATTTATATCCGAGACAATTATATGGAGACAAGAAAAATAACTCATGGTTAAGTTGTATTTCTTTCTGATTTCATTTACATACTTGCATTTTTTACATAAGTAGGGATTCACTATGCATTTTTGACTTTTGTTTTACTTCCTAGAATCCTGTGACTTATTAGTATTTATTATGTTTTTTTATAACTTCTTAAAAGCATTTTTGAGCTTTGCCTGTTAGTTTATTCTGTGAACATTCCATTAAAAAAATCAAGTTATTGTCAGGTGCTGGCAGCTTACTCTTGTAATCCTAGCTACTCTAGAGGCTGAGAACTGAGGATTATAGTTTAGCACCAGCCCTGGCAGGCAAGTCCATGAGACTTTTATTTCCAATTAACCACCTAAAAGCCAAAAGTGGAGCTGTGGTTCAAATGGTAGAGAGCTAGTTTCACACTCAAAAACTAGGAACAGCATCCAAGCCTTGAGTTCAAGCCCCACCACACACACACACACACACACACACACACACACACAGAAATTAAGTTATAAAGGAAACTTTTGGAGCTAGTTGTCAGTCAGCCTGAGTAGAGTCAACTCTTTGCAATGGTATATTTTAAGAGAATTACATACAGAACATATCAATGTATATTTCTCCAAAGTGAGCAATTCATTATTCAGGTCCTCTTTATAGAACTTCAGCAGCAGGAGGTTTCTGTACTTAGTTTTCAGTACATCACCTTTTTGCCACTAAATGATTTCATGTTGTAGTTTATCGGGCACATCAGCCGGATCTGTGTTGAATGGTATTGAATTCCAATTGTTTACTTTTCACATCTGGATTCTTTCACTGAATGGCACAATTCATTCTGCACATTCACCAGCATATTCAGATGTCATTGAAGGTTTGGGGCTTCCCAGAATGGGAAAATGCAACATGTTCTGAGTTCAATTTTTCATAGTCTTAATTTAGTTCAAATGATTGCAGGTTTGATGCAGGATCCTGCAGCTTGGCATTCAGCTCTGAAAGTGATGATATCTTCCATGAACAATAGATCATACAGCCTTTGAAATGATCCAGTTTCTCTAGTTTCAACTTCTGTATAATTTTGTCATAGGAATATTTACTATAAAAAATAGAACAAAGAAATTACAATAACAAAACAAGTGATTCCCACAGGCCAAATTTGAGATAAACTACAAACAACAACAACAAAAATAGTAGTAGTAGATCTTGGCGCCGGTGGCTCACACCTGTAATCTCACCTACTCAGGAGATTGAGATCTGAGGATATTCAAAACCAGCCTGGGATGGGGGCTGGGAAGGTGGCTCAGTGGTAGAGCGCTTGCCTTGCATGCCTACGGCCCTGGTTTTGATTCCTCAGCACCACATAAGCAAAAAGAAAAAACCTGGAAGTGGCGCTGTGGTTCAGGTGGTAGAGCGTTAGCCTTGAGCTGAAGAGCTGAGGGACAGCACCCAGGCCCAGAGTTCAGGCCCCACGACTGGACCCCCCAAAAAAATAAATAAAAAATAAAAAAAAACCAGCCTGGGCAAGAAACTCTGTGAGACTCTTATTTCCAATAAACCACTCTGAAAATTAGAAGTGGTGCTGTGGCTCAAGTGGTATAATACCTTGAGCTAAAGAGCTGAAGGACAGCACCCAGGCCCTGAGTTCAAGCCCCATGACTGACAAAAATGTAGTAGTATAACTTATAGAATAAAAAAGAATTGACTATTCTCTGTTAATATAAATGAGTGAAGAAGGAAAGAAGGGAAAGGAGGGAAAGGTCTTTCTCATGAGAATGCTAGTGAATAAATTTAGAAAAAAAATGATTTGAAATTGTTTTCTTTTTTTCTCTTTTTCTTTTTTTTAAAGCAAAATGTTTACAGTATTTAAAAATATACCTTAGTTGATGGATAGGGAAAGTCTTTTCATGTAAGTGTGGTATTTTATGTTAATTTACCAATTTGAATTCACATTAAAAATTTGTTGCTTTATAAGGAGGAGGTTGGTGTCTGTAACAAGCATAGAAAATCCAAATGGAAGAAGTATCAGAATTATATAAAAATTGCATTAACGATTTGTGTCTTATGGTATAAATTTTTCTTTGTGGATACTTCCAGATCATCCATGAAATACTGTCTTCACTATGGCCTTGTGGTTATGGCCTGAGCCCATGGAATCTACTGGGTTCCATTTCTTCCCTTGGGAACAGTGGCACTTTGCACAGATTATAGAACTTCTCTTTGTCTCAGTTCCTTATATAACTTTCCCTGTCCCAGTTCCCTTATTTATTCAACTAGGGTAAAAATGTGCACCATGTGCACCATTGTTGTGCAGACAAGGCAAGTCTTGTCCAAGTGTTTTGTGTGTGTCCCTCGTGCAAAAGCAGAAGAGGAAGAAGGAAAAAGTTCAGTAGAGGCAGGGCTTTTGCTACCTCGCCCTGTCATATTAGTTCAGTCCCTTACCTCAACCTGTCTTCTCTAAAATTTCTTCCAAATAAAAAATTCCCATGTTTCATGATCTTGAGATACTTAAGACAAACATTGAGGCAAGACTCCTGAGCACTTCAGTCTTCTTTTACAAATATTTATAATTATGAAGTTACTAAATGAGGGAGGTAATTTGACATAGGTATCAACTCTTTCAGAAGGTAACAGCATAATTTTAAAACTCCTTTATCTCCATACTGTGCACGTGTTGTGATTGTAGGCAGGACATGTGGTTAAATAGTTGCATCTAAAATGATGAAATGAAAGAATCAGTACAATGGCAGGAAAAAGGAGGGTTTCCTGACCTCTATCTGAAATGCATGAGAGATGTTGAGAAGGGCACTGATTTAAATGTGTATCTACTTTATCTGGAAATTTATTTAAACAGTTCTTCCTAAAAACAGTAATTGAGACTAATTTAAGACATCCAGTATTAATTTGCCTAATTTGTTAATCTAGTGGTTTCTTCAGTAGAAACCATTTTTTCCTTTCTCACTCAAAATGACAAGGAGCTAAGATAGAACTACAGCTGCAGAATCCTCTCTCTCTCTCTCTCTCTCTCTCTCTCTGTATTCACTCTTTTACAAATCATCTATCTTCAATGAGATTCTTTTGCTTGACAGGCCACCCAAATGGATGTTTGGTAATTGGAAAATAATAAGCTAGTCTGTATAACTGAAGAGAGGCTAGAAACTAGCTTCTGTTGGAAATGCTTGCACAATGTGCAAGAAATAAGCATGTGTGGGAGTGCACACACGTGTGTGTGTGTGCATGTGCACACCCACACCCACACCCTCCCTTTAGCAATGGCATAACTGCTGAACTGCATAGCTAGAAAAGGCCATCTATCACATTTAGTACACTGCAGACAGCAGCAATTTGAAATGAGACTGGGCTTCTCCAATGAATTCCAATAATTCAAGTTATGATTCCGAAGCTGAATGTTAGACTTCAATATGACTTCTAAGGAAAAAAGTTGAAATTATTAGTCTCATAATATGGGCAAAATAGCTTGGTTTTAATATTTTAGTCATTAATATAGGTCTTGTAAATAAACCACTGGGTGATGTTTCCTTTAAAAAAGAATGAGAGAACTTGCACAAATATCATTTATGGCAGAAATGGTTATTTAAAAATCTTTATATTAGGAGGAGACTTATTTTGATGTATACTTTGGACTTTAGAGATTATTAGTTCCCCCTTCCCCCTTGGTTAATCTCCTTATAGAATTGCAATGCTTTATTATCTCTTAAATGATTATAAAGGTAATTTATGATCATGAACAAGAAAAGAATATAGATAAATGTAACATACATAAAGTGAAATCTTTCAAAGAATACTTTTTGAAGATATGTGGTTAAAAAAAATGTCTGTAGTTTCACTTTTTTAATGCTGAGGATCAAACCCCTTGCTAGGCACTGATCTACATTTTGGCCCACAGCATTTTTTTCTATTATGCTTGGGATTGAATGAAGGATTTCTTGCATACTCAGTACATGCCCTTCTACTGGCCACACCCCGGCCATAGGTTGGGAAATTGTGTAGCTTATGGTGATGTTCAACTTGCTATGCAGAAAGACTTGCCTTAAATGCATGATCCTATTGGGAATTTGAGCCCTTGCTTGCTCCTTTCTTCCCTTTTTCTTCCCTCCCTTCCTCCTTCCTCCCTTCTCTCCCTCCTTTTTTCCCTCCCTCCCTTCCTCCCTTCCCCCTCCGTTCCCTCTTTCCTTCCTTCCCTCCCTCCCTCCTTCGTTCCTTCCTTCCTCCTCCCTCTCTTCCTTCCCTTCTTCCCCTTTTCCCTCCCTTCCCTCCCTCCCTCTCTCTTTCTTTTCTAGTGCTGGAGATAAAGCACATATTCTTCCTCATGCTAGGAAAGTGCTTTCCTGTTGGGTTACATCTCCGGCCCTCCATATCTAATTCATATCAGACCCTTAGGTGAGTTTGCAACCTCCTTTATCACACACATGTCCTTTGCATGTTAGATTATGCTTTATAGCTGTGCTTTTGAGAAGGAATTAATTTTTGATATGTGAGTATGTACACAAGCCTTCAGTGGGCAAGCTACTGCAAACCCCTACTTTGAAATACCCTAACCAATACTTGACAATGTATCTTTTGGTCTTTTTTTTTTAATGCTCCATAAGAACCGTATTGCTAGCCTCCTTTAGGCTAGGCTTAAAATACTTAATGTTTTTGAGGAATAGAAGAGAAACAGATGTCTGTGTTGGCACTGAGAAAATGCCTCAAAAATTGATCATGTGTTGTCATTGATAAAGTGATAGTGGCGTGAGTCACAGAGACAGGTTTTGGGAGCTGTTGTCTATGCATGCTGAATTTCAAAGACACAGTTCTCAGGGATACGGGGGGGGGGGGGGTTGTACGGAGCTGAATGAACCTTCCACAGTCTGAAAGCCCATCTTTGGGAAACAAATATCCAGTTGCCATGGAGACACTCAAGGTGGATGAAAGATGGATTAATCAAAATACAGTAAATCCTTTTTACGAGCTTCCTAAGAAATCTAGTGTGAAGTGAACCCTCTGGTATGTCTTCTCTTATTCTTTCCTCATCACACAGGAAATCCACCATGGATGTACAATGACACACATTTATCATATTGCGCTCTGTGTATATACTATTGAATGGCTCTCTCCTCTCTCTCTTTCTCTTGCCTGAACTGCATCATCATACAGTTTTTGAAATTTAAGGAATAAATTATCCTGTATATTCTGCAAAAAGAAAAAACAAACAAACAAAACAGTCACAGCTTGTAAAAGTTGTGATTATTTGCTAACTGAGCTACAGTCTGTGAAGAATAAAGAGTATGATTTTTGAAACATTTCTATTAGCATCATTTAATGTTTAATGGGGTTTCATTTCGACATGTCCACATCTATAAAGAGTGCACCATGATTAGAATCGCCTTTTCTGTCACTCTCTTATCCTCTCCCCTTTCCTAAACCAGTTTCCACAAGCTTCATCATTCCATTTTCACTTTGTACAGAAAGTGTCTTTACCAAATTTACCCTCTCTACTCCACCTCTCCCTCTCACTAGTACCCAATCTTGGACAAGATCTGTTCTACATTCTGTCGTTCAATTTTTAGTGAGTACTAATTGTTAAAAAAAGTTTTAGTGTGGTATTTCACACACACGCATAAACCATATTTTAATCATTCACTCTCGTTTCCTCATCCCTGTGACCCCGTATTACTGAACAGCTTTCAGTGAGTCTTGTTTTGTTGTCTTCATTCTCAGCTACTGAGTCAAGATGAATGCATCATCTGATCATTTTAACTGTTTAATCCCCAAACACCTAATCTCAGTCCCAATATCAGTTAAATAAGTGAGTGAATCTAAATAAATTATTCAGTTAAATTAAGTGAATAAATAAATTAAGTGGCTATTCCCTTTCTTCCCAACAAACTGACAGGTCAAATTAATCAAAGTAGCTAATCCAGTTATAGGAGACATTGGTAGGGGCCTCCAGTAAATCATTCCTGGGCAGCCAATTCAATTTTCACTCCTGGTCTTGAATAGCCACTGAATCAGGCAGACTGGATGGGCGAGCATACAAAATTAAGCTGATGTGAGGAGGATTTGGACACCCTCCAATGATAGATAAAGGTTGAGTGAGGATGTCAGTTACTGTAGGCAGAGGGCCTGGGAGAAGTCCAAGGGGACAACAACAACGAAAAGGCACAGCAGGTTTTCAAGGCTCAGAATCCAAACCAAAGTGGAACCCACAGGATGCAAAACTCTAAAGGAGTTCAACACAGTGTCTTTCCATGGGGGTTGATGTGATGATTAGAATAGGGAAAGTGCGTGTGGGGGTTTCTGTTAGCATTGATTGTGCTTAGATGCTAGGGACACCACGAAACATCCTATGATGCATAGAATGGCCTCCTGCTCAAACAAAAATGTCTAGTACTCAGTTCAAGAGGTCTAGGAGAAGAAAAAGTTAATAGATGCTAAGTAGAATCCTGAATTGAGCATAAGTCAGGGATGTACTAGCAGAATAAAAAACTGTGACTTGTGAGCTGAGCTAGTAGAAATCAGCTCTGGATGTTGAATCTGAGGCTTTCAGTATTCATCCAAGTCTTGCCATTTATGATCACAGGTAAGGTATCAGTACTATTTGAGTTCAGGTACTTAGTTCATTGCATGGTGATGAGAGCACCGGCCTGTCTTAGAGGAAACATTAAGTGTGACGACAGAAGCAAAAACTTGGAACACGTGGTTGGTGTTTATAAAATAGTAACAAGAAGCAATGAGCCCATTTTTTTTGTTATGCTTGTCTTGAGACAAGGGAAATCAGTTTTGATGAGTGGTGATGAAAGAAAAAAAACCAAAATAAACAAATGAAAAATTTCCATTCCTTGTTTTTTTTTTTAATTTTAAATGTGTGAGATGCCCTTTGCATGGTCAGACATGGCCAGGTGGAAGACTACAGTCTATATTGACGAACTCAATATTTTCTTGCAGTAGAATAACAAAAGAGGTAGAGAAAGGGAGCCAAGGAGCCAACTTGGAAATCTATATCAAGGACAGCTGGGTCCACCGCAGAGCCCAAGATTCCTAATGGGATTTTTAAAGTAAAGTCTTGGGCTGGAATGTGGTATAGTGGTAGAGTGCTTACCTAGCATGCATGAAGCCCTGGGTTCTATTCCTAAGTATCACATAAACAAAAAAGGCCAGAAGTACTGCTATGGTTCAAGTGGTAGAGTGCTAGCCTTGAGCAAAAGAAGCTTAGGGAAAGTGTCCAGGCCAAGTTCAAGCTCCAGGCCGAGTTCAAGCTCCAGGGCTGGCAAAAAAAAAAGTAAAGTTTTGTCATTAGACAGATTCTCTCTTTCATTTACTGTGACATCTTTGGTAAAAATTTTTACTCTTGGTGATAGTTTGAATATAAAATA
The DNA here is from genome assembly GCF_000151885.1 of Dipodomys ordii. Classification (NCBI taxonomy): domain Eukaryota; kingdom Metazoa; phylum Chordata; class Mammalia; order Rodentia; family Heteromyidae; genus Dipodomys; species Dipodomys ordii. Next base: position 5,634,326 of record NW_012267272.1, on the reverse strand, counting down.
TTTCTTACAAGAACATATATTGAAAGTTTTGTCTCTGATAGTGACACTTGGGAGGTTCTGGAAAGTTCAAGTGAAAATGGGTGTCTGTTTCAGATTTCTTCTGAGATGTCTAGATTTTTTTCCTTTATTTTTTCTTTTTCTGATGATACATCTGTATTAAATAGATAAGATTAAAAGATGTTTGTGTTTATGTGTCTTTTGTGACAATGAAGTTATGAATTATATACCAAAAAAGAAAATGGGTGTCTGGGGATGTGTCTTTGAAGGTTATACCTGGTCCCTGGTCTGATCTCTTCCTCCCTCTACTTCCTGTCCACCATGAGGTGAGCAGCCTTTGCCACATGCTCTTGGTGCTATAATGATCTCTTTGCTACATGGATTCAGAATCAGTGGACCCAAGGAACATGCCACCTTAGAAACTATGAGGCAAAATAAAGCTCTCTCCCTCCTATGTTGTTATATCAGGCATTTTGACATAGTGATAAAAAGTCTGACTAACACACTCCTATATGCTTGAGTTTGTTTGACTTTGGTTTTGAAATAACCAAGTGCCGACTCCTGTCTCTATGTGCTTATGGGGTTTTTACTGGTTCCTTGTTATTTAAAACTTGAAAACATGATTCACCATTAGACATTGAAAGAATGAATATTTTCTCACAAGACCACCTAAGGATCACCTGACTTAAGGAGCTTAAGCTTGTTGGTATAATTCTTTAGAATACAGAGAACTTGTAATTCTGCAAAGCTGATTTGCCACAATTATTTTTCTTGTTTGTTGAGAAAGATAAACTTGAAGGCTATGATCTTATTATTTGCACAGGACTTTTAACTACTGCATATATTCTTATAACAACAACATTATTTCAGCATAATCTCTCCCCATGTACTATAAAAATCCAAGTTTCTTAAATTCTTTTTTTGAAATGGTTTTGTCAGGTTGCTAGTTCCCATATTAATAAGTTTATAAGCCTTTGACATAAATTCACTGTCAATTTATTTGAGAATTAAGATTTTTATCAGTTTGACAAGACCACACTAAAGCTACCACCACAACTATGTTTATTGCAGCATTATTTACCATAGCTAAGATATGGAACCAACCCAGATGCCCCTCAGTAGATGAATGGATCAAGAAAATGTTTTATATACACACAATGGAATTCTATGCCTCCATCAGAAAGAATGACATTGCCCCATTTGTTAGGAAATGGAAAAACTTGGAAAAAACTATATTAAGTGAAGTAAGCCAGGCCCAAAGAAACATAGGTCCCATGGTTTCCCTTATTTGCAATATCTAGTATATCTATGAGTCAAGCGGAAAAGGTCAGATAATGTGATGTCAGGAAAATGAACCCTTAGATATGTATTTTAATGTTTTTTTCTTTCATGCATGTGTTTCTAATGCATTTATAAGATTATTTCTTTGTTGCTTTGTATGTCCCTCCTCCACAGTATAACCCCTGCTTTCACTATATTTGATGTCAGTATAACTTGAGGAGGAGATGGGGAAAAACCAGTTGTTTAAAGATACAGGTGGACCTGTTGCAACAATGAGAATTACAAGTTGTCATGTCCAAAACGAGCTTTACAACGTCGGTGTGGGGGGGGTGGAAGGGGGGGAAGGAGAAGGATTGGGATTGGGGGGAGGGGGGAGGCTGGGAAGGGATGTGAAGGGTAAACAAAAGGGCTTGGTAAGAAATGTACGCATTATCCTGCCCATGCAATTGTAACCCCTCTGTACAGTATGTTCACAAATAAAATAAAATATAATTAAAAAAAAGATTTTTATCAGTTTGAGACTATGCTGTAGCATTCATATATATGTATATATATATATATATATATATATATAAAATGTGTGTGTAAATTATGAAAAAGGTGTGCTTTCCTTGAAGTTATTTTTATTCAAGTTTTATAGAAATTAATGTATTGTTTCTTTTTTTAAATTAATTTTATTTATTTTTGTCTGTGTAGTACTAAGGGATCAAAACCAGGGCCTCATGCATGCTAGGCAAGCACTCTATCACTAAGCCATATTCCTAGTCCTTAGAGTATTCTTTTTTTTTTTTTTTAGCAATAATGACTATAGAAAACCTGAAATCAATCAATGTAAATTCTATAATTTTAATTTTATTTATTTTCATTTAACATGTCAGGTTATAAGTACAATGCACCTTGATCAATATCAACCCTTTCATAATTCTCCCTCATCTCTCCCAATCCTCCCCATCTCCTTAAACACAATTTTAAAAATCAAAATAATTCCCAAGAATAGTTAAGAAGTAACTGGGATTTAAAAAAATTCTACATTAGGATTTAATAATGCTTGAATGAATTACACTTCTGATTTGCATAGACTTATCTTTTGTGAATTATATAACTTTAATAAACTTTAGCATGGCAGAGCAATAAAATATTCCATTGGCAATTGTAACCACAATATTAAATTTATCCCACAGGCTACAAAAGTTATTGGAAATGTGTCCATCTAGTAAATTATTATAACAAATATATTGCAATAATTCAGCTAGGCGAATACTGTGGAAGTGTGGATTTTCATACCTTATAAGTTGAAATCCTGTCTTTATTAGGGTTGTTTATAGGTCAGTTTTAATTCTTAGTGTTGAGATGCATTAGCTCATGTTTGCTAGCATTCTTTAAGGTTACATTTGATATCTCAAACAAGGAGAAAACATGATATTCTCTCAGTAGTTAAAAAATTTGTTATATTTATATATCCAGTACAGAAAAAAGAAACCCTGGAACTGCAATTTTTGTTTTGGATCCTAGATTGGAATCTCAGTTGAATTGAAAACAATTGTTTCCTTCTTTAGCAGTGTTTATATGGAAAAGTTGTTGTCAGTGTCAAAAGATTATGATTTGTTCAATATAAATACATTTTAAAAAACATAAGTGATGTTTTTGTTTGCAAAATTTATTATTTCTGAGCTAGTGATATAATATAGTACTTGCCTAGCAATGTCCAATTATGTTTGAAACTCTAGTATCATACACACATAAAAAAATAATAGTAATTCAGCCCGGTTGGTGCCACATGCCTATAATCCAAGCATTTGGAAGACTGAGGTACGAAGATCAAGAGTTCAAGGCCATATTATATTTGGTTATATATATGTATATATATATATATATATACATATATATGTGTGTGTATATATATGGTGTGACCCTGTCTCCAAAAACAAATAAACATATATATTAGTTCCTTTGGTGCATTCTGTATATTGGAGTTTTGTCCCATATCATTTCACATTAATATCAATTTCATCAAAGGTAATATACCAAATTTGTACCAAGTAAATTATTAAAATAACACCTTTGGCTTTTGTTGAAGAAAAATATAGTTATTAATATTAACATAATTTCACAGAATGCTGAATTCTTCCTGTGAGCTTCTTATGTCATAATAGCTTCAACTTGATTTTCTCACTATTTTTTTTTTCAAAATTGACATAAATGTCTTTTTCCTCAAAGTTTTTCATCTGAATGTTATGGCACATCCCCAAAATTCTAACTCTTTTTTTTTCTTTTATTTTATTTGTGAAGATACTATACAGAGGGGTTACAATTACATGGGCAGGATAATGCATACATTTCTTACCAAGCATTGCAGCCTCCTCCTTTTGTTTACCCTTCACATCCCTTCCCAGCCTCCCCCCTCCCCCC